>NW_024351729.1:5818381-6224709 GCF_902729225.1 Pteropus medius
CTTGATCTATTTTAAGGTACCTGGTCATCAGCAAATTTTAGAAGGGCGGCCATGGGATCTGCTCCAGGAGAGAGCACAAAAATAAGTGGTGCACAGCAGTTACTGTCTGCGAATGCCTTGGATAAATCAAAGGGGGGTGGTTCAATGAATATACGCCCCAATTTGTTGATTATAAATTCTTGCAGCATTGGAATAATCTAAAAAAGAACAGGATAGATTTGAAAGAATGTTGAAAATCTTCCTAAAACCTTAAAAAGGTCAGAATCAAAGATATTTTTAAAACAAAGAACTCTAGTTAGATTTGCTTAGATATTCATTAATATTGGTGGAGAGTCAAAGGCATCACTTTATATAAATGCCTTTTTGATAGAAAAAATTATAAATATTTAAATAATAAAAGGTGGGTAGTTAGTGACAGCAGAATTCAAAAATTTTTTTCTTCCTTTTAATGAGTACTCAACACATAGTGAATGAAGAATATGAGAAAACTTAACTCTTTGCTTAAGTTTTAAACCACTATGTTCCAAAATTACAAAACTCAAAAGCAAAAATTTTAGTGTGATTTATACAATACTATACCATCAAGAAAGAACAGATATAGTTGAAAAAAAACTTTTTTTTTTAAAGGGACATCATTGTGAAGAAGAAACAAGCCATCCATACGCCTGAGAAATGGGCAAAACTATATTGCATAAAGTTTCTGATAAAATACCTGCACATTTTTTGAAAGTGTATTTGACAAAACACAGAACTCCATGGCTTGGGGCTTCCTATCAGGCACTGCTGTAGGAATGGAACTGTATTAATCAGTACGACTGATGTGCACCTTCAGACACAGCATTCCTTTCTGATGTAAGGTCTACAATTTGTAGGCAATGGCCTCAGCTAGTCATGACTCAGGTGTGAGCCAAACAAGCGATAAAAGTAGATTTAATAAATGAGCATCCCTATGTCTAGCTTAACAAATTATGTAAACATAACTCCCGAATAGGAGTAATGGAGTGACAAGAACAGAAAAAATTTTTCGAAGGCACCAGAACCACCCTTACTAGATACTTGTTCATATCCAAGGATGGATGTGAACTCCGAATTAGGTTGGCAATTCTATCAGCCTGCAGGAGAGCAATCTGCAGATGACAAATATGTCAACAGGATGGTCTCCTCTGGAAAAAGTTACAAGTGTTTCCAAACTTTAATTGCATATTCTCTGGAACATCTATTCACACAAGGTTTGTAAGTAGAAATCATTGACGTGTCACAATACCTTAAAACAGTGTCAGTCCCGGTGTGGATGTGTGTGCGTGACTGAGGGTATGAGGGTGGGGAGCTGATGGTGAAAGACTACCTGGGCTTCGGTTAGATTTTTTAATTCCTTCTCATTATTTCTCTAGATTCATTCAAATATGGAAGAGGCATGGAAGTGAAACAACAAATTTATAAGCACTGCGATATCAAGAATCTAATCTAACAAGATAACACATATATTGTTTGTGAACAATAAATATCTATTGAATGAATGAATGAATGGATAAATAATTCAGGGTGCCTGTTTTTTTGTGAGGGTGGAATTCTAATAAACAGAAAGCCTCAACAAAAATCACAGAATAAATTCACTTATATGTAAAATTTTGTTTCATGTAAGCTATTTCATATTTCAGATATTTGAATGAGCACAGATGTCACACATATTGCAAGAAACTAAAAATATCTAAACTGTCTGGTCCAGGACTTGTCCTTGCCCTTCTCATTCTTCTTTTCCTATAGCTGGTCTTTCCTCACTAGGTTAAAAATGACAACTAACAAAAGAAAAACATCCTTCCTCCCAAGGCTGACTTCTTCACTAAATTATGGTTTTACAAACAAAAAGGAAAACACCCGGCTTTTAAGTGTGTGGTTTTACTTTTAGTAAGTTTGCATTATAAGTGGACTCTCTTTTGTAAGTGGTCCAGGCTTGAATCCACCACTGCATAGGTACAAACATGATAGGTGTGAAGTTTTTCTTCTGTTAGCACTGAAAGGCCAAGTTAGGGGTGCTCACATGAGGGTGAACAGTGGCAAATTTCAGTGTTCTGTTTTTAATGTTAGAACTGAACAATACTTGCTTGTTCCCAAGACCAAACACTAACTCCTGAGGTAAATGAGGCTGCATTAGCTATTTAGCTTGCAGGGTCATAGATCGGGTTTGCTTTTGCGATCTGATCATGCCAGCATTAGGTGTGTAAAATAAAGTCTGTCAGTAACAAAAATTACAGATTAATCTAGGCAATTATCTTCCAAAAGGCAGGAAAAAAGTTTGTGGTCTGCTATTTATGTTTTGCTATGTATTGCAAGTTCCTGTAGGACATACCTGAGGTCAGAGAAACATATTAGTTTACATTTGACAAAGTTCTTATTGAAAGCTGATTAATTTGCTTTTTTTAAAAAAAAGTTCAGAAGACAAGAATTGTAGCCAAAAGCTCTTCATTTGTAAACGGACTCAAAACATTCCATACCTCAGTCTTTATCCATTTGATATATTTCTTTCCTAAATAAAACACTGTAAACTATTAAATCCTAAAAGAATGTTCATCTTATTTTTCTATTGATGATTTAGCGAGCGTCTTTCAAATTTTTCCAAAGATAGTAGCAAACGATTTCCAGATCTCAGTGGCTTAACACAACAAAAGCTCATTTTTTTGCCTCTGCAAAGTCATCTGGGTGTGCAGGCAACTAACTCTCTCTGAGTTGGCTCAGCAAACCAGCCTATTTATGGCATTTAAATATCAACACGATTCTACAGCTTTGATAGCAGAAGAGTGCCCTGGAAAAGCTCACAACTGGCAGTTAAATGCTCACATTTTATTGGCCAGAGCAAGATGTATGGCCACAATCCCCCCACCGCGTGTGCACAGAAGTAGAGGAGAACCAAAAATATTCGTGAGAGGCATTAATGTCTACACACCTATCCAAGGAAAACTCTAAATAAGATATGAAAACATATAAGAAAAATTACAAGACGGGGTACTAAAGCATTGGACAGAGTAGGCAAGGGAAGTATAAAACCATAAGTTTAACCCTAATTGATTTAAAAATGAACAAAAATATACAAACAAACAAAACCCTCTCAGCTTGAATATTTAACTCTCCACCTCCCTCGAAAACACTTTTAAAAAAGAAGGAATATGAAAAAAAGTAATATTTGATCTATCTGGTAGATCAATGAATTATGTCAAATTTTTTAAAACATAAAACTGAGGAAAAGATATTTATAGATGAAACTTCACAATAAGGAAATGGCTCATTAATCTCTTAAAATTAAATGTAATATAAAACATGAACAGAAGCTTCTTTGTTTTTCAAATATTGAGGTGAGGTCAATGGTACATGCAGAGTCATTTTAGTATAACAATCTTTATTTAGCTTAGAAAACAAAGTAATAACCTTTGAAAATTTTAATAAAAAATTTTAAAGAAGACAGCCATATTAGGCAACAGTTTGAAGCATTTAATATTCTTCTATATTTAATACTTGAACTGAAAACTTCTGAGGCTTAACCCTAAAGTTCCAGTGGAGATTCATTTTTAAAAAGGGCTACCAAGGGGATATTTCATCTTCCATCATCAGTTTAATAATGATTCTTAAAAAACTGTAATTACTTCCAGAACCTAAGAGCAGGGCAGCATTATCATATTAATGAAACTTAGGTACCTAAGGGTCCCTTTATTCATAAAAAAAAAATCTAAAAATTATATTTTATAATTATTTTGGCATAATTACAAATATAAAACAGGCTGGATTATATTTCCTGATCTTAAAAGAAATTAAGACAACTTCATGAGCTCCTAAAAATATCATGGGCCCTAGGCCCTGTGCCTAATACATACTTCTGCCTTGGCTGAGAACTTACTGCCAAGTCAAGCAAGAATTAAGTGTGTGCATTGAACAGACTATGGCTTACAAAGGAAGGAATGCCTCCATCCCATATTATCATTGATGTGTATAAAAACATTTAAAAAAATATATTGCTTTCACCATTTAAGTTCTGCTTTTTTGTTGTTGTGAGCAAGTTGTTGTTATATTCCTCAGCAACTTAAGTTGTAAATACAGTACGTTTTGAAATAATTATGTATTACTTTTACGTGAGTAGTAACAATATACAATTAGAATATTTTCTCAACTTTTTCCCCAACATACCTAATGTCTACATTTTTTCAGAGTATGTGGGTATCTCTGTGGATGCAGGTCATTATATCTAAGTGAATAGCTTTTTTAATAGAGTATAATAATACAAACAAGGATATCAATGAGTACTGAAATTTGTTGACATGTCAGCTAATATATTATATAACTTATTATTTAAAGAAATTAAAACTAAAAGTATTGATATTTACCTACTTAGCAATTATGAATGTTTTAAAATAATATTTCATTAATTTTCCAAAGGCCAACAAAGAACTATATATAAGGAAAGCATTTGAAGAACCAGAAGGTCTAGTATATCAATGATGCTAACTAATATCATTGACTAATTTTACTGAAATAATAACAATAAAAATGAGATTATAGCATGTAAAGAAAGTAGATTGTGAGGAATTAAAGAAGCATACTTTATAAGGAAGAATCATAAAATAAATAAAACTATAAAATATAATCTGAATTTAGTGTGATTACAATAAATATACAAACTTTTTGAAAAATATGGCTCTGTTAGAAAAAAGTGAAGGTTATTTCTCCCAGGCTCCTCCACCTCCCCTATGACAAAGGAAATACAAGTTTGACTGCTATGGCTAGAGGAAAGACTGGAATCACTGAGCTGCTTTCAAAGCCCACATTTACCTTGTCTGGCCTCAAGCAACGAATAATAAGCATCCTTTGAAACGCATTTACTTTATCTTCCCAAATATCAGGAAATTCCTCATGATGTGGTTCCTGAAATTATAGTGGATATAATTCAATGTTATTTTAGAGATTATTTCTGAAAAGAAAACAGTATTTTAACTTATGAATCAATTTTTAAAGAAAACATATAATGACTAAATGAAATCAAGAATGCTAATGCAAATTTCATTAGGTTGGGTCAAAGTTATGAAATAAGGAATGAAAAAATTTAAAATACTACAAAAAAAATCAAAACTAGAACAAAATTATCTCTATTATGAAAAAAAGTACATATGGAATTTTATTCCCATTGATTGTCCAAAGGCATGTAAAAGAACCTACCAACTAGTCATCATCTATTTATAAAAATAAACATTTATTACAAAAGAAGAACAGCATTGTACTAAAATGCGCTGTGTAATTTCTTGTTTTGAACAATTTTGGTGTCCTTTTTAAAAGAGATATTTGAGGATGTGTACAATAATGAAGAAGACAAAAGAGCTATTAAAAATATATGAGAGGCGTCAAGATCCCAGGAAGAGTGGTAACCTTGAAAAAAAAAAAAAAAGAAGACAGTTGTACCTTTGAAACTTCAGGGAAGGCTATGCGGTATCTCAGATCAGAAATCTCCATGCTTCAGTATAGTGAATAAACTTCTATTTCAAATTAGAATGAAGTACTCACAAAAACATATTTGTCTCTAGGAAATATATTTTTAGTACTAACAAGGAGAGATCCAAAAGAGATCCTGTCCAAAATATTTGAATTTGTATGTAGACACAATCTTACTATCGTGTATAAAACAACTATTAGGTAACCAAATAAAAAAATGTTCTCACATATCTGGCCCTTCCTTCCCTTCCCCAGGCTCCCCCAAATTGAGCTCTTGCATGGTAAACCCAAGGAATGCAGAATGTCAAGAGAGTAAAAAGAAAGGAATAGAAAAAAATTAAGTGGGAATTTGCACAATATCAGCCCTTGTGCTAAAAAGTTAGGGAAGGTAACAATTTCTGTGTATTTCCAGAAGGAAAACTGTATCATGGCATGTGTCTCCAAGTAGCAAGATAAGGTCTCGTGAAATATATTTGAGGACTACTAGCTTTTTCCTTTCTTCAAATGTCAAAAATATCTATTAGCTCCTATCATGCATTAAAAAAAACTAAATAATCGTTTTGTAAAATTTTAATGCATCTGCTATTATAGTTGTTAAAGTCTAAGTTGATGATAAATGAAAACCTGGCATAGAAATTCAAAAAGAATATCTATTAAGGACCATGCAGCTTTTTTTGCATCTCCACACATTTCAAGGAATTTGAAAAGAAATTCAGACAGAACCACTGATTTAGAAGGTGGGGATAATATAAATCTAAACTTTGATTTTAGCATCTGACCAGCTGTTTAAAGTTTACTTGAATCTTGTTTTTATTCAAAGATAAGAATATATAATTTAACATTATTTTCTCCATTTATAAACTTTGGAATAAGCAAGAGGATTAAAAACATACCAAACTGTCATATACTTTTTTCCATCCATCCTTTAAGTGAATAAACTCTTTACGAATGGATTTGAAGGAAGGCAAATCATCTAGTCGACATATTTCATCCCAGGATTTTTGAGGGAGCCATGTACAAGGGTTGGCATGAGGATTATCCAGTCCAATGCCACCGGTTAGCAGAAATCTCCATTCAGCTTTATTAATCTTTTGAAAACAAGGTAGCATGAAGAGTCAGAAATGATTTCATCATATAGATAGTAAATTTACAACCATTTTTTAGAAATTGACTATTAATTTTAAAATATCATGTATGTTTCCTATGAAATTCTGATGTAGCTCAAATTTGTTAATAAGAAACTGAAGTATCCATTATAATACATTTTCCAAAATAGTTCTATTTTTAGAAAGTTACTTTTTGGTAATATTTCTCCAGATTTACTAACCTAAACATGAAAATCTGAATATATTCTATTTGAATATATGTTTTCCAAATGACTGCTTAGAATCCTGTTGGCTCTAAAAATTGTGGGAAGATAAATAGCCATCAATCTGCTATGTTTCATCATTTTCCATAAAATATAATCAGGTACTTCTATGTAACTTTTACAAAAATGCAAGAATAAAGCATTTACTCTTTTAAAATTCAACTAATACATCATCATATGAAATCAATAAACCTTAAACACACAAGTGTATAAAATAGTAAATTTATACAACACCGCTCTTGCATTTGTAAAGTGTTTCTTATATTTTAAATGAATAGATTTAAAACATAGCAAAAATTTATGAAAGATATTGTTCAATACAAGTGGTTAGATTTGACTAACTTGCACAAGTTCTGAAAAACATTACCATTTATACTATTACTGGTGTAAATATATCAATCTATTTGGTAAGTTTATATGCATACTTACATGAGATTCTAATAAAAACTGTTTTAAATTAAAACAAACAAAAGTTTAAGTAATAGTTACATAATGAATTCTGGGCTTAATTTATTTTCACCTTTATGAAATTCAGGCTAGTTGTAATGTCTTGCCATAATTATAATAATTACCATTATTTACAACTCTTTATATATTCTCATACAAATTAGTAAGTTAATGAATCAACGTTAATATTATGTTTCTTTTCCCCTGTAAATTAAAACAGTACTGACCGCACGCTCATGTATCAGCAGATTCACAGTTAGACAAAAAGAAAAGAGTAGCTTGTCCTTTTCAAAGAGTGATCGGCAGACATTAACATAGAGGGAATAAGTAAAGTGATCCTTGAGAATCTGAAGCCTATGGGTCAACAAAAAGAAAAGTAAATAAAAAAAAAAAATTCATTATACTTTTTAAAAAAAGTTCTTAAGGAAACCTATTATAAACCATTTAGATGTATGTTAGTCCAATAAGCTTTCTGGTCAATTACTCCCCAAACAATCAAAGATCCTCATTTACCGGATGCAGCAATTTGAGAGCTACATAATGTAGAAACACCAGTAGAATTGCATTTTATTGTCAACTGATTTTTTAAAATAAAAAATGTAATCTTATTTTTGGTAAAAAGTCAATGTATTCCATAATAATTATGTTTAAAGATCCATGGACTATTTTTAATTTTAAAACATTTCTTGGGGTATAATTTGACTTCTTTATTCTGTAAATACTTCCAAATATTATATATTAAATGGATAGAACAAAAGTACAATCTTTTTATTAAATTAACATTAAGTTTAGTACTGTGCTACTCTGCTCATAAATCATTAAAAGCTAGAGAAATCGCAAAAGTGATAAACTACATTTTTATTTAGCACCCAAACAAAATATGCAAATCACGATATTTGCAACTAATAACTTTCTAGTAAGTGCTAAAGTGCAATTTGTATTCATATTAGTTTTTAACATGAATATAACACTTTAAGCATTTTCATTTAATTACCTCATAAGGAAATAAACTATCATTGAAATGAAAATTTAAAATATTTTTATTACATAGGTTATAATAGTTATAATAGAAATAAAATTGAAAATATTTGTAGAGAGCTAATGACTGACATGAATTAATGGCTCAAGCCATTAATTTATCTGAAGGAAAAATGAGAATAATTTGAGTATAATTAAGCAAATCATATCAGTGTTTCATAATGTGTCTAGAAAAAAATTTACCAGTACAATCATATCTTAGCTGTTTCCAGACTGACATCCTAAGCTACTGATCACCCCAGATCTACTTTTTTTCTTACCTGCCTATTTCTTTAACTGTTTTATCCCTGCAAGCATTCCCATAAAGAAAATTAAAACAAATTGATGTATTTATTTCTAGTTGAAAACTCTGAAAGGGGCTTGGTAGAGATGGCCTTGAAACTAACTGCTGTAATAGCGTTGAATTCTTTTGAAGATTTAAAATAATCATACTATTCCTGTCCCTATTTTTATGCTAATAGGTGGTCTTTTCACAGGAGACATTTAATTTGTCTCATCTATAACAGTACAATTAACACAGGGTGATTTAGGTTTGGTCTTTATAAAATAAAATAAAAATTTCTGCACTTTAAGACAAATTTCCTCTTGTAGATAGAAAGATTGAAAGGAAAGTTATAAGGGTCAATTATATTAAAAATCCAAGTTCAGTCTCATTACTGCTAATGTAGGTTAAAATATGATAGTTTAATAATCTGTTACAGTGGAAAAGAAGATAAAATGATCATGCTCAATGGTGATGCATGACACATGATATAAGGTCATTCCTGTTCCTTGGATGGAGCTGTTCATTTGAATAACCTTCCAAGAAAGGAATTTATATCAGGAGTCTGAAAGAAGTGAACTCCTTCATCCTAATTTTGGGATTCTAGCCTAGGGAAATAATCACATGGACATTTATTGCAGCATTATTTATAATACAGAAGCTGAAGACTATTTACGAGTCCTACAATAAAAAAATCATAGCAGATTCATAAAATGGGGTACATTGTACTGTTACTAAAAATTATGTTTCAGAAGAGTGTTTAATAACATGGGATAAATGATCTCATAGAAGTGGGAGAAAAAGAAACGTGTGTGTGTATAGGTACATGGATTCCCTAGAAAGAAAGAGGAGAGAGAGAGAAAGAGAAAGAGAAGATATTTCAGTTTGGTCCCTGTAACAAAGCTATAGTTTAGTTAAGTTTTTGTTCCTATATTTATGATTTTTTTTGCTACAGTTATTTATTTTTATGAATTAAAATTTTATAAAGAACAGATGATCTAAATTATTATAATTATTTCACAGTACATACCACAGTAGTCATAATAATATATGGCTGCACAGTTAAATAATAATTGTTATGAATAATAACTATCAGAAGACAAATGAAAATAAAATACATTTTTACCTCTTAATAAAAGGAATTGAGAGATAATTTTAGACTAATATTAAGATTCTAAATCAGTTTGGTAGTCTGATGTTAATAGTCACATGCTTTCTTATGTCCTTGGTATAGCTATAGTCCAATAGGTAACTAAAGTCTGCATCTTATCTGAGGTTTATCAATAATTGACAGATAAACAAATGTTTCCGATGAGAATTCATTCCATTTTTAATTTCTGAATGGGAGCTAGCTTCCTAATGGAAAACCTTTATTTTACTAAAAAAATAAGAACAAGATTAACTAAGACTGGCTAAAAATTCTCTCTTAATGGACCACTTTGGAACTCTGGCAGGATTTACTGAAATGGAACATATGCATACCCTGCGATCATCGATTTCATTCTTTGGTATATACCTACCAGAAATGTGTTCATACAAAAGCCATGTACAAGAATGCTGAAGGCAGCAAAAGTTTATAATAGTCTCAAACTGAAATCTACCCAAATATGCTTGATAATAAATGAGTAAATAATTCGTCGTATTATATAAGGATGAATAAAAATTAAAAATAAGAGTTTTAATTCTCCCAATTGAAAATAAGGAAAGAGATTTCTCTCCTCTCCTTTTTCTTAGAGCATTTACTTTTGAAAACTTAAAATTATAAGTACTTTCTCCTCTCTTTGAAATGCATATAAATTCTTTTGAAAACAGACCTTTCATCAGACCTTTCATGATCCAGGAATGTCCTTCTCAAAGGTCTGAGAACCATCTCCCTGAAATGTAAACGTCAGGGGAGATAGTGCCCCTATCTTCCAGTTTCTGTGGGAGGGTAGGAGCTCAACTTTTTAGTAGGTGCCTAGCTCCAAGTTGAAAAACTACCTCCTGTCATAAAGATACCAGATGTTTGTTTTTCCTCAGGTTAAAGCTAACAACAATGGTCATCTCATCTTTATTAGCAGGTAAAGTTAGGATGAGATTTCTATCTTTGCAATCTCTTAGTGGATTGCCTATAATGTACATCACATTCTAGTTTAATGCTTATTCAATAATGAAACTATTTCTTTCTTTACTACTTTGTAGAGAAAATCTACTTTAGGAGAAAATTTTGTTTTTATACTTCCCCAACAATATACTCACACAATGGAATATTATTTGAAAATGAGAGTGAGTAAACCATTTGCACTATACAAAACAATATAAATCTCACAAACACAAAGTTGGGTGTAAGATGCCAGACAAAAAAGAACACAGACTGCATGATTCCAGGTACACAATGTTATAAAACAGACCAAACTAATCTATGGTGTTAGAAGTCAGGATAGTAATTACCTTGGGGGTAGCGGGTAGGGACTAGAAAGAAACACAAAGTGGGATTTCTGGGCTGTTGCTAATGTTCTATGTCTTGATCTGGGTGCTAATTACATAGGTGTACTCACTTATGAAGTTCATTGGGCAAATGCTTCTGATTTCTGCATGTTTCTGTATCTATATTAATAACGTCAATAAGTGTTTTCAAACACATTTTTTTCTATTTACTCCTTGGTTCCAGATTATACTTTTAAGATAACTAGTCATAAATATGATTTCTGTTGTTTCTAAATTAAAAGATTTTAACTACAAAGAAAAAAGTCCTTGCCTCAGGGAACTCAAATTTTAGTGTGAACACCAGACATGCTTGTTCAATTAATTAACATAATGTAAATGGCTGAGAACTTCTCTAAGAAAGGTCACTTAAAATTTTATTTTCTATATTGTAGTAATCCTTGCTAATCTTGAAAATTTCAGATACTGGGAGAAATAAATAAACATTTTCAAATATCATAATATAGAAAGAAAGTGTAAACTACCATCATGCATTTCTTCCCTAAAGATACCCACTACTCTCTCCCTTTCTTCTCTTTCTCGTGGGCAGATATCTGAAAAATTGTTTGCTAACCCAAGTGTTTATTATTTTCATATTAAGCTTATAAAATCATGAATGATACTAACAAAACATTGCTCAGTCTAAGAATATCCAACATTTAGCAAAATTCTACTATGATAAATGAAAAGAATTCAATTCAGATTTCAAGGGATTAGTACTGTGGATGTCTAAAAAATAATTCTTAACTTTAAGTGATAAGTATTAATTCCTTTGGGTATGAATAGTCAAGAAACTGAAGTACTTAGCTACATACCGATCAATAAAGTTATAAAGGGCAGGTTGCAATGAATTATTTTCTTTATTCAAGAAGTAATTTCATGTTATACTATTAAAAACATGTTTTAATACCAAACTAAAATTTATCTCACTGATAACAAAATGAATTTTATTCTCTCATAGATGTACTATTAAGTAAGGTCTTAATTCCACTACTGATTATAATAGCCAACAATAAAATAAAGTATCTTATGTAAATGAGAATAACATAAATAATCATAACAGGGAATTTTTTAAAACACTGTTACTTGACAAATTTTATTTATGTGTATATCAAAATATAAATTAGTACCTTTTGGAATGCAAGCTTATAGAAGGTAAGAGTAATATCTTTTAGATGTATTAACTACTTTTTCCATACCTTCTATCACAAATACATTTGCAAATGACAAAACGAGGTAAATGTTTCCTCTTTTTAGAATTACATTATAATCCTATATCTCTGTAAACAATTTCCCAGCAGACTGAATTTGGTCATATCTGTTTGATTTCTAACTCTCATCATTTATTTTTGGTACAATGATTAATCAAGTTCATTTTAGCTATGTGGCTGTAATGCTCACACCGTTCTTAAACAACAATGAAAGCCATCAATTACCATTTAATTTTCATACATTAATTAGTATTAGTATTCATTAATATTTCTTTTATATACCTTTTTGTCAAAATTTCTGATTTCTCTGAATTTTCAATAGACAGGATGAAAAGATTAATAAACCAGATCAGTGAGTATTGATACATAGGTTCAATATTAGCTAAATCAGCAATAGAAAAAAACAGGATGGTAGAATGAATGGCAATAGGACGATAGCCCATGCGGGTGGAATCAATCTTTTTCTCTGTCTCTTCGGCTACTTCCTGCTTTTGAGAAATCTCATTAGCCAAAGCCTTGGAGGAAGATAATATCTTAATAGCAGTTTCATCTTCTAATATATTGCCTTCTGAAGATGAAAGAACTTCTAAAATCTTGTCTTCTATTTCTTTTAACTGCCTGGAATAAAACACAATTTTCTCAGAAGAGAAAGAAATCATTTAAAATCACTTCACGTATACATTCTTTTATAAGAAATAAAGAACTTGTAACCTAAAGAAATGCATCACTTTGTGACAAATATCTGTAACGGTGCTGTTGTATAATTTCTTATCCTGCAAAATGTCAAAAAGACAGGCTTTCCTGCCCCACTTCTCTTTCTAATGATCATTTATGTGGTAACTACAGAGAGATATGGTAAGCCAATCTACTCTGCTATCAAGTATCTCAGCCCCAAGAGAACAGAAAGTATCACTCCATTTATTTTCTGAAATTTTCATGACTTATCGAGCTTTACCCTTTCTACCTATGATATAGATATTATGAGCAGAAAGTGAGATGTAACATATTCATTCAGATTGTGCTCCAGTAAAAACAGGTTACCTCAGTTACACAATAAATACTAAAACTTTTCTGTTAAAACTTTGTCGAACAGTTGAAAACACATTGCTTTTCAGTTCTTCTAATGCCTAAGAATGTGTATGTAGAAATATATTCTGTAATGCGATTTTCTAAATTAACATAGGAGCACTGTAATATCTTATATTCTCCTCTTAAATCTTCCCATTCGATGCATCTATTAAATCTAACAAAACAAATCTTTAAAATGTGCTTTATTATAAGTGATCTTGAAACAAGTAAAAATAATTCTGTGTTTTATAATGTTTAAAACCTTTTGTTTTCAGCTCCTTGTAATATCAAGGCTTGTTTTTCTTCTTCAAGGTCCGGCCTTTCTCGTGCCACCACAATTCCCAAAAGCTGATCTTGCATTCCCTCAGAAGTTATCATGAAGTTTAATAATGTTACCTATAAATAAAAGAATATACAAAAATCGCATCATTATTTCTATTGAGAAATAGAAATATGCTTCAAATTCTGACGTTGTAATATACTCTACTTACTATAGTAGCATGTGTGAAAAGTGGAATTTGTAAAGACTATAATCAAAGATACAGGCAAGCTTGATTGTTGGCTCAAAAACACACTAAAGTTTCTCATAGTCATAATGTAATACTTTAAAGAGTTTTTTTTGGTGATCACTTTATTTTTATTTCACATTGGTTCAATTTCTGACAAGCCTTTAAACCAAAAATCAATTAGAATCAGATTGGAATCTATTTCTCATATTAGCTAGACTAGCTGATTTATATTTTAAGGATCCTAGAGGTGTGAAGAAGTAAAGGAAATTTTACAAAGTGAGATAAGAGGAAAAATAACACTGTGATTACTTGTGATGAGTAAAATATGTATTTATAATTATCGGATTGTAAATACATATATTTATATAAAATATATAAATATATTATAAATATATATTTTTAAGAAGAGAGACCTGTAATATATATATTACATATTATGATATAATATAATCATATTATGATATGATATTTACATATGATATTCAACCACCATTGTGAACTAAGGAATGTACATCTCAATGGTGTCCATCAAGATGCAGTCTACTAACACCTGCTTCATACCTAATGGCTTACAGGTAGGTCTCTCTCTGTTGCCTACATCTTAAAATTTCCCCTCTACTGGTTCTTTCCCACAAGTGGGAAAGTAACCGTGCTCAGGTCTCTCTTTTTAAAAAAGCAAACAACAGTACTATGTTGAATATCAGTGGTGAGAGTGGGCATCCTTGTCTTGTTCCTGGTCTTAGAGGAAAAGCATTCAGTTCTTCACCATTGATATTAGATGAGGGCTTGTCATACATAGCCTTTATTATATTGAGGTATTTTCCTTCTACACCCATTTTATTGAGTGTTTTAATCAAAAGTAGATGTTGTATCTTGTCAAATGCTTTTTCTGTACATATTGATATGATCCTATGATTTTTATCCTTTTTTTTTTGTTAATGTGGCATATCACATTGATTCATTTGAGTATGTTGAACCATCATTGGACCCCTGGAATGAACTCCATTTGATCTTGATATATTATCTTTTTAATGTGTTATCTTTTTGATGTATTGTTATATTCAATTTGCTAGTATTTTGTTTAGGATTTTTGTACTGTATTCATAGAAGATATTGATCTGCAGTTTTCTTCTTTCGTATCGTTCTTGCCAGGTTTTGGTATCAGGATAATGCTGGCCTCATAAAAAGAGTTAGGAAGTATTGCTTCTTCTTCAAATTTTTGGAAGAATTTGAGAACAGCTATTAAATCTTTGAATGTTTGGTAGGGTTCACTAGTGAAGCCATTTGGTCCTGGACTTTTACTTTTGGGGAAGTTTTTGATGATTATTTCAATTTCCTTACTGTTGATCAGTCTATTTAGATTTTCCAATTCTTTGTGATTCAGTCTAGGAAGGTTGTATATTTCTGAGAACTTGCCCATTTCTTCTAGGTTATTTAATTTGGTGGCATAAAATTTTTTGTAGTATTCTTGTATGATCCTTTGTATTTCTGTGGTATCTGCTATAAGTTTTCCTCTTTCATTCTTGATTTTGTTTATTTGTATATTTTCTCTTTTTTTCCGTAGTGAGTCCAGCTGGGGGTTTGTCAGTTTTATTGACCTGTTCAAAGTACCAGCTCTTTATTGTATTAATTTTTTCTATTGTCTTTTTGTTCTCAATTTCATTTAATTCTGCTCTAATTTTTATTCTTTCTTTCTGCTGACTTTGGGCTTCATTTTTTTCTTTTTCTAGTTCTTTAAGATATAATGTTAGGTTGTTTATTTGGGATTTTTTATTGTTTCTTGAGATAGACCTGTAATGATATAAACTTCTCTCTTTTTACCACTTTTGTTTTGATATGTCATATTGTTATTCTCATTTGTCTCTATGTATCTTTAGATCTCTCCTTTTATTTTTTCTTTGACCCAGCTGTTCCTTAATGAAAGGCATCCAAATTGGATATAAAAAATTCAAATTGTCACTTTTTGCATAAGACATGATTCTTTATATAGAAAGCCCTAAAAGACCCAACCAAAAAACTAGTAGAAATGATAAACAAATATAGTAAAGTTGCAGGTTAAACAATCAATGTACAAAAATGCTGTGTGTTCTTATATATAACAATAAATTCAGAAAAAGAAATTTAAAAATATTCCTTTTGCAATTGCAACAATAAAAACAAAATAAAATACCTAGAAATAAACTTTAAAAACGATATGCAGGACCTATACACAGAAAACTATAAGGCATTATTAAAAGAAATTGAAGAAGACACAAAGAAATGAAAAGATACTCCATGTTCTTGGATTGGAAGAATCAACATAGTTAAAATGTCTATATATACAGATTTAATGTAATTGTTTTAAAATCTCAATAGCATTTCTTAAAGAAATAGAACAAAAAAAACCATCAGATTTGTATGAAACCACAAATGACCCCAAATAGCTAAAGCAATCATGAGAAAAAAGAACAAAGCCAGAGGTATCACACTCCCTAATTTCAAATTATACTGCAAAGTGACAATAATCAAAACTGCATGGTATTGGCAGAAACACAGACACACAGAGCAATAAAACAGAATTGAGTGCCCAGAAATGTATCCACATGTATATGGACAAATAATTTTTGAAGTAGGAGCCAAAAATACATAATAGAGAAAAGAAAGCCTCTTCAATAAATTATGCTGGGAAAATTGGAAAGCCAAATGCAAAAGAATGAAATTAGACTGCTATCTGTCCCCATACACCAAAATTCACTCAAAATGGACCAAAGACCTAAATATAAGACCAGAAACAATAAAATGCATAAGAGAAAACTTAGGAACTAAACTTATGGACCTTGGTCTTAGAGAGGATTTTATGAATTTGACCTCAAAAGCAAAGGAGGTAAAAGCAAAAATAAATGAATGGGACTGTATCAAACTAAAAAGCTCCTGCACAGCAAAGAAACCATCAACAAAACAAAGAGGCAACCAACTGAATGGGAGAAGATATTTGCAAACAACACCTTTGATAAGGGGCTAAAATCCAAAATATATAAAGAATTCATACAACTCAAAAACAAACATACAAATAATACAATTAAAAAATGGGTGGAGTACCTGAACAGGTAATTCTCCCAAGAAGACGTATGAATGGCTAACAGATATTTGAAAAGATGCTCAACTTCACTAGCTATTAGGGAAATGCAAATCAAAACCACAATGAGATACGACCTCACACCTGTGAGAATGACTATTATCAACAAGACAAGTAATAACAAGTGTTGGAGAGGTTGTGGGGAAAAAGGAACTCTCATAAACTGTTGGTGGAAATGTAAATTGGTACAACCACTACGGAAAACAGTATGGAGGTTCCTCAAAAATTTAAGAATATAGTTACAACACTGACCCAGCAATCCTTCTTCTGGATATCTACCTGAAAAAATTTAAAACATTTATTTGTAAAGACATATGTACTCCTGTATTTATTGTATCATTATTCATGGTGGCCAAGACATGGAAACAACCAAAGCATCCTTCTATAGATGATTGGATAAAGAATATATGATACATATATACAATAAAATATTACTCAGTTATAAGAAAAAATGAAGTACTGCCATTTGCGACGTGGATGGTTTTTAATAATATCGTGCTAAGCAAAATAAGTCAGATAGAAAAAATTGAGAACCATAAGGCTTCACTCATATGTGGAATATAAAACTGAAAGCCACAAATAAATAAACAAGACAAATAAACAAACAAAAACTCTTAGACACAGACAACAGCATGGTGGTTACAAAGAAAGGGGTGTGAGGAGTAGGTAGAAAAAGATAGAGGGTCAAATATATAGTGACAGGAGATTTAACTTTGGGTGGTGAACGCACAGTGCAATATACAGATGATGTATTATGGAACTGTACACTTGAAACCTATATAATTTTATTAACAAATGTCACCCCAATAAACTCAATGCAATTTAAAAAGAAAAAGAAACAGAAACAGAAACAAGCAAATAAATCATTCTTTCCAGCTAAGGAACCATCTCTTTTTGTGCCTTCATAACTATACTGATTGAGATGTTATTTATATATGCTTCTGTCTCCACTTCATTTCATTCTTCAGCCCTCTATAATCTGCTGTCATCTCTACCTCCACACACCTATCAACACATACAGCAATAAACTATAGAAACTTTTTGGCTCTGGTCACCAATAAACCCATAAACCAATAAACACTTGACCTTGGCTTAATGTGAATCGCCCCTACACCTTTTAACATCTATTTTGTTTTCTGCCTGTCCTCATGTCTTCAGTTAAGGTCTCCACCTATGTCTTCAGCATCACCCCCGACTCCTCCCTTTCATGAGCCTTTCATTTTAGCTTTGCTGAACTGATTGTGGAATCCCATACACACCGACTATGAAATGTCTGCATGTGCTTCACCTCTGGCTGCTGAATGGAAGACTTTGTGTTGCCCCACCTTACCTAGTAATAGAATATTTCTTCTTCAGAAACAGAGTAATTCTGTATTTGTAAGAAAATGTCCTACCTGTGATCAGGATTTATAAAAGAGCTTCTTGCAGTACCCCTAGGAAGGTGATTCCCTCCTCCACCCAGACCCAGACACTTTCTCCAAGGTGGTATCCTCTGGGTTAATCTTCTCAACTTTTCCCCATCACTTGCCCATGACAGCTTTGGATGCCTCTAAGTATAGATTAGATGGGCATAATCATAAATTTAGATGGAATAATAAGCAATTCTTAAAATTGAGCAATTCAAAAAGCTCATTAAATGTTGTTATATAATGCTCTACTTTGGCATCCATTCGTGGAAAAATTATAATTAAAGCTTTCAAGAGATTTTTCCCTGTTGGCAGGAGAAATCAATTGCAGAGGTTACATTTGCTTTAATCCCCAAACCATAGTCACAGTGTTTAGTGAAATGCATGTTTTACAACTTTTACTTCATTGCATTCAGATACTAGGAGGTATTCAGTCATAGTCCATTAATGTTGGATCTTTCAAAATCAAGATGTTGCAGATCTATCTGTTTGCTCACAAATAAGCAGTTAAAATCACACAAATATGGCTTCATAATATTATTTTCATTTAGATTCGAAAGGATTATAGTGGCATGATATCATCCCCTGGGTACTTTTGAAAATAAAAGGTACATAAAAGACCTTAAAAATAGGACGAAGAGGAAGTACTTTAATTTGTAAATGAAAGCAAGTAACTGCTTCACTATGTTTTCTAATCCCCGTTTAATCAATTCCAGCAATTAAAAATAATGAAGCAATAAGACACTCTAGGGATCTTAAGGATCTCAATAGTGAATCACAGATCAGTTTTTCTTCCCCATGGGGGTTTAAGACTTCTATTATAACTACTTACTAGTGAACTAAGAATTGTTAATGTCATTTGTGATATTTTCATAGTTTATATTGAAAAGTCAAAAAAAGGTTTTTCCATTTATTTTAAAAAAATTTTTGGACCACAGCTTTGGGATTTTGTTATTTTCTTTTATGCTTCATTCTTTCTTACTTACATTTAAAAGTTAATAATGCTAATAACTAATACTCATATAACACTATGTGCTAGGCTTTATTCTAAGTATGTCACATAGGTTAATTTGTTTAGTCTTCATTCAGATATGAGATGGACATTTATTATTCCCTTTGTATAGACAAGGGAATTGAGTCACAGAGGTTTATTTAGTGACAGAGCTGAGATCTGAACCAAGGTAGTCTAGCTCCAGAAGTCATGCTCTTAACTACTGCTGAGTATCGCCTCTTCTGATAAGTAAGCTAATAGCACACGATTTTAGATAACACTTTTATTTTAATTAATTAAAAACAGTGGTCAAGAATTTCTGTATTTTAAAACTGTGGTTTTAAAACTAAGCTCAAGGGTCATCCCACCTTCCCCCAGTCTTCCTGGCTTCCTTGAGTGTCCAGTCTAAAGAGTATCCCCAGCTCCTCTGTGTCTTCCTAGTTATAAATATGGTCTCTTTATATTTACATTATTTGCAGCGTAAACCTCTTGAAAGCAGTGACCACGTTTATTCATCTTGGAAAGAATGAATTATGTCATCTTAGTGTTTTCTTTGCCTCTGCAGAGAGATATTTACAAGAATTTAAGTATTTCCAATAAAGGACAGCCTTCCAACCATCCTGAAGCCCTCTTCCATGCCTTGGACCAAATTTAAACAATAAAGCTTTTTGCAATTAAAAAAAAAAAAAATGAACTCCCTGGATAAATCTTGTGTTTACATGTAACTTTGAAAATTTGAATCAATATTTCTTAACGTCCTCTCCTGCTAGCTTCAGTAAATGAAAGCTATCTTTTCCATTTTTCCCCTTCCTTCATTCACTCATTCCACAAAAATTCATCAAGTGCCAACCAGGGCTAAGAACTGGGAACAAAAAGTGGACTAGCCTCCAGGAGCTCAGTTGCAGATCAACCTCTCAAGTCATTTTAGTCATTGACTAAAACTTTAAACTAACTTTACTCTTTGAAGGAATTTTTAGTACTTTAAAAGAACCAATGATCGAAAACAGTTCTTGTAAGTAATTATATAAAATCAGATAGCAGCAACTTTATTCTGTGAAAGAAGAATGATAAAGTTCTGTTCTTGAATTCCAATTCCCAGAATTAGCATATTATCATTTTTTGCAGAGAAAAAATGTGCATATATGTCACCTATTTTTAACAATGAAAATCTAAGAATAATATCATTTGTAAAAATTAGATTCTTTTTTCACTGCATACTGAAGGCTCCTTTATTATTACATGCACATACAAAAGCAACATTTGGAAATTATTATAGCAACTTCGGGAAATGCCAAACAAGGACAAAAGCCATTTTTCTTAGGAAGATCTGTTCTTCTTATGGCTCAGAAAGAAAATAAAGTCATTAATTGTAAGATTTGACTAAGAAATATTTATTTTAGATACTGGCCTTTACTGACGTTTCAGGAAGATAATGAGGATTTCTTAGCTTGGTAGTAATATAGAAGCGGAAGTCTGGTGCATATTCAATGGTAGAGTCCCCAAGTCGGATACATGTACTACCACCCTGCTTAAAGGTCTGTTTTAGTAGCAGTGGTTCCAGGATGGGATCTAGCTCTTCTCCAACATTTTCTAGCAACACTGGAGTAAAATCAGAAAAAGATTCCATGTTATCTTAAATATTGACTGTAAATCTGCATCCTTCCAAATTCTTTCAGCCTTCCAAATTGCTGCAATTCTTAGTTACTTATAAAATTATTTTTGTCTTTTAAGTATTAGGAAATGATGTATAATGATGTCTGTGGGAAGAGCTTAACTGGTGGGTCTATCTGGTCATCCTGCCTACTTCCGTACTGCTCAGCCACTGTTCTACTTTGGGCTCCTCGCCTTTTCTGAGATTCACTATATGTCCAAGTATGATGGCACTGAGGTATATCCATTTGAGACATCAGAGAAAAAGCATTTTCAGTTGTTGTTATTTCAATGGTTATTGTATTTTTTAATTATAAAAGCAACTATGCTTATTGTAGAACATGTGGAAAATATAGGAAAGAATAAAGAAATGTTAAATTAATTAAACAAGGAGGCCATTAGACTGAGATGGCTCTAATACCATCGTGTCCCACATAAACCAAAACTGAACCCTGGAGATATGTCTCAAAGTTACAAAATCAGAACACGAAGGAAAACCAATTACAGTCAACTAGGCTTTAAGCTGCAGTCAATTAAATAGTTTCCTGTTTTTGCTTCTACACTTTCTCTATATAATATTGCCTTTTACCCAGCTCCTGTTAATGGAATGCTCCGAACCACTTCCAGTTTGGTGCTGCCTGATTCTAATCGATTTTTGTTCAAATAAACTCTTAAAATTTTTAATATGCCTCACTTTATCTTATAACAGAAGAAATTGGAAAACTCTCTGTAGTTAGATATTCTTAACCTTTCTCCCTCCCCCTCATCTAAAATATTTTACATAATTGACTCATATGGTATAGAAGTTGACGGAAAAATGACAAAACTATATCTGTATAATTATTTGTTGAATAAATTATATTTTTCTCTTCAGTATTTTTATTCGTTTTTTTCTATACATCAATACTAAACAATATATCTAATTTTGCATCTTAATTATTTTGTTTGATAGTATAGCATAAATATTTCCTCATGTTAATAAAAATTAATAAACATGCTTTTAATTACTTCATAAGTCAATCATATTAATAATCTCATTTTTTAAACCAATGCACTATTATTAGATATTTGGATTGTTTCCTATTCTCAGTATTATAAATAGCACTGTATACAAAAAGTTTGCATTTCAGATTATTTCCTTATGACAGCATTCTAGAAGGGGAATCTTTGATGTAAGATCAGAGCCATAGTTAAGGTTCTCAATAGATTTGCCAAATGAAAGTTTTACAACTGGTGTTTGTGGCACTATCACAGCCAAACTTGAATTATGGTGTTTTGCAAGAGTCCCTCAAGAAACTGGATGTGCAATCTTGATGGGAAAGAAGCAGCTTAGGGCATTGGAATGACAGGTGTCTGAATCTCTATTGCAGTGAAAGTACTGCTCCTTCCAACAGGTTATTCCTAGCTAAATGAATTCCTAAAATTGTCTTCTTGTCAAATTCTTGTACTGCTGAGATCTTATTTAACCAAAGCAGGCAGATGATTTTTAAACTCATTTTCATTTTCTGCTTGAATAAAATGATTATTTTTTATAGTTAAATAACATGAGTGCATCATAATGTAGTAAATATGTTAGTCTTCTATTATTTAGATTGCTTCTATTTTTTCCACTGTTAATAATGCTACAGTAAACGTTTTTTTGAATAAACCCTTGTGTTCATCACTGATTACTTAATCATGCTGGAGTCCTAGAAGTGGAAGTAATGGTCAACAGTTAAGAGCATCTTAAGGGCTATTTATATTGCCAAATTACTTTCCTAAATAGTTATAGATTTCAGGGTTGCAATGAGTACTCACTTTTTTTTGTTTGTTTTTAAACCTGTTTTTACATATCATCAATGTACTTACATTGCTAGGCATCATGCTAGCATTGTATTTTCTAATCAACTTCACAACTTTAAAAAGCATGGACTACTATTATACCAGTTTTATGGATGGGAAAACTGAGGCAAGGCAATAGAAGTAAAATTTTCAGTTAAATCATCTAGTAAATGACAAAGAAAAAACTTGAACTAAGCAGTCAGGCTCCTTATATGGCTCTCTTAACCACTATGTGATACTGTCAACATTAGGTACTATATTAACGATTTTTACAATTTGATATGTGAAGAAATCCTGTTATTTTAGGACTGATGTTTTAGGTGCTCTTTGGTTAATTACATTTTTACTTCTTGAAAATGTACCTTAATATATTTGCCCATTTTCCTATTGTGGGGTATGTTATTTACAATTAGGTTCAGCTGCAAATGATAAAAAAATAAGAGTGACATAAACAGGAAGGGATTTATATCTCATGTAAAGGAGAGCCCGAGGTCATCAGTGCAGGACTGGACAGACAGTGTGGCAAAACTGTTAGACATCAAGTTCCTGCCATCTTGCCTCTTCACTATTTTTGAAATATGGGTTGGATCTCTTTGGTCAAAATGGCCTGTCAAACTACATCCACATTCCAGCCATCAGAAAGAAAGAGAAAACAGAAAAGGAAGAAACGTCTTTTAATAATATTTCTTGGCAATTACAAATGGCACTTTCATTTACATCTTAATGACCAAAACAAGTCACATGATGACATACAACTACAACAGGTGTTAGGAAATGTATGCAATGCATCCAGGTAAACACAGAGGATGCAAATAGTAAGGAAAAAGGTAGGAATGGACATCAGGAAACAAAGAGCACTAATTGTCTCAACGTACTAGGTTTTAAAACCTTATCTGTATATTTTAATGTTGTAGCAAATACCCACCCCCCAGTTTTCTACTTGTTTTTAAATTTCTTTATATTTCTTTTTATAATTTAACTTTTTGTTGTAGAAATTTTAAGCCTTTTTCAAAAGTAAAAAAGAATAGTATACTCTTGTAAATTCAGCCAATCTTGTTTCATCTATTTCTTATCTCACCTTGGATTACTTACAAACAAATCCCAGACATCATGAAACTTTATCTGCAAATATTTGAGTAGGTGTCTCTGAAAAGCAGAGACTCTTTAAAAGTTGGCACACCTTAAAAATTATTAATTTGTAAATTCATCAATTATCAAGGCAGAAACATGTTTCCCCATTGTCTTAAAATGCTTTAATTACAGTTCGACTGTTTAAATTGAGATACAAATAAATTCCATAAACTGTAAGTGTTTAAAATACTCTTAAGTTTCTTCTATATAATATAGAAACTTCTATATAAATTTCTTGGCTTAAATTGTAAACTATTAATCTATTTTAAATTTTCCCATTGTGTATTTTCTTAGAAAGATAATTTACTTACTCCCCTATGTTTTCTTTTAGCATTTATGTCTTTTCTTTTTTTCTTTCATATTTAATTCTTTAAGTCATCTGGAGCAAATGAGGTGTGAGGTGAGACTCTGACTTGATATATTTTTCCACAAAACCAATTTTCCCGACAGCATTTGCTGAATGACTTGTCATTTTTCCATTGATTTACAATGCATACTTTCTAATGCATTAAAAGCTTACTTATATTAGAGTTTATTCCAGAACTTATTCCAGTTAATTCCAAATTCACTCTTCTCCTGAATTTCTTTTTACCTCTTTAACTGTGTTTCTTCTAGGTTAACTTCAGTATTATTTCTAAAAAATTTATTTTTGAAAGACTTGACATCTTTACAATACTGGTTTTCCTATCAGTGAAAAAATTATGTCTTACTCAAATCTTTTGTTTTTCTGTAAAGTTTTGTCATTTTTGTGCTATACACTGTGAACATCATTTTAAGTTTTTGTTTTGTTTTGTTTCATATTCTCTGGTTGATGAGACTCACTACCCAATTGTTTTATTCTCAGTTCTTATCAATTTTTTAAAATATTCTTTTTGGAATATATTTACTCCATTAAACTCTTTTATTATAATAGCTTTTCAGTTAATTCTCTTAGGTTTTCTAGATGAAATATACTGTCTATGACTATGACAATGTTTTCTCTTTCCAAATGTTATAGCATCTTCATTGTTTTATTTTATTGCACTGAAAAAACTCTCTTAATAATGTTAAACAATAACAGAAATAATAGATATCAATTTCTCATTTTTATTTTTACATGATCAGGTTTTTAAAATCTTTTAATTTGTTAGTTAGGAACTCAAATTTTGTTTATGAAATATTATAACATTTTTGTCTAATTGCCTCAACTTTAGTAATTTTTGCATAAAATCTTTTTCACTAAGAAATACTATCACACAATTTCATCACCCTGTTATTTCAAGTTAAAAATGGAATTAAAAGTATCTATATTAATATGTATGTCTTTTTCAAAGCTAAAATATAATTATACAAATTTAAATATTACAGGCTTGATTATTTTCCCCCAAAATGAACATTTATTTTCTCACCAGTAGAATCAAATTGTAAGCCTGTTAAGAAAGATTTCTGCAGCATCCTGATTTCAAAGAAATATGGTCTCAACATTGAATATTTACTATATTATAAGCCTCACTGGAAAATCAAAGTATTCTAAATTTAAAAAACAGAAAAAAGGAGCAAAAATCCATATGTACATGAATTACCCAGAACACTATCCTTAATTTAACTATTTATTTTGACTCTAACTTTGGACTCCTTTAATTTTAATTAAATCAAAATATGTTTCATGTTAAAATATAGGCTCAAATTCATGAGACAGGCTTCTTTTCATATTTCTATCATCAAAGTTAACAATATGCTGATTTACGTAAAATCCCCCTTCCTCATTCCCAAGTTCCAGTCCATCACAGCATTTGCAAAGCTTGTGGAAAATCAAGGCTGGCAATCCAAACACATGGCTGCTACTATCTTTGAATAAAGCAGATCTTCTCACTCGAAACAGTTATCCTTAGCAACAGAAATTTAAAGAGAACCAAGTATTTTTTTCATATTTCTTTTGTATTTAGGACATTAACTGATACTAGTTTTTTGTTTGTTTGTTTGTTTTTTTGTTTTTTGTTTTTTGTTTTCACGAATTACTTGCATTATCCTATGTGAGACTTTAAATTAATAGCAAAAAAATCTTCAGCATATTGTGTTAAATTATGGAGCATATTGTACTCAAAATAAATTCAATAATAACTGAATACATAGTAATTACCCTCAAAGAGCTTGGAGGTGAGAAACAAGTAGCTAAGTACATAATAATAAGGGCAATAACAGAAATCTGTATTGGCACTTCGATGGAGAGGTCAAGAGAGATGTCACAGAAAAAGAAGTGTTTGAGCTGTATCTTAAAGGATGACATTTGAAGGAATTCACCAAATGGATGGAAAAACACAGAAGAAAGCTAAGAGATGAGGAACACTACCATGTTGTTATGTACTGCCTGCTCTCAAATACCCCAAACTTTCATCTTCTAAGCCTCATCACACGTGCCATCTCTGTCTCCCTCTTTAAAACCAATAATCTTCAAGAAAATAGAGACCAGGTCTGTCTTGTTCATGCTGTGTATTCAGCAGCATGTGGTATTTGCAAAATAAATATGTTAGGTGAACGAATGAAGAAACGAATGAGCAAATGAAAGAAATATGAAACCAGAGTAGTTTTACATCCTTCATACGTTATACACAAGGGGGAAAGAAAGTGCTAGGAGATAAAAGTAAGGAAGGCTCAGATATGATAGATTTTGCTCTTAATGCAAAGGTTTTTTTCCCATAAAGTTAATGGAAAGCCATTAAAAGATACATACAAGTTAATGTCTTTTTAAAATTAAAAATTTTAATCTTATTTTTTTTAGCTTTATTGAGGTATGGACAAATTGCTGTATCACTAATATTTACATGCTAATATCGTACATACTTTATCCATTGGTGTAGTTAACACAGATATATTTTATTTTCCAGAAACGTGACTTTAAAAAAATTTTTTAAGGAGCAGGATACTATTTAATCAGAGAATTTTATCTTGAAATTCAATATAAACAAATAAAAGGGAGGTCTGCTATAGTTGAAGCAGATGGGTGAAGAAGGGGAAAGAAAACCTCTGTCTTCTCAATCCAGGCTGCCTGTGAGGGATGACAGATCAAAGCCACTATCCTTGAATAGACCAGTATCTAAAGATAGCTTCTTAAATGGAGGAGTCTTTAACCGCTTCTGTTTTTTTCTTTTTCTTTTCTTTCTCTCTCTCTCTCTCTCTCTCTCTTTTTTTTTTTTTTTACAGCAGAAAAGAATTGCTTTATTAGAAAGGAAAGGAAAGCAATAGTACACTTCCAGACGAGGAAGTGGCTCAAACAAGAGAAGGGCAGCTCAAAAGGCTGAAGGCCCCCGATTCTATTTTAAAACTGTAACAGTAATTGATTCTTTTACTTGAAGGTTAAATATAAAAACAGTTATAAAATCTGCCATCTGTTTCTTTTTCTATAATAGATTTAAATTTTTTCACTTCTTTCTGATGACTAACGTTAGAAGGCATTGTAAGTAATTATTATCCATTTTTAAAATTCATTCCAAAAATTAGGTTAAAGCAACTGTGAGTGACAGAGCATTAGAAAAAGACAGAAGACCTGGGGATTAGTTCAGCACTCCCTTTAACTAGGGACACAATCTTGCTTAAGCCATGTAACTAACATTCTCTAGCATCTCACCTTGTTAATAAAATGAAGTGGCTGGGATTACTATTGGATTTCAAATTTGGCCACGACTCCAAGTAAAAAATACATTTTAAATCTTACTCCAGTACACACATATGCACCTAAAACTATTAAAATTTTGTGAAATAATGCTTAATTTTACTCTATGCTATGCAGTCTAATATGTTTTATTCTTTTCTATTGCATTTCATTTAAAAATGCTGGTCGAGACTCAGTAAGTTGGTTTGCTCTCTCACAGCTCTAACCCAAAGTTTGAAAAATTCTAAGCATATTGTCTCTCTGGCCTTTTCCTTTCTAAAATAATACAATACCATCATCATATATATAACTGAGATCACAGAAATCTCCAGAATGTCAAGCACGTGGTAGATGCTCAATTATTATTTAATTGTTTTTTTACTATGTCAGGAAATCATTTGAATATTGAAGTTAAATTAGAAAAAAAATATTTAAGGTCCCAATTCTTTCAAGAAATCTTTAATTCCTCCAAATTCTCATAGTTCATCAACTGTACCTTTCTTATATTAATTACATTAATATAATTGTACTTACAGACACTGCAGTAAGTACCCAAAGTACAATAACTCATGTTTTTTTATCCCTTTATGGTCAAAGTACAGATGGGGAAATGGAGTCTCAGAAAGGTCACTGAACCCACACTGAGTAAAAGAGGCAGGTACTCTGATTTCATAGCCAGTGTACCTACCCATAACAGCGCAGTAGTCCTAATAGTCCTAATAGGGTCAGTGACCTATGTCCACTTTCTATTTATATTACAGTTAGTTACATATATTGTCTGATCCTTTCCATTAAACAAGCAAGATATTTGATAGTAGAGATAATAATCCCCCTTTTTTGTAACTCTCATAACACTGTACTACTATACTCTAAGAACACCCGTTAGATGAATAAAACACTATTTGTGTGTGTGTCTGTCACACAGATTTTCTAGGTAACCTTACACTTTTTTCATTTCATGCTTAACCTAACAGAACCTAAAATTGTAATTAATAGTTTAAATGATTCATTATTAATATACAAAAATACAATGCCAATAAGACCATTTGTTATAAATATCATGATTCTTCCATGTAGTACCAGCTTTAATAATATCTGAGATTTGTTGAAATTGTCCTGAGTCTAAATATGTTGTAGTTTTATAATGTTCCTATTTATTTGGTTAAGTGAATTGTCAGGTTTGATAGGTAACATGGATTTAAATGTGACTAACAACCCCAATTTACTCCAATCATCAGTATTTTCTTTTTGGTTTTGACAAATGTGACGTGTGCATAGAGCTTTATTGAAAAATTCTTGTCATGTTTCTAATCTCTTCATTGTCAATGGCAGATAATAATCAGCTATGTAAAATGTATATGTAGTACTATGCCACTTTTGTAGGGTAAGTCAAGAGAAGGATAAATATATAGCTGGACTAATGTTGTGTTAAAATATTTTTGGCATATTAGGTGGCCCTTTTAATTGCAGAAGCGGAGTTATAATGAGAACTAAAGAATAGCGAAGAACAGAAAAAAAATTAAAACAGGTCAATTAGAGAATGCATCTCAAATGAATCAAGATGAAGACAACATCCTAACCTTCTGGAAGTATAATCTCTAAAGTTCTCACTTGATTAATTATCAATAAATAATGAACAACATTAACAAAGTCATTATTTAAGATGAGTCTGACATGAATATTTTTTTAAAAAAGAAACAACTTACATCATTTTGAGTTAATTGTGCCCTTTCCAGGGCACAATTTCTGTAATGTATGCTTGTTATTCAGCTACGTACCAGGAGTACCAAACTGGATGCAATTTTCCAGAGTTCTGACATAGTCAGGATCACTTAATTTAATTAGATGAAGACTATTAGCTTTTTCCATGTTCTTGATCCATTTATTAGCTTGACCTTGAGGATCTATCATCAGAGGCCACCTTCTTGCATTCCTGAAAGAGAGAAGAAAGATGATGCTAATCAAGCTATGATTTATCTCTATCCAGTTGAATCATGCACACATCACTTTCTTACAGCTCATGCTTTATAGTAACATTTTACTTTTTAACTTATTCTGAGAAACTATGTTCTTGAAGCAGAGACATTTAAATTGAGCAAGCTATGAAAATGGCAACTATAAAAGCCATCCTGAAAACTTAACACAAGTTCTTTTACTAACTTTTAGAAAATTACAGTTCTCTAAATGTTAAATTACATTTTGAAAATACTTGCTGCTCTTTCTAGTTAAGTCCCAATGACAACCATTAAGGGTAATGGAAATCGGGAAACTCTAGTTCTTCCCTAGGCCTTGCCATTAATTACTCATGTGACCTTGGGCAAATCACTTCACTTCCTGAGCTGCTTTCTGCTACCATCTGTACCATAGGGAAAGAGAAAGGATGGAGACATTATATTTCTTTTTGAACTCTAGACTATTAAAGATATAATGGTCTAAAAAAGGTGAAAAGCATAATTTTACATCATCTAAACTTCATAATAGCCACGGACCCTTAAGTGTTAACACAATTGTTGACTAATAGTTGTTCCAAATACTTGTATATCTAATATCACACATGTAGTTCATTACACATTTGCCTAGTGATTGTGAGCTTCTTATGGACAGAAATCTATTCTCTGAAAGTCAGGGTGTTTTCATTGTGGGAGAGCTCATACTAATTGCTTTATTTTCATTCATATCTCTCCCTTTATGATAAGAACAAGAACAGTGAACCATGATGCACTCAGTTTGTTTTCCAGGGTATTGAGGGATCACAAAGGGTTAACCAGTACCTGCCATCACCAGATGGTACCAACCATATAGCTTTCTGCCTTGTGTAAAATGTAATCAGCATTAAGATTGCTGTCCTTTTTCTTTCTCTTCAAAGTTTCAGTAAAAACAAGCCAGAATAGTGGCCACTCTCCTAATGATACTGTCAAATTCTTCAAAAGTGAACACAGAAAATTCACACAGAACATCAGAACAGCAGGAAGAGAAAAATAAGTGGTGACTGGGACAAAAAAAGAAAAAAAATGGTGATGGAACAAAATAACATATTAAATTCAATTTTATTTTAACTTGAAATTAGAATTTCATCAGATGATTTATCCCCCTAAATGGAAGTAATAATATTTGGGGGCGTATAAGTTATAGCCTGATACAGTATATGTAGCTAATATGGTAAAGATAGTCTTGTCCTCTAATACTGGCATTATATAATATATTAGTCAGCTCAGGCTGCCATAACAAAATACCACAGTCTGGGTTGCTTAAATTACATAAGTTTATTCTCTCACAGTTCTGGAGGCTGGAAGTCTAAGGTCAAGGTGCTGGCAGGTTTGGTTACTTCAGAGGCCTCTCTCTTTGGCTTGCAGACAACACAGCCCTCTTGCTGTGTCCTCAAGTGATCTTTCCTCTAAGCATGCATCCCTGGTGTCTCTTCCTCTTAGAAGAACACCAGTTCTATTGAATTATAGCTCTACCCTTATGACCTCAATGAATCTAATTACCTCCTTAAAGTCCCCATCTCCAAAATGCCTTGGGAAGGGAGGATAAAGAGGAGGAACAATTCAGGCCATTGTATTTAGGAAGAAATGAGACAAAAAGAGAAATGTCATATCTTAGATGCAATCAATTAATAAAAAGAGAATTATATCTGTAGAAAACTAAAGGGAGTGAGAAGATAAATTAGAAAGAAATAAAACTTATAAATATGTAAAACTTTCATTCTGTCACAATTTCAGAAATATTTTTAAGTTTGGAGGATTATGTGTGAGTGTTAGACTGCATTTATGCTTTCCTGAAGAAATCGAATGATTCACTCTTCCTTCTGTTGCTTCCAATTTTTTACCCACAACACCCATGCTCATGCTGTTTTTTTGTCCAAAATGCACTTCTTACCCTTCCTTTCATGTTCAACTCCTACTCATGTTTCGAGGTCAGCTCACATGCTGTGCAGTCCACAAAGCCTCTCTTGATCTCTTTTCTCTCTAAATTTTAGCAATTCATCCATAATACATTGATGGTGTTTTCAAATAATGATAATATTCTATTATGGTAATTCTATAACTTCTAAACTACATCATCCAACTAAATAGTATATTCCTAGATCAAATAAAGTTTGAATATGATAATCTAGTGAAATGGAAATAGTAAAAAGCATCTGACAAACACCACACAGGTTAATTCATTCTAAAAATTGACATTTTCTAAAAGAATACTGGTCCTCAGAGCAATTTCTCAAAATCAGAGGAAAGGACTTCTGGTTCTGACAAGCTGGTGTAAGTACCTTATAGCCTAGCTCTTCCACTGATTATAACGAATAATTCTGGCTAAAATACCAAAAGCAACTACTTCAAAAAGTAAATAACACATAAATGGGAAGAATGTTAAAACTACGGATTGACCAATAAACAGATGGTGAGTTTTGCGGGGCGGGGGAGTATGTGGGTGTGTGGTTTGTTGTGGTTATTGTCGTTTTCTTGTTGTCTCACTAGAGGACTAAGAAAATGATCACGTGTGAGTCAGACAGTGTTGGGGGAAATCCTTGTGTTTTTTTTTTCTCTTCGTTCTCCTCTATCCCTGCCCCCAAGTCAACTCCACAGCCATAAAACCATATTACCATGCTAGAAACAGTGATAGTGTAATTACCTAAAACACTGAGAGAAAACCCATCACTGTGGACAGTAGAACTGGGAAAAGGGGCCTGTTGTACATAGGGTGCAAGGGTGCCTTAGTCCGTTCAGGCCATTATAACAAATGATCATAGGCTGGGCAACTTAAATAACTAACACTTATTTTTCACAGTTCTGGAGACTGGGAAGCCTAAGATCAAGGTGTTAGCAGATACAGTGTCTTGTGAGGGCCCCACTGGTTTGCAGATGGTCGTCTTCTCTTTGTATCTTCACATGGTGAAGAGCAGAGAACAATCATTTCTGTGTCTCTTCTTAGAAGGGCCCTAATCCTATTCAGGAGGACTCCGCTCTCATGACCTAACTGCCTCTCAAAGCCCCGCCTCCAAATGCCATCACAGTGGGGATTTAGGCGTAACATATGAATTTGAGAGAAAAACATTTAGTCTAAAGCAAGAGAAATTCCAGTATTTTTCTCTCTTTCCTCTTGCCACCTTCCCCTCAGTATGTACATGAGATCGTGTTAACAGTGTGGGAAGTTAAACTCTGAGAGAACTCCATTATTTTGGTCAGAAAAATACAGGAAAGGAGGTCCCGGAAGTATGGAAAGTGTGGGGGAAATCCTGGAGGAGATAGCTCTGAAGAAAGGACTTCCTAATTTTGTGAATAAACAGACACAAACACTGAGCTCATTACCTAGCTTTGCATGGAACAACACATCCAAAGAAGCATGCCAAAGTTTACACTATGATATAAATCCAAGTCCCAGATTAACGCCTGAGTAATGTATGTTGAGGAGCAAATCTGAACAGCACAGCAAAAACATTCAAATTTGACCTAAAATTGGACACATCATCCACAGAAGGAAGACAGAAATTGTGGTCTGAACCTAACCAAATTGTATGACTGTTGAAACAAAAATCAGTCTTATCCAGAGGATTCTAACGGGACCCAGAGTCTCATATTCAAAATATAACTTAGGACTCAGTGCAAGATTACTTGATACAAAGAACTAGAATGTGACCAATTCTCAAAGAAAAAGCAAGATCTTGAAATTACCAGAAAAAAACTTTAAAGCAATTATTATAACCATCCTACATGAGGTAAAGGTGAACATTTTAAAAATAAATAAAAAGAGCAGAAAAATTGAGTGTATAAAACAACCAAATGAAAAGTATAGAAATGAAAAATACAGCACAGAAATCAAAGATCTAAATAAATAGAGATATACTGTGTTGATGGATTAGAAGGCTTATTGTCAGTTCTTCTCAAATTGATCTATACATTCAATGCAGTCCCAATCAAAATCTCAGCAGGATCTTTTGTAGATATTTAAAAACTGATTCTAAAATTTATATTAAAAAGTAAGAGCAATTTTGAAGAACAAAGTTGAAAGACATATCATCTGATTTCAAGACAATATAAAGCTACATTAATCAAGGCAATCTGGTATTTGCAAGACAAATAGTTCAATGAAACAGAATAGACAATCCAGAAATAGACACATGTACTGATTTTCAGCAAAGATGCAAAGGCAATTCAATGAAAAAAGGACATTGTTTTCAAATAAATTATGCTGAAACTGAATATCTATATATTCCTTCTCTCTCTCTCTACACACACACACACACACACACACACACGCGCGCGCACGCGCGCGCACGCACGCACGCACAGAGATACTGTTCTATATTCAGTTAACAACTGTATCAAACTTATTTTCCCCAAGCAACACCTACAATATAACATCTTTTTGATTCAAAAACAGGAAAACATTATGACTTTGGTTTACAATATTTGCTTTTAGAGTTTCCTAGAATAACGTATCATGTTAATAAAATTTCAAAGGAGATATTCTTCAGTGTAGGTTGAAAGAATGTACTATTTTTTAAAAATACATGAAACAAAAATTATCGTGGAGGGCTATATTGCAACACACATTCGTTTAAATAGCTTCACTGGATGAATATAAGTCCTGAACTTGAAATGAACAAGCACTGTTTACTGTTTACTTCTTCTCCACCATTATTTTGCATTATTTTTTGACAAGACAATGTTTTTTTCCACACAATTTTCACTCTTCCTCCACTAAACATTCTTGAATCCAGAAATGCTTTAAATCCAGTGGTTCACAAATAGAAATTGAATTTTTAGAGCATTCAACATTTCAGGTTTCCATAGTGTTTGTTCTTTTGCTATTGTCTAGAGACAATTGTTATTTGGTACTCTTTGGGTTTTTGAAAAATACAGACTTCCAACAGTGATAATACATGTATGTTCACAGTAGTTTGCATAAAAGGACACAGAATTTGAACATGTAACAGTGGTGCATTTCAAAGAGTTATGCTATTTTTCTCTTTACACACACACACACAAATAGATGAAAACAGACAAGAAATGGTGGGTGCTCTTCTCAGTTATTATTGCTGCTGAAATAAACCTAACTTATCTGCTCTCATAGCAACGAAAAAGACATTTTTAAAAAGCAGAGTTATATTAGATATAAGACTGATCTACTTAAGTTGTTAAACAATTCTAACACTTTCCCAGTGAAATGTTTAGATACAATCTAATTCCATTTAATGTTATCACTAGCCCTTGAAATTCTGATTAGCCAAGGACCTTCAGGAGTCAATAGCTCCAAAAGTTAATTATATTCTAAGTTATCCAAATGCTATAGATTTTTCCAGTTTTCCTAAATAATAGACTCCTCACTCAGTACGTGAAAAGCACTAAGCAGAAGATTAGGTCCTTAGTAAGTGCTCAATATTAGGTATCATTATCAAGCAAGTATCTCTGGGTAATGGAAAAATGCACTATGCAATTAAATAAGATACTTATCTGATACTTCAAAATAATCACCTTAAACCTATTTACTGAAACCCCCCAGTATAAGATTACCAAAATGCACTGACAAAATAACTAAAAATGAAAAATGTTAATGTTTCTTTCTCAGTATAATTGCTCCCATAACTTTTTGCTAATATTTCAACATTTTTACAAATAGCAAAAATATAGGCATTACGGCACTTTAACACCATTTTCTACCTCTGCTTCTCAGAGATGTGAGTTTGTTGTCTTATAGAATAATCACTGAAAGTTTTGGAATCTTAAAAACAGAAATATTCATCAACGGTTCTATAATTATTAAAATATAACTGGACCCAAAAGAAAGTGTACATTTATTTGCTAGAAAATAAGGGGCAGTTTGGCTTTTAATGGATATAATGGTTACGGATGCTCTGCTAAGTGGAACAAAGGTATATAAATTGCAAATCAAAATAATAAAGACTGAACTACTGCTATGTACAACTATATTTTCAAGTACATAGAAAGAGTTATTGTTTTGCTATTATTTTTTCTGAGAAAAAAATAGCAAAACAATAACAAAAACAGCAAAATATGACTATTTTTAGGCTGAAGTTAATTAGTCCAATTGGGCAAAAGTAAAAAGTAAAAGGCGGACTTCTACGCTTTCAGAAACATCCTACATATGTCAAAGTCTAGTGTGTGTTCTCACATCCAACATCAGCACAAATGGTCTGTAGGCTACCTCCTTGTAAATGGTTAAAAAACAAACTAGCTGCCACCCAGTACTTGTTAAAATGCACTTAAAAATATGTTTTAGCAGCAAACTAATGCGCGTATTGATCATTTATCCAGATTCTACAGTTTCTCTTCTGGATTAATTTAGATTATCAGAGCAGAGTGCCTAGTACTTAATTTTAGGCATCCAAGGAAAAGCTTTGTAATCTTTTCTCTGAATCAACAAAACAATTAAATTTTAGTTCCTGAACGAGCTTCTCTCTCTGAGTGCAATTTACTTGGTTTAAAAATGAGAAGTATGTGACCTAGGTTTTCTTTTTTGCCTTAGTTACTGAAAAGCTTTGAACTTAATTCAGGGCCCAACTGTAAAATTAGCTCGTCTCAATTACCTAGTAGTAACTACTTCTTTAACTTGTTTTGTATTATTTTCAAATTGCACATGCCTCAAATCCCTGTAGAACAATTCAGGAAATAAATGCTAAATAAATCCATAAGTCAGGATCATTTGCTGAGCAGTAAAAATATGTGTTCACCAGAGCTTTAATTGGTGGAGTAATTTTCATAAATACTACATATAAAAAATTTAAGAATAAATAGTATTCACATGTGGTGGTTAATTCTATTTTTAAAATTCACATGCATCAACCATTTTTACTTTAAATCGAGTACTATCATATCAATTACTTTTTCAATAGTAAATTAATAACTAATTAAAGTAGTCATGTAACACAGAACTAAATATTTCCTACTGTTGCTTTACCTGCACTATTCCTAACATGCTAACACCTCCAAGAATGCTGGTCCAGTAATAAAGGCCCATGGTAATGTGAACTTCAAAATGACACTATTGATGACCATCCTTAGCTTCTGGAAGGTAAGACCTGGAGAAAAGGTGAGGCTGAATGAGCCTCCAGTATTCTCTCAGCCCAGTCTCCATGGGATTTATCTACTAACAAGGAGATTCTAGGAATAGCAGGCACTGTCATAAAAGCTCCAATCTTCCCAGGACTCAGAAGAATATCCATATCATTTAAACCAGTCCCACACTCAGCAGGAACTAATACAGAATTTGCAACACCCAAACCTATCACCACCAACAACCCACTGCTATACCTTTCATTAACTCGCAGTAACAAAACTGTGTATTTTATGGGAGAAAAATTGGACTTCACTTACTTATGGTAGAGTTTGCTCTATTTGCTAAAAATTGATTAAAATTTAAGCAAAATCATCTGAGTTTTTTTTCTACAGCTTTCAAATTTCAATTGTTTTAATATTAATAGAAAAAAGTGATTATTCATATTTAATTTAGCCAGTTATTTAAGCAAAGTTTTTCTTCAGTACTATCAAAGTTTACCAACCGTTGTTGTTAAAAAGGTGCACAGATAAATAAGTCTACTGATCAATAGAGATCATTTATGAGACAAATATTTTCCTTACATTATGATGATCCCGTTATCAATAGAAAATGAGTCAGAAGGTAACCCAGCAATATTCCAGGCTCGAATCGTCACTGCTTCTCCTAGGATACCCATCAGGGAATAATCATCGGAGCAGGGGATATCTCTTCTTTTGCACAAATTTGTCCACTCTTTGGTTTGGTTCTTTAAGATATGCAGAGAAATAGGTAAAAATGAGGCTCGGGGTTACCAAATGAATACTTTGTAAACTCCCCAATTACACTTCATTCATTGAGTCAACAAACCATTTTTGAAATTCTACCTAAAAAAAAATTTGTGTTAATTGTTGATCAGGGTTTTTTCCAAATAAAATTATAATTTAGAAGGTCCATTATATATTCAAATGAAAATTCATTATATCAAATGTTAAGATAAGATTTAGATAGATAACTTAATAGTGAAGTGAGAATTTTGTATCTGGAAAAAACAATTGCCAGTTCTTATTATAAAGCTTCACTTGACAAAGTATTTGGAGACCACCATGTTTTTCTACATATTTTCTTTAAATTACAAACAGCAAACTTAATAAAATATTATGATGTACAAGTAAATCGGACTTGAACTGGTAGGGGACACAGAAAACATTTGTTTTTGGTTCACATTCCTTGGAGGAGGAACGATGGCCTGGCTATGAAGCACCAACAAGGATCAGGACACATATCGGAGTTTGGGACCCAACCTGGGGCATAGTTCGCTAGGATGCTCAGGAATCAGAAGAGTACTTCAAGTCAGAAGTCAAGGTCCAATTTGAGGTTACGAAGAGTTTAGAAATAGTAAAAGACATGATCAGAGAGAAAATAGGTTAGAAAGAGGCACGGGGAAGGTGGATATATGTATTGTTGGTACCAGTCCAGGGGTAGATGAGAGTGCTGTGTATACGAAGTAGTGCTGGCTGAGAGGGCATAGTGGGCACTACCACTTCCCTTGTGTTCCTGCTGAGTAAGTGGGACCAACATTTCCTTAGATTTGCACAAGAAAGGCCATGATGATTTTGGGGAGAGGTGATAAATTTCATGACCTTGATTAGCCCGTTATTTTGGAGAATGCCACACAATTGAGTCTGTATGATATTTCCTCATGATTCAATTCAGGTTATGCACCTTTGGCAGGAATATCATGAAAATAATGCTGTGTTCTTCTCATTGAATTCTATCAACGGTACATGATTTCAAATTGTTCATTTATTGATAATGTTAATTTTTGTCACTTGATTAAAGTGCTGTCTGCCAGGTTTCTGTCTCATAATTATATGATCTTAGGTATACCACTAGAAGGTAAACCCTGGAGGCAAAATATTACCTCTCATGAGCAGCACTTAGTAACTAGCACCTGGACTTTTTGTTTGGGTTTGGTTTGGTCTGGTTTGGTTTGGTTTGGTTTGGTCTGGTTTGGTTTGGTTTGGTTTGGTTGTTGATACCAGGAACAAGTGGTCTGGCTATATAGGGAGGATGGGCTCATAGCATTTCCAATTTGGATTCTGTCTCCCAGTACACAGTTCCTACTGGAATGTTTTGATATCTTTGATGTCATGCTATAGGTTGGCCTGCAAACTTTTGGGGGAGAACTGCAGGTTTTCTCAGATATAGTTTGATGCTAGAGTAGGCATGACAGCCAATGATATGGGGAAGAAGTAGAGAAAATTGAAGCAATAGTTGTTGTGGAATTCTATTTATAGTTGACAGGTATAGTATGTTGTCACAGATGACCTCTGGCTTAAAATTTTTTAATTGCCCCTTATATGTCTGTAAGGGTGTAGCAGAGAATAACTGAAACAAATATGAGGGACTCTGAATAAGCATCTCAAAATATAAGCTAAGGGCCTTGGCTGGTAATCAGGTGGTAAGATAGGTGGTAGAAATGGAAAAAAGGAAAAATATTCATTACCACCAAAACAATTTTGACTGATTATCGGCAGGGAAAAGATTGCTTAGAAAATTCAAATTAATTGAACTCCAGAGCTTGTAAGTCCTTATACAGCATGGTAGGATTCTGCTTTGGAGTTGGCATAGGTATTTCAGTTAAAGAACTGTGGGCCCAGTTATCTTAGGAGAACTAGAGTTTTCTATGCTTTATCTATGAAGAGTACCAGAAACTCTACAAAGGGGTTGATGAATAATTGACAACTACTCAGATTCAAGGTTGGAGGGAGAGGATCTAGCTATTTATTGAGGAGTGTTGATATCCTGAGATTTTGATATTAGAAAAGAACCAAGATCGTTGTAAGGTCTTTTTGTCTTTGTTAAGTTTCCCAGAAGCAGACTCTGAGATGAAGATTTATGTGAAGTGATTTATTAATGAGGGATGCTAGGGGAAGCATGACAAGGGCAGGGAAGAAGCCAATTAAAGGTGAGGGGTCAGCCAGTTCTGCAGCTGGTGGCTTCAGCGTCATCCTTCAGGGAGTGAAAGTTATTCTTTAGAGTTGTCCCAACCAGATGGAAGAGAGACAGGCTCTCATGCTTCCACATTTGACAGTCATTCATTAAGTCCTGAGCCAGAGGGCAGTAAATTCCCAGGCAATGCTAGCTCTCTAAGCACTGGGAAAAGTGGGTTCTAAGAACCCAAGGGAAGTCTGCCCCAAAAGAGACAGAGTTGCTGGTTTTTGGACTTAAAAGCACAGGAAGTCAGGAGGGGATCTGGGCAGAACACTAAGTTGCCATTGTCACCCTTATGCTTGGGATTGAATAGGAAACTCTTGATGGGGTGTAAACTGCCAGCTGTCCTGACCCAAAAGAAATAAAAGAGAGACAATTTTGGAGTGGGACTCAGAGAATAAATTCACAAGAAGGAACAGATGATATTAGAGATGCATTAAGAAAAGTTAAAGCCTACGCTGCTACAGTGAAGCAAGGAAAGGATAAAACTGCCTTAAAGCTTTCATGTTGATAAGATGGGATGAGATGATGTGGCTACATGACTCAGAGGTGGGGGTCAGTGGATACAAGTTCGCAGAAGGAGCTATGAGCTTTGGTGGTATCTTGAATGTTGCTTTGCTTCTGTCAGTAAAATTCCAAGGTCTCAATTCTGAACCTTGACGCTCCCTTGAAGCATTTGTTTGGTGGTCTGACTGGCAGTCCCATTCTAGAGGGGTAGGTTGGGAGGAATGGGACTGGCCGGTAGATGAGTCCGTCCTAGAGGGGTAGGTTGGGAGGAATGGGACTGGCCTGTAGACTCGCAGCATGGCACTGGAACGCCAAACAGCAGCCAGTGCAGACACCCAGAGCTCTCCTGGGAACCAACAGAGAAGGGCAAAGGTGGCTGCAGTTACTCCTTCCATTGTTCCAAGCTGATATAGGAGAGGAAAAAGAGCACTAAGTTAAAAATGTGGGTGATGAGAAGTCTCATTATTGCTCTGTCATTAGCCAGCTATGTGGCTCGGAGCAATTCTCTTAATCTTTATAAGCCTCAGTCTCTGAAAATGTTGAGCAAACATATCTATCATTCGATAAATAGTGTTAAGTTAAATTTTAACTATTTAAACTAGAAGATGTTAATGCTATAACCATAGCCATTCAAAGATACAAATGAACAGACAAAGCTAAGCAGAACATAAAGGTTGTACACCAGGACGAGGGCTACCAGAGCCCAAAAGATTAAACAAAGAACCACCACCTATGTGAGGATTTTAAACCAGTTTGGTTAAAAATAATTAAATAAACCAATACAGTGGGCACCAAGAATTAACCCCTCTTAGGAGAAAGCCCTGACATTAAGTGAGGCTCAGCTGAGGTCCCATGCAAGCCGAGGTCCCATGCAAGCAAATGCCTTATAAAATGATAAATGTGCTATCATTTACTCTATCTCTTCTTGCTTGACACCAGAAGACTGTTGAAGAAATTTAAAACCAAATGTTTTAAATTTCTCCCTTCTCTTTATTCTCATCACCCTCCTTTTCTTTTTCTTTTAGTTCTTTTAAATTTTCTAAATCTCTCCTCCTTCTTATAGGACCATATTCTGGGTTAGATTCCAGTTCAATTTTCCTAAAGAGAGATGAAAAATATGCTGAGTTTTTTCATGAAGGAACTGAGAAGTGGAAGATAAAAGAGGGGAGAAGAAATAGGGTTAGGAGTTGAAATAGGTTTAGTCAAGGAGAAAACTGAGGCAGAATCCAACAAAGGGGTAAAAGTTCAAAGCAGGGAACTCAACATTTGTTTTCTGAGGAGAAAAGCTACCAATCAATTGGATTTTAGGCAAACTCACTTTTTCAGTCTCTGAAGCGACTTAGAAATGGTTTTACTACTAAAACTCATAGGGATTAGTTGATAAAACACACACACACACACACACACACACACACAATCTTGATACTTTTATACTTGTTTAAGAACTAAAGTTTTATCATTAGGGTGTGCCATTTCACATTACATTTTAAGGCAGATCTTCTTGTTTCTAAAACAGATTTTAGAAGAGTGTTTATATAGCATCTTTGGGCTAATTTAGAGAATAACTAAAATATACAACTAGAAATCATTTTAAAATATTTTGTTCCTCGTACTTACCAAAACTAACAAACAAACAAACAAACAAAAATCCCTAAAATTAATGTTGGCTGTCATGGAAGATTCAGGAAGAGACCTTAGAAATTCACTAGTATCCCTTACCTGTCGATAGTTGGATGTAAAGGCTCCCAGGTAAGCAACAACTCCTGAGGAAATGAGGATATCACCTGTCAAGTTAATGTACAACAGCCCCAGCTCCAGAGCTGTTTGGCCCCATCGTGTTTTCTCACCCCCAAGGCCTCCAATCAACTGCTCAGCACGTTCTAGCTTTTTGCTGCACAGGTCGACCTCAAAAATAAAAGTACATTTTTATCAACCTGTGCAAGTAGAGTAAATTTTAAAATTCTACAACATTTTACCCTCAGAAATCAGTTATTTTTTTAATTACATATGTCTGCTTAGAATTTTTTAACTGTCTAATTATGAATACTGGAAAGTTCATGACATTTTAGAACTTTTTCATAATAAAGTATATACTTTAATACAATTTATGAAATTCATAAGGGACATTTACCTTACAATGTAAAGAATAGCACCATTTAAGAAAATGACCTACAGTATGAGACAGTGAAAGTAAGTAATAGTGAATATTTTCTTGAAAATGTAAACGTTTCCCTCCGTTCTAATAATCTAAATGCATTTTATTTTAAATATTCTATGAATGTTTTCTGCTCATTCAACTTACAGTTGATTTAGTGATAATTTTAAAGGTTAACTGTTTAAAAGTTTTACTAATTTGTGCTTACTTACAAAGCATGATTTTCAAGTCATTAAATTGTGTCAACCTACTCAGACACTTGCAATTAACCTCAAATTAGGACATCAATCAATAGCTGAGAGCCCACTTTGTGCATGAGACTGTCAACCAAATTTGATTACATGTAATTAAGCAATATGATTAAAAAATAAAGAGTAATTATGAAGGTGGCAAACTAGGGGAAAAGCCATTTCAATCCATGCCATAGCAATATTTCAGTAGGACACCTGAATTATTTTGATTTAATTTTAAGTGATTTAACATCATTATTCTTGGAAAAAGACAAGATTAAGTAAAGGTTATCTTAAGGCTCAAAATGAAATAATTTATATGAAAAAAAGTAAATAATTGATAAAAATAGAGCTATTGATTTGTAATTAGAATTTGACATATTTTTTCTTTATATTATTAGTATTTATATTGAATAAATGCTTTTAAATTAAAAGATACAATGCTATATCAGTTTATCTAAAGATAGGTTTTAAAAAAGCAAAAGTCATCTAATTGGTAATTTTTTTATTTTATTAAATTTATTGGGGTGACATTGGTTAATGAAATTATGTAGGTTTCAAGTGTACAATTCTATAACACATCATCTGAATATGGCATTGTGTGTTCACCACCCAAGGTAATATTTTTGGTACTTCCTAAATTTAAGCCTTTTCTCTTAAATTTTCCCCTCTTAATATCTTCTGTTTTCCTAGTTTCTATCTTTACCCATTATTCATTCAATGATATTGAAGTGTGGAATCAGATCTTGGGTTATAATAAAATTGTCATCAGAAACTACTAAGTAAAAATATTTTAGCTAAAACTGGTCCTCCGAATGCAGATTTTTAGTACACATATATATGCATATCTCCATTTTACATTACTATAACTTTCCAACATTTGTTTATGAAAATAAATACAAATTTCAAACATACAGCAGAGTCGAATCATGTTTACAGTGAGCAAGCACATATTGTTAGTTATATTATTTAAACTAAAACTGATCATTTGGAACTCATGCCCAATAATAGGTCACATTTCTGAAGATTAGCACAATATCACACTTTTGTACAAATATAGAATTTCTGCACATATCCTACAGAAATAAGCAGTCTGGTACTGTGGAAAAGAGCATAGCTATTAGAGTCAGATTGCCTGTGTTCAGCTCTTAGCCTTAATGCTCAGAAGCTGGGTTGACCATGGACAAATTGCTCAACTTTTCTGTGCTTTAGTTTCTATAAAATGGTACAAAAAGATCACCTCACTCAGAAGGCTGTTGTGAGAATAAATGAGATAGTACATACTGCTCTCAGAAAAACAATGCCTTGCACGTAATAAGCACCCAATAAATAGTGACTGTTATAAAATATTTCAACTTTTTTTCTGTAACATAACCAGACTTTAGCAGTTAACTTTTGCAAACAATGTTACTATATAAGTTAGAGCAACGTTTTTAGGCTTAAAGACATTTCCAGTGGACACAGTATGGTTCTGGGTACTGAATTCTAATCTCAGCTTTGCCATTAACTCTTATACAACCTAAGTCAATTAACATTTTGGTTCTCCATTTCCTTAGCTATAACATGAAGAATGATTTAAATAATCTAGCTCAATATAATAGTAATATAAGGCAGAGATGATTAGCAATTTTTTTTTTCTTTTTGGGGGGAAAGGGCCAGAAGATAAATATTTTAGGTTCTGTGGGCCAAGAGGTAAAATCAAGGATGTTATGTGGATATTTATATACCTATTTAATATGTAATCATTTAAAACTCTCAAAACCATTACTAGCTTGCAGGCCATAATAATGGGCAATGGTGGATTTGGCCTGTGGGCCACTGTTTCCCAATCCCTGACCAAGAAGTAAAGAGAACTGCTGTGTTGTGTGCTAGTGCAAACATCATTCTTATTTATGATAATTGAGGATTTGCTCATATTTGTCTGTATTATTCCATACCTGGTTTTCCAAATCAGCTTTCTTTTGCTTATTTAGTTCAAGTGTGTTCTGAAGCTTGGCCAGCTTGTCCTGAACTTCATGCAGGGCTGCCTGCTTTTTTCTAAGACCATCCATGGCAATTTTAAGCTCTCCTTCAGCTGCAGCCAGTTTTATCTTTTTGGGAGCTACTATTTTTGCCACTCTACAATAAGTAAAATTGGAAAATTAAACACACATTTAATATTCTAGTGCACTTTCTATCACCGAAGTTGCTTTTTCTAATGTCCTTAGTATGACTCAAAATACATCTTTAGGTGCAACCTATACTGATTTCTATATTTTCTGCTTCATCTAAGAATCAGTCGAACCTGATCCCAGCACATAAGAAATGACTACTAAAATAGATACAAAATATGTTTACAAATAAGCAATTGTTTTTCATCCAAAATAAAATATTTGATTGTTGCCAGTGTGAATTTTGGTGATTTTACAAAAAAAATTTTACATATTCATGTACACTATTATGATGTTTGTGGGAATTAGCCTAATTTGTTGAGGCTTAATTCTGATGAGAAGGTGAGATGTTTTATCTATGTCCTTTTACTCCCGTTTTTAAATTTCAGAATATATCCTAACTAAAACCCAGTTATTCTATATATGTATGTTGCTAATAAAAGGAACTATGTAGGAAAAGGAATAGATCTAAGTTATTTTCTCTCTATCTGGAAAATGGAGTCAGTCATGTTATCTTTCTAAATAAAGAAAACATTTAATTAAAACTTGTCTTTAACATATATCATGGTCCAAAACATATAGAGCATGTAATATATATATAACATGATTCAAATTGTGTATGAATTTGAAAGCTGCTTTTTGAAGAAATGACCAATAATTTTGAAAGTTGCTTTTTGAAGAAATAACCAATAATTTTGAAAGTTGCTTTTTGAAGAAATAACCAATAATTTTGACTCCGTGTACATGCTATAAAAGTTTACATACAATTATCAAAAAGGCTCCTTGTCTCATAAAGAATATTATCCCAGTGGTTTTCCACATGTGGTCCAAGTCATGCCCCTCCCCTTCAGGAGCCCATGTGGTCTTCCCTTGCCCACCTAAACATCTTTGTGAGGCTGTATTTTCTTCACATGCTTCAATCAAAACAACTGATTAGCAACATATTGAATGTAGAAGCAGATTTGAGAATTCAGCTACCTTCTATTAAAGAACATATGAAAGAGATTTAATTTGCTAAAATATAAAACACAATCACTATTTTCATAAATTTTTTTGAAAATGTGGATTAAAAAATGTTATTTATGTTAACATGTAATGTTTTCATTGCTATTTTAAAATGATTTGATAAATATATATTTTTAATTTCTCAGTTTTAATTTCAAATATGGTAAATAAACAAAGTATTGGGGGTCTGCAATCATTGTTGAGAGTGGAAAGGGTTCCCGAGTCCAAAACATTGAAGTACCACTATATTATATTATTTAATTGATATGACTTTGTCTTCAGTAAGTATGTAAACACATAGCAGGTACTAGACATGATTGTCTGAGGTGACTCTCACCCATGTAGCTATAGTTTTATATTGTCTAACTGACCAAACTTGAAAATAAACACATCAGTTCATCTTCTTTTTGTCAATACTTACTTATCATATGAATCCATCGCTATGACCCATTTGCATAGACCTTCAGCTGCTGTGGAAGCATTTCTAATCTTTTCTGGAACAAAATCTGGATTTGGAATATAATTTTTTCTTATGATGTTCATATAAGCTGGAGGAATGTTGTCTTTGTCGTATTCATGAAGTGACTGTAGAAATCGAATATCACCAAGAAGTCTCTTAGCTGGACCCCAAAAATCCTCTATTTTTTTCCCTGAACCTGTTGGGTCAGGGATTTTGTCAGCTTTGATGCCTTTCAAGATGCATATGGCTTCCATAACAAGCTTGACACCAGCAGGAGGACTCTTCATGGATTTTACCACTGTAATGTCCTTGAAATAACAACATGCTAATTATTAAAAAAGAGTTGTTTATTTACGTATTACTTGCAATTGGTTCCTATTTTCAAACTAAGCCATAGGATATAAAAACTCATTGTTTATTGGGTAGAAAGGTGACTGACAGAGTTGTGTCAAGAAGCAATGAGAAGTTTGTCCCCCCAGAATGTCAAGAGCAAAAAACAATAATGAGAAGATACCCAATGCAAAATTACTTATGACATGAAGTCTACTTCAAAAACACATAAAAGAGAGATTTGGCTGTCACCAAGTGAGAGTTTTATAGCTTCTTAAAAAACTATAAAAGAGGCGAACATTAGAAAAACAAAAAATTATACATATGAAGGTCTCCTATAATCCTATTAGTTATAGTTAACTACTGTAAACATTTTTGTTTGCATTCTTCTATGTCTTTTTCTATGTCGGTGTATATGCTACAAACCAGTGTATATGCAATATGTTAACCAATGGAATCACAGTACACATAACATACAGGCTGTTTTAAAATCTGTTCTATTTTAATAACAATATATAGTAAACATCCTTTCATGCCAGTGAACATTTACATTATCATTTTTAATGACTGCACAGCCTTTTGAGATATAGGTATGAACTATAATTTTAATACCCTATGCTTGTTTCTGTTTTTTAATCTTACAGTGCCATGTCAAATTAAAGACTCTATGTCTTTTATTTTTAAAGCTTTTGACATGTATTGACACATATTGACAAAGTTTAAGGGTGACTATTTTACTACATATACCCATAGCAACTCTGGTAGGCTTTCTGATAGGCAAAAAAAAATCTTATTTTAATCTATTTCTTTAAATATAAGTGAGGTAGAATACATTTTCATATGTTTATTGACTATTTGTACCTCCTCTTTTGTGAATTACTTCTTTATATCCTTTACTATCTTATCTTAGAGCTACTTTTTTTCTTATCGATTTGGAAAAAACTTTTTACATAGACACATATTAATTTTTTGTTTGCCATGTAATTTGAATACTTTTCCCCAGTGTTTCTAAACTTCTATCCATAGTGTTTATATCAAACAAAATGTGTTAGTTTTTAGGTACTAAAGTTTATAACTTTTAGAAAAACTTTACAAATTATGGGGAAAAAAGAGTATCCAGATCATATATATTACAAACAATATTGCATAGCTTTTTTCTGATTTCTCTCATACCTAAGAAATGCTAGACTCTGGTCTATTCCAAGATTAGAAACATGACCTACATTTTCTACTGTTTTATAGTAATGTAACTATTTATATTTAAATTTTGTTCAATCCGAAATCTATTTCGGAGTAAAATATAAAGAAAAGATCTAATACTCTTTTCCCTACCCCATCCAAAAGCTTAGTCAAGATTTCTCACACTATTTATTTTTTCAATTATCTTTGTCTCTCTTAATCGAAATGTTCCCCTTTCACACCTTCATTGTTAATATCACATTTCCTTAAATCTAAAACATATTATAAAATATAACATTATATTATTATTTTACATATCATCAAAAAAAAAAAAACCCCAAAACCACATACTGACAAACACTGACAGAATGTAGTCAGCCCTCCATATCCATGGGTTCCACATCTACAGATTTTCAACCAACTGCAGATTGAAAATATTTGGGAAAAAAAATGTTATATTGTTGCTGATGTGTACTTTGTAGTTAGGCCTACATTGGTTACCACTATACTGAATACATACAGACTTGTTTCTGGTCGTTATTTCCTAAACAATACAGTATTAACTATTTACATAGCATTTACATTATACTAGGTATTATAAGTAATCTAGAGATGATTTAAAGCATACAGGCAGATGTATGTAGTTTGTATGCAAATACTGTGCCATTTTGTATAAGAGAATTGAGCATCATAGATTTTGGTATCCACTTGAGGTGCTGGAACCAATTCCCCACAGTTACCAAGGCACAACTGTACTTCATCACATCTACTTTAAAGAGTAACTCAAATGCAAAAGTGCCTAAATATAAAAAAGGTGCACCTTAGTATTAAACTATATACTGATTCTAACACCCCTATTGATTATTGTAGTGCAAAGTTGTTATGCAAAGTTCTTGAAATAACAGTCATTTTATGGTGGGTTATAACATTTCTTCTTTTTCAAAATTATCTTAGTCATGCACATGCATTTCCTTTTTTCAGGTGAATTAGGGAATCCTTTCACCAGACTGAAAATTATTTTAATTGCATTAAATATAAAGACTAATCTGGAGAGACAGAATAGATTGTAGCGCACAATGGTAAGTACTTTCTTGAGTTCTGATGACATGACATGTTCCCAGTAGGTGTGTGGCTGTGCTCTTACCTGTGCAGTGAGAGTATCAAGGGCAGAGAGTGCTGACTCTAATATTGGCAAGGCCCCTGCCAGGTCAGCGTCACATTCATCTTTGATGGCTTTAGAAGCCATAGCTTGTTCATTTGCTACTATCTCATCAGCTTTTACTATTTTTTCAGTTTTGGCAACTTCTATAGATTCCCTTTCAATGATTAACATCATTTCATCAACCTCTTTGCTAGCAACTTTTAATTGAGGATGGAGAGCCTCCAATTCAGATTGCATTGTGGCTACTTGAGATGCAGCAGAATCCAGTTTATCCAAACCCACTTCGTACCTCTTTTTCATTTTCATTACTTCACTGAAAGCAAATAGATAAAACAAGGTTAGTCATTAGGCTCTGTATCCTACTTCAAGGAAAAATCTTGAGCTTTGCGGGTTTTTTCAATGCATAACTAAAGGAGTGATCTGAAAGATTTCCACAACTTGTTTAAAAATATAAACTCCAGAAAACTAGTCTGTGTGCAATTAAGAGCAGTTAGTGTGTCTTGTTCATTGTTATATCTCTAGTACCTAGCACAATATTTAGGCACATAACAGAAATTCAAAAAATGAACATACTATGTATAAGGCAAGGGGTTTCTCACATCAAAATTAATGATGCGCTTCTAAAATTAGTCACCCTGTAACGTTTATTCCAATCACACTATTGTTTCTTAAAAATTTATTATAACTGCCTCTTTCAAATAGATTTCAGTGTCCAAAATATATTATTATGAATGTTGCTAAAGGTGGCAAATCATTTTAAGATGTATTTAATATCTTGAAATAGGAATTTTTTTATTAAAGCAAAAGTGACAAATAGGATAAATAATACAGCTCAGCAGTTTCTTTTGGGTGGCAAAAAAAAAAAACATTTAAAAGTGAGAGCACAGCACATTTTTGTCACATGTTGATTCTCTCTGAGTTAACAAAATATTTGACAATAATCAGAACTGAGGATATTGGATAGATATGATACTATATTATCAAGTTCAGTTTCAGCTGAAACCTTGTGGAGCAAGCACAGGAAAGGTCTCACTTTCTGCCAGCATGAAGCAGTTTCAGCATTTTGGTTAATCCCATGTGACGCTTTGCTAGCTAAATGACTGATTTCCTGGCAGATGACCTAACTTGCTTCTGGGTTACAATATAATCTAGCTATAAAGAGAACAGAAGTCTTTAGCTATTTAGGTAAGAGTAACGACAAGGTAGAAGTAAAGAAAAATTAAAAACAAAGAGGAAAACCTGAAAGTTAATTAAGAATATGTATAAAAAGGCTAGAAAAGTATTTCTTTCAACCTTCCTATAAATTTGTATCTCATTTTTATAATCTTTCTTCCAGTTGGGATGACCTTAAAAGTGTGAGCATACTATAAACAGAGCCACAAGTGACATCCAAAATTTAATCAGAACCTCAAAGAGTTCTGACCCTTCTGGATGGAAAAATATAAAGAAAAAAAGAGCAAGATTTCCTTAAGTTAAAGATCATAAGATCTACATGGAAAGACAGTTATCTTGAGAGCTAATGAAATAATAAAGTTCAGCCAAGTCATGTAGCAGCAGCTTTGGGTGGGAATTGCAAATTTCACCAGATAGGTGAAGAAAAAATACTACTGGTATAATTCAAACATGAGAATGTGAACCACTGTAAATAGGAAAGTTATGCTACCTCAGCTGTGGATGGCATTGCAATAGTCACCATTGATACAGATGAAAAGTGTCCTACTGGAATCCAGGTAGCATCCTGGCCAATAGAGAAAAGGGGCTTCAAAATGCTTAAGATCGTGAGTTAGCCACAGAAAGATTTAGAATTAAGTAGAAACACATGCAAAAATCAATTTCATAGCATTAATATTTTTGTGTTGAGGAATCTGTGCAATTTGGTGTTTAAATATTTTTTAATATTTAAAAGAATTTGGCCTGTTAGCTTAACAGATCAGCCTTGTAGTTCCAATATAAATCATTGAATGGAATATTATTCATCCATGAGAAAGGATATCCTGCCATTTACGACGACATGGATGGATCTTGAGCACATTATGCTAAGTGAAATAAGTCGGACAGAGAAAGACAAGTACTGTGTGATATCATCTAAAAATGTGACGTTTCAAAAAGTCAAACCTATAAAAAACAACAACAGAGAGTCTAAATGTGTTACCAGGGGACTGGGTGGAAGGGATACGAGTGATGGTATTTAAGGACAAAAATTGTAATGAGCAGTAAATAAGCCATAGAGATCTAAGGCACAGTATAATGAATATAAACAATAATATTGTACTATAATTTTGTGATGTGGTAAATAGCACTACAATGGCAATCATATTACAATATATAAATATATCAAAGTAACAAGCTATATACCTTAAACTTACACAATGTTACATGTATAAAAGGTATCCCAATATAAATCGTGTAACTTAGCAAAAAGTTAGATATGTATTTTTAAGTAAAAATCTCTTTATAGATAATATTCAAACATTTAAAAGAAATGAAGGCTCCCACGTATATAAGTTGAACTTACTAGATTTATAAATTATTTAAAAATTATTTAAGTACTTGGGAAAGTTTATAAATTATTTATAAATTATTTAAGTACTTGGGAAAGTTTGACTTATTAAATCAGATCTTAAAAAGGAAATAAAAATGTATTAAAAGTAATAAATGCAATATAAAAAATCTGTTTAAATAAGTTTTTGAATGTGACCAAAAGTTAGTTGAAAACCCCCTTCAAGGTGATCATTAAAATTTCAAAATTTCTAACTTTCTAGCCTAATTTAAGGTTTTTACATTTTTAATATACATATTGAGGATTAATTTCCAGAACCAAAAAAACTTTTGAAAAAACTGCTACATGTAAAAGTGATCTTCAATGCCATAAAAAAGTCCAAACTGACATATTCTGTGGTACATAAGTTAATTGTTGTTTATATTGATATTTTGAAGTGAAAGTTTATTTGAAGAAGGAAAGTCGAGTGGCTGTCTCGGTTTTTCAGCTGTTTCGTACCTAAAGATAAGGTTTATCCATTATCTAATTACTTATCAAAGAATAATTACTGTAGTGGTGTTTACTGAATATCATTGTCAAAGTATCTTGTGGCCTTACCAGAGCTCTGAGTGGCACACCTTTATTACTTCAACAAATATTATTGTGTATTTATGATGTGTTAGGCAAAGCATCTGTGCATCTATACATATGAAATAAATCTCTATTACATCATATCATCTTTGTACATACAAATATTTTTAAATAGCTGTAGCTTACTTAAAAATATAAAATTTCATTTTTACCTTCTTTTCTTTTCCAACAACAGTTTGAAGGTAGAGATTAATTCAAGGTAAGAGGTAGGAGTCACATAATTGTATCTTTGAAGTTCAACATAGAAGGATGTGGATAAATCTATAGTAGAAGTGTGGAAGCTTTTACACATTTCGATACAGCCTTCTCGTGTTTCCTCTGACATTTCAATTTCTTCCAAAAAGCGTGAGGCAACTGCCTGTAGAGCATCTTCAGGCCATGACTAAATTTAATATAAATGCTTTAGCACTTGATCAAAGTTCCTATTACAAGTCTGTTAATACCGCAGTCCCCTTAAGTACTTGCATGCTTAGGGCAGGGAGCCAGTAGCTAGTGCATGTAACATAAATGCTATGATTTGTTCAAGGGTCGGAAAAATTGTTCATGAGTATTGCAGGAGTGAGGAAGAGGAAAAGAACTAAACCTTTGGGATATCTCTTTCTGTATGCATTCTACTGTAATTATCTCATTTAATTCTCCCAATAATTCTCTGAGGTAAATGTTATTATCGTTTCCCCTAAACTCCAGAATCACATGATAAACTAACTCATTGATTTCTCTTATAGGCATCTCAAATACAGTGAGTCCAAAACATGGTTCCTATCTCCCCCCAAAGTAGTTGCAGTCTTTCCCATCTTCATAAATACCATCATCCACCCAGTTGCTCAACCCAAAATACAGGAATCATCTTTGATCCCTCTCCTCTTCCTCAACCCTACATCTATCCTACAAGCAAGTTCTATAGGCACCATCCCTAACATAGCTTCCAAATCCTTTCCCTTCTTTCTAGATCAACAGCAAACATCCCAGTTCAACTCTCTGTTGTCATCTGCCTGGAATATTCCAATAATGTCTAACTGGTCTTCCTGCCTGTGTGCTCTACACAGCTGTGAGGGTGATCTTTTCAAAATATAAATCAGCTCATGTCACATTCCCCAACTTTCAACCTTTTGAAAACTTCCCAGCATACTTAAAACAAAATCCAAAACCAATTTGTAAATCTCTACCTGTACTGGCCCTCCCCACCTTTCTGAGCTCAACTCTACTACCTCCTCTCAGGTAGTTACTCTGCTCTCGACACCCTGATTTTCTCTCACCCTCTCAGTCCTTCTATATAGCCTCTTGCCTTCACTGTTTTACTCTTTCTGCCCAGATTCTCTAAGTACTGGCACTTTTTGTCTTTTGTGATTCTTTTTAAAGGTCACCTATTTAGAAAACCTTTTACTCCCATACAGGCTACCCTGTATGATAGAATTATTTTTTTGCTAATTTGTTTGTCTGTAGAAAGTAAGCTCAAGTAGAGCAGAAGCCTTGCCTATTTTATTTCCCTCTTTATCTCCAGCTTTTCCAAAGACTCCCTACAAAGCAAGGGTTCAATACATATGTTTTAATCTGTTCCTCTATTTCCTGCATTAATCTTAGCAGGAAATAGAGGAACGGAGGGGCTATGTAAATTCCCCAAGGTCAAAAATGCTTGTGTTAGACCTCACTCACAGGATATCTGCTACAGCCCACAAATTTCCTACCCCTCACCCTTGTCTGTTATGCGCTTCCTGATACCGAAGTTTACTTTTAAAAGCATCACTCTGGCTTTTTTCCTTTGGACTTTCTGTTGGGTTTGGCTCATGGAAAGAGATTGAAGGGTGGAAGAGAGAGAGGTAAAGGTATTGATACCCTCTCTTTCTTGCTAATGGAAGCTGAGTTCTAGGTTTTGGGTTCCTGCTCCTGTCAGGCAGTCCTACTTCCATAGCACCAAGCTCCAGCAACACTCTTTCCTCCCTACGCTCTTTTATTTCCAGCTATAGTAACAACTTTCTGTTATACTCCACCATTGCTTAATTGCACCAATCACCCTTCTCAGCTCTTCTAACCCTGCCCACACCTCCATAAATATTTATTTCATTCAGCTTTCTTTAGCAAAGCCTTCTAGCGTGCTCTCCCTTTTCTGTCAGGAACTGACTGATATATAAATTTACCTGAAAACTTTCAATATATTGAGGTTAATGACTATGTACACTGGTAATAAAATGTTTTCCTATTACAATGATTTCTAGAACTATAAGTTCATGAAATACATTATTATTGGTCAGAAAATTCTGCTAAAATTACATTTTTTTTGTGGGGGAAAGTCTATAAAAATAATTCATGATGATAATGGAGATTCGACATTGCTAGAAGTCTAGCTAAAATTTATATGGCCATACCTGAAACCAGTCAATGGTACAGCAGTTAATGAGAGAAGGAAATTTCCTAAGGCGATTCCGAAACGCGTCTCCAATGGGACTCATGGCGAGGACAACATGCAGCTGGTTGCGGCAGCGATCGATAAACATGTTGAAAAGAGCTATCGGGCTTCCATCCGTTTGTTTGGTTTTATCTCGTTGGCGATCTAACTGACGCATCTTATCACATATCTCCTGCTTCTCATCTAATGCAAAGAGATTTGGAACCTCCCCAGCATTTAGCAGATTGTTGACATCTTCTAGAAAGGACTCCCTTTTAATCTGAGTATCTGTAAACAGGAACACACCATGCATCTCACCTTCGGCACATTTCCTTAAGATCACTTTTAAATCTTCATGCCACTCAGTGCTACCATAGCCCTTGGAAATTTCAACCTGGAAAACTGAATAATCAGCCATATGGGCAGCTAATCTAGTGACAGACTGTCTTCCACTCCCTCCAACACCAACCAGAAGAGCGTGGCTGCGAGGCTGCTTCAGGATCCTTGAAATTCTGCTAATGTGTTCTATGGCAAATCGGAATAAGACGAGGTTCATGGTTTTTTTGCTCATGTTGTTATATTCCTCAAGGTGAGCTTCTACTATCGTCCGAAGATTATCCACATCTGCAACTTCTCTGTAGTTGGTGTCCTCCCTCTTGGGATCGTGGAAATCACAAAACATTAAGCTGCGTAGGTCATCTTCTTCCACCACCCCATCGCTATCAAAATCCAAATGTTGAAAAAGTTCGTGAAAATTTTCGTTCATATAATTTTTCAAAATTTCTCGAATGTGGTTGATAAGCCAACTTCTGTCTGCATTATCCAGAAGGCGATCATAATACACTCTAAGGACCTGAATAATAATAAAAAAGCAACTTTAGAAACTGGTTCTTCTTTTTTTTTTTTTTTTTTAGTTTTATTTCTGTGCTAATCTCAAGTAATATAAAAAGTACCCTCGGGAAATTTTTATGAGTTTTATTAAAAGCATATCCAAACAATCAGGACTAACTCATAATCATGTTTAATTTAAAAATTCATTTTGATCATATGTATTTAAAATGATACACAGTTACATTCAGTTATTAATAAATAAAGGTAATTTGGGGGGACTGAAGCAGACTGTAAAGATGCGAAGAGTATTAAGGACTAAAGAAGGAAAAAAAATTAGAGAAGATGAGCGACTGCCTTTGCTGTTCACTCATATATAGATAGAACTGGGTATTGGTATTTAGGATTTTTAAAATTATTGGCAAATCAATAGCTTTTATTTGTTTTTGTTTTTTTTTTAAAGCACATTTTCTAGGAAAAGAGGAACTGTCTTAGGTAGAAAGTAAGTTTGCTTTGGACATTTGTTCATTATTTTTGTTGTCATTGCAGAGAGTGATCTACTAAAATAAACTCTGGCTATAGACATGTTACGAGATTGAAAGAAATAGTTAATCAGGCTTGCTACGTAAAATAATTATTTCCTTGAAGTAGCATGGGTGTCCGCTGGTTAAAGTCTGTTTTGGACTGAACTGTATTCCTCCTAAATTCATAAGTTAAAGCCCTAATCCACAAATGTAACTATTTGGAGAGAGTTCCTTTAAGGTGGTAATTACAGTTAAATGAAGTTATAAGGATGAAGCGCTAATCCAATACAATTGGAGTCCTTATAAGAAGAGGAAGAGATAACAGAGCTCCCTCTCTCTCTGCAGGCGCACAGAGGAAAGGCCATGTGAGGATACGTGAGAAGGCATCTCTCTGCAAGCCAAAAAGAGAACCTTCACCAGAGCCCCACACTGACAGCAACTTGATCTTGGACTTCTAGACTCCAGAACTATGAGAAAATCAATTTCTGTTGTTTAAACCACTCAGTCTGTGGTATTTTGTTTGGAAGCAGAAGCGGATTAATACACATATAAGCAATGCATGTTTTTGTCAGCAAAACTTCTGATATTTGGGGGAAATTACTTAAACCTGTCTGAATCAGCTTCTTCACCTATAAGATGAAAGTAGTAACACTTGCTTTGCAAGCCTCACACATGTATGGTAAAAATAAATGACAACATATGTGAAAGCTATAGAACTGAGAAATATAATTACTACAACTGCTTTGGAGTCAACCTAATGGTGTACAGGAATAATGATTTTAGTGTTTTCACTGTCGTCAAGTTTGATGGCATAATAGTGTCATCCCTTTTTCTAATAGTGGTGGCTGCAAAGGCATATGGTGAGATTGGAGGCTCTCTCATGCTTCAACCAATTCAAAAGCTATTTCTCTATGGGACAATCTAGTTTCCCAACATATGCCAACAGTCACCTCCTTGGACTGAGGGACTGAAAACCTCCTATGATATCCCTCTGAGAAGACTTAACTTATTATGTCATATGAATAGAAAGTAATTACTAAATATTACATGTCATTCTAGTACAAACCTCATTAAATGGCCAAAGAGCTCAATAGCCATTGTCAAAACTCAATGATCTGACAACTAAGGCAGAATAGAGATCTGAAAAATGCTAAAAAGTAACTCTATATACTGAAAATATACAATGGTGCATATGAACAGTTCCCGTGATTGGAAGAAAGCAATGGCATATATAATCCTAAATGATGAAAAATGTTATGTGTAGCAAGACTGCCTTCTTTCCTCTCTTCATTCACTCATTCACCAATGTTTATTGAGTGCTTGCCATGTGTCAGGCACTGGGGAAAACAGTGAATAAATGAAATTGCTGTTTTCATAAAACTTCTATTCTAGTGGAGAAAATATGTAAGCAAAATTATAGCTGGTGGCAAGTGACATTCAGTATTATGAAGAATAAAGCAAGATCAGGGATAAAGAGCTGCAGGGCATAGGGATGGTCCAAGGTGAGCCTCAATGATAAGGGGATACCTGATCAGAGAACTTAAGGAGGTAATGGGGCAAGCCTTGTGAATAATGGGGTTAATGGTGTTCTAGGTAGAAGAAATATTAAGGGCAAAGTTCCTGAAATAGAGAATGCTAGATGCTTCCTAGAGTAAGATGTGGCCCACGACAAAACACTGCCTTAGGCAATGCACACTTTCAGTGAAGTCAATGACATCTCTTCTCTCTCCCTCTCCACATTTCACCATATGTCCATTATTCATGTGACCTACTAGACTTACAGCCTGTGTCCATGTTCCAGAACATGGGTTCCACTCTGGCAATTAAGTAACCTACAGCGGAGTGCAGTAAAAATCTGCAAATCATACTTTTCCCAAGAATCACTTTTTAGGGACTTTGCTGTGGCCAAAATTTCCTAGTAGAATAGATCTTCACTTGGACATATATTTGAAGATATGAAGACTTAGGAATTTAAACTGTAGATCTAAAAAGCCTACAGAAACAGAATTTTTTAAAGCCCTTTTGAAATTTATGTCTCCGTAGCACATGGTTTTAACATATTCCCATTATCTAGAATTCTAAAATTAAATTAACTATATTATTTATATATTAAAAATGAAAGAACGGTCTTCCTTCTACTTTCTCATATTTTTTGCCTATTTTTAAAATATTGAACTATAATTTTTGACACATTAATCTTTGTATTCTCTTTCTCTTTTTCTCTCCCTCCCTCTCTCCACAAGTTTTTACAAGAAAATGTTCACCCACATTCCTCCTCTCAAAGAGAACTTAACCACATTTTTCTATAGTTTCTATGCTCTCCGAACTTGTTTGCTTTGCAGTTCTTTTGGCACCTACTAAAACAATACGTAAGTAATATAAACACATTCGCTTCTTATGAAAAAGCTCAAAAAGTGTTCTATCTCAAAATTATTTGAAGTCAAACTAACGAGGGTTGTCACTTAAAGGAGATTGATCCCAAGTGGAATCTACTTCAAGGTATCTTATAAATCAACAGAAATTCAATATAAATCAACAGAGAGATAAAGCATTTTAAACATCATAAACTATCAGTGTCAAATAGTTTTAAGAATTAACTTGATTATTGATCTTCGTCATGTCAAATAACTGAATGCATTTCAACAGTATAAACTGCTGAATATTTCTTCTTGTCCAGTGTTGGCATGATAAAAATCTTTGTTTCTTACAGAATCATATTTCAACAACATGGAAATTTACCTCATGAACCCAAAGACGTTTAATTACTTCTTTGGTTTCTGCTGTTTCTGGTCTTGATAAACAAACACCTTGAATGACACGGGAGAAATCTCGGAGATTGAACAAGTAGTGAGATTTAGCTGGAGTAGGCAAGAGATTCTTCATTGCTTCTTTATACAAATTCATTGTACCATTTACAACTTGTGTTGTCAAATCTAGAAAATCATCTGGAAATTTATAACTTAAAAAAATTTAAATAAAAAGAAAATTTAGCAAATATAAAATTATGATACCTAATTTTATGGTAGCATAATTATCATACAATTTTTATTCTAATTAAATCAATTGATTTAATTTACAGATCACCCTTTCTTGTTATAATAATAGAATTACTTCTTTTAAAGTTACTTTCCATTCATTACCTTATTTCATGTTCAAAGCAACTCCATGAGTAAGCAGAACCAATTTAATGGACTTTCAATTACTTAAATAAGTGAACAGAAGAGCCAGCCAAGGAACCCACATTATATAACTCAAATCCAGCATCTATTAGGCAAATGAATCTTAAACTTTTCCACTCCCTGGCACTCTCAATTGCATATAGATAGAATCCCTGAAGAACAATAGTGAAACATGTATTTTCAGAGAAAGAGAAGGAAGAAAATAAAAATATAGAAAAAATTAAGGAAAATAGAAAAAGAAAAAGGAGTGCTAAAAAGAAAGTTAAATAAATAGTAAGCCAAGATTTATAGAAAGGGGTGCGTAGGGGGGCAAAGGGCATGATTACGGTAGAAAGAACATGAAGAAAGAATATACATTTGGAAAAACTGTTCATCTTTAACTTCTGCCTTGATGAAGAGTCAGCTGTCCTCCATCATCCCTGCATTGAGCCTGGAAAGACAATTTCCTGAGAATGGACATTAGGGAGCTGAGACTTGCACTGCTCAGGTCCACCTGGCCTCCTGACTCCTACATATCTTATGGAGAAGCACTGAGTGTCCAGAGCGAGGAAACAACATTTCCCCAGGGTACAGGATCCAAGGCTACACTCAAACATAGATATTCCTGAGGAACTCAAAGAGTTCTACTGGAGGGTATCAAAGTTACAGGATAAATTTGGAATATTTTTCCAGCATTAATTACACTACATGGTGAAAATTCAAAATAATGATAATTCTAATATGAACATATTATATAACAGAATGCAAAATTTGTATGAATTTTTAGACTAAAATCAAGACTTTGGACAAAAAAAAAAGAGAGAGAAAGATACTCTGGTTCCTTTTACATTATGCTCCCATAGCTGGGAGCAGTGAAGGGGAATAATTTTACTTGTTAACTTTTTCCTTGTCTAAGGATACTTTAGTGAAAAACTTTGAAAAGCACAACTTATATTGATATGTTTTCGAAAGATTTTATTCCCCTTAATGGAAAAACAAACACACCCTAAATTACTTACCAGATTTTTAAATGCCAGGTTAAGATTCTAGAGAAGATTGCAAACATGGATTTATCACTGAACTCATTGATTGTTATAATATTGAAATGTCGCATGTATCGAGGAGTTACCGGATTTCGACCACCACCTATATATTGAAAAGGATAACTCTTAACAATGTTACTAGTATATGCCAGAGTATTTTCTCTAATATTTTACAGCATAAAATCAGATGGACAAATTTGGGGCACACTGAATAAGAATAATCAGTTGTTTGGATAACGCTGATCTCAAAAAAATTTTCCCCTCAAACTCGAGGTTTTTTTTTTTTTTTTTAAGTCAAATTATCTGAATGAATTCAACTAATTAGACATAATCTTAGATCTAGTTTATGTTGCCAAAGGAAATTCTCCCAGACAGGAAGCGCCATTGGCTGCCTTCTCCATGACTCACAGCCCCAGTTAACTGTGAACGTCCTCATTACAATGAAATATTAAGATACAACTTAATATAAGGTGAACCCAACTGACCAAACTTTAGAGTCCTTCTCATGTGTCTGAAATTCAACACAACTTTGGCATACAGCTTAATTTTTTTCCCATATCTTGAAAGGAATTTCCCTAAGACTAGTCTATGTGGTTCAAATGGCCTAGCCACTTGCATTTTTAAAAATTTGGCTATTATCTCACTTTCATAAAATATTGATTAAATTTTCAAATATGAGGCTTTAATAACTGACTTAGAATGTAATACATCCTTTAACAAAATTGACTGATATTATCATCTTTAAATATATAGACAAACTGCAATTGTTTTTAAAAGGGATTTTATTATGAAATCTTTGGTAAATAAGTGATTTAAAAAGTGTATAATATCACTAAGATGTATTTTGCATAAAAATATACAGATTCACATTTTATGTTTGTTTAAAACCAGGTAAATCTGTATTTCATTTTTATCACTGAATCATTCAGTACTTGTTCTGAAAAACATGAATAATGTGTGAAAGCATATAATAGTCTATCGACTGAAATAGTTTTATATGTCTATGTATTGAGAAACTTGTAATGAACACTGATTTACCTGGTAAGTTTAAGGAGATGGTGAAAGAAGTGCAGAAGGAAAAGTGAGTAATTAGGTCCCCTGGCTTTGTCTTTAACCCATCCTCCCAGAGAACATTCAGAAATGGTGGTACTTTTAGGAAACAGGGCCCAAGAGGAAAAGATACCTCATAGACTCAGCCTACTCCTCTGAAGAGGCAGGGAAAAGTGGACATGTAGTACAAATGACTGGCTTGTGATGGCTGGAGAGAGATAAAGTAGAACTGAAGTTTAAGGCCCAGGGGCAGTAGTCTTATGAGAGAGAGAAAGAGAAAGAGAAAAAGAGAGAGAGGGAGGAAGGGAGAAACTGACAGAGAGAGAGAGAGCATCAAAGTGGTCCAAGGAGTGTGCTGAGAACAATCACTGACTCAGCAAACTGCATTATGGGTCAGATAAAGGTGAGGGGTTCAGAGGCAAATACTAGAGAGATTCCTAAAAGAAATGGTACATTGAGAAAATACATTTTTGAGAAATAGAATACTAGCCTGAGTTCAGAAGAAGAATAAAGATGTCCAATTAGTTGACTCAAGCCATTTTAGATATTCCAGCATAAAAAATTTCCCCCACATAAAGATTTATTTGAGTTTACAAATTTCTCTTGGAAAAATGTAAAGGGTCTTTAAGAATTAATTCTTTTGGCCATCTCCTACTTAAATTCCTCTCAACAGCCTTTCTGTTGAGTCCACAGACTCACTAGAATAGGACTAGGTTGGGGTAGAGGAAAGGTGAACTCCGAACCAAGAATGTTTCATACAGTTGAAACTTTAATGAATGAAACAGAGGGTAATGAGCTTCCCAGGGGTATGTAGGTTCTTAGAATGCAGGGACAGGAAATAGGAAACAAAGTTCCAGAAGGTGAGAGAAAATGGATTTGGAAGAGATAGTGGAAGAATGGCCCAAACCAAGGCAACCCACTTTGCAGTGTTGACCACTGTGGTACACTCCCTTAAGTCATAACGTATACACATAGAAAACACATACACAAAACATTAACTCAAATAGTCCAATTGGCTTTCTCTTTCTCCAGCTCTCTTTAGATATAGCCAGAGTGATTTTCAATCTTAATAATCATGAACTTGGAAAATGTACCTGGAGGTCCCATAGCACACATGATTTGAATATCCACTAGTTTAATCATAGAACAATCTTTTAGGTCGTACCAATTCCAGTGATCTAACCACTGTCTCAGTAACTCAATGGGAGGTTGAGCCCCGTATACCTCCCGAGCAGGCATATTGACATCATCTACAAACACAACCTGAGAATGACAAGCGAAAAGGTACACATCTTAGAAAATATTTACATCTTAATATAGTGTCTTACTTTATAAACAATGTTGAGGCAAAGAACTGGATCATCTTATAGACTTATGTGAGAAGCAAAGGTTTTCTTTTCAAATCAAGAATAATATCCCTTAGCATCCACGCCTCTAAGGGGTAGGGAGACAGTTTTATTACTAACTTTTATAGATTAAGAGTTCTGGACTTATTAATCCTCTCATACAATTCCTCAATATGCCTTTTCTTTTCTCCTTGTACAACTTCAATACATTAAAATAAATGAGAAAGGTGTGATTTTAAAATGATTATAACATCTAAGTGGTTAGAGTGACATTTAGAAGGGTATCCTTGGTAGAGGAACACAGGTAAATCAATTGATAGCTTGTCTGTTTAGGGGCTTAGAAGAGCAAACAGCATAGACTCTGCTGAGTAAAAATGTCAATGAGAGAATTAGGAAAATAGATAATTTACCAGTTGAATATTCTACTTTCAATTCCAAGGACAATTGCTTATTTCTAATGTCAAGTTGGCTAATGCACATACAAATATGAACATGCATTTAGGAAAACTTCTTCTTCAAAGTTTGTGTTAAAAAAAAAAAAAGCTGTAGAAAAAGATTTCAAGCCCCAGTATATCTGGTTTTCCTTGTTCTGACTGTAGCAGTATGTATGAATAGGACCAGTGCTGTAGCATATATATTGAAAGAGCAATTACCATTCTCTTGCCCAAAGGAGGACCAAAAACTCCCTTTCTTCTTTTGTCCAATTTTGACATGATAATATTCTGAGTTTGAGCTGCTGTAGTTTGTGCTGAGAAGTTAATTAGCAGAGGCTTGTAGATTTCTTTATTGAGTTGATTTAAAAGGAAGTTCTATATAATAGGAAATAGTAAAATTAGCCATAGATGAAATATTTTGACAGTTCAAAATAAAACCTAAGCATCATTGTTGACACACTTGAATTTAATTTTAGAGTGTCTTAACAATGTACAAAGAGATGGAATCATTAGAAATAAGTTACCACGTCAATGGTGTGTCTCTACTTGTCTAGGCCCTATGCATGTAGCTTCTCTGATTTCCAAAACCATCATGTAGATTATGTATGCCTTCTTAACATGAAGTCACAGTGACTCAGAGGTTAAGAAACTAGCTTAAGGTGTCAGGAATGGGGCAAGAATTCAGACTGCCATTTGTCTCTTTCCAGATCAATATTCTTTTTAATATAGCTTATTATCTTTCTACTTAAATATCAAGTTATCTGATTATAAGTTAGGGAGCTTAGATAGATAATATAATTATATTTTAAAAATGGAATTCACTGGAAAGTAAGTATAATTATAATGATTCTTAATCAAGATATTGTGTTTTGCAAATTATCTTATACATGAATAATGAAATAGAAAACTATTTATAATATATTAAGTAGAAAAAAGCAGATTACAATATAAAATGCAAAATATGTTCCCAATTTTGTAAACAGTAATGTTTGTTTGTTTGTTTTGCCTGGATAGTTTATTGCCTGGGCCGAATTGATGGGGGTACAAAAGACAAAAGGCTTTATTTTTTTCTAGCTACTGCCTTTAACTATGTCAGCTCTCCATTCCCTGACTCTTGACATCTCGAGTAAATCCCTTAGTTTTCTGTACAGTTTCAGTTGTTTTTTTAAAAATCCAAGTAAAATCAACATTTTGATTTAAAAGCTCAGTCAAACTTTCTCTCCTCCCTGCTCTTGGATATTCCCTGATACATACAGTATTTAGGTTATAATAAAGATATCATTTCAATCTGTTGTGAGATTATTTAACAAATGATATCGGGACAATTATTTAACTATATACCCAATATGTTCCAAAAGGATTAAAAGATTGAATTAAAATATAAAATCAATAAAAAATGAGAAATAGGTACTCTCATAAGTTGGGAGAATGTGAATTGACTGGGAACTGCAATGAAGGAGGAACAATTGATGGCTCCTTCACTCTCCTTTTCCTTTGTCTCCTATCTTTTTCCTGTCCCACAGTTGGGTAAGGGGCAGAGCAAAAGGAAGAAAGGCAAAAGTCATACTTCACAGGCATTACTGTGGTTCCCTCTTCGCTAATGCTTGCTTGCCCGCTGTCATGGCAGGCTTCCAATTGCTTGCTCTCTGAGAGGAGCAGATGTGCAGGTTCTTTAGATACTCCAAAGGGACATCCACACTGCACAGTTCCCTGACAAAAGGGCACTGATGAGGTTCCCTCACTGCTGTGGGCAGTTGTCTAGAATGGAGTCCCAGGAAGACTTATCTTCCATGTTGCCCAATTAGCCCTGATGAAACTTGCAACTACTTGCCATGCAAAAGTCTGAGGGTACTATTTATTATTAGTTCCAGCCAGCTTACTGCCTTTGGAAATCTGAAACTAAAGACAAGAACCGGTCTTTGATCAATGTGACCTCCTAAACTAAAGGGAACACAGACTGTGTAAAGCTACTGAGATTTGGAGCTTCATCTATTACAACAGCTAGCTGGAATAGATTCCAGAAATCATTAACAAAAATTAGTCTTATTACTACATAGTAACCGTTCAGATATTAAATAATTTAGAAAATTAAATATCAAGCATAATTAACCAAAACACCTTTTTCGAGGGATATAAAATTCTTCGTCCTAGAAAATGGGACAGTAATTCAGTATATAAAGTTGCGTCATATCTTTAATCAATTTTCTAAAATAAATAGGCAATTACACAAGAATTCTCTGTAGCTCCAACATCGAAATACTTGAGTATTTAAAGATATTGTCTACTATTTCAGGTAGTTTTTAAAATAGCGTTCTTAGGAATATTATGCACATTTTAATATGTAGATTTCTACAATACTTACAATAATGTAAACACTCTTTCCAGTTCCAGTTGGTCCTACAAATATTGAAGGCTTTTGATGGGTGGTTAACAATTCCATTAACGCAGAATATCGAATTGTGTCCAGAGTTGGTACAATGATTTCATTAAACATCATATCCTTAGGAATTGGAGGAGCATCTGCCAATTTCTTTATCCATGGTTCCCATTTTCCTATTCCCTGTTTATAATAAACAGCCAGATAGTGAATGATATGTTATGAAATACTTTGAAAAGTTCTACTTTCCCATGCCATTGTAGAAAACATGACTGATCAAGACCAAGAAACCTTAATATTTATACATTTGTTTTTATCCTTTAAAACACTTCACCCTGATTTTTCAAAGTTAAATTTTGTGTCAAATTAAAAAAACAACTAGGCTTTAACATGAATAAATGAAATTGTGTGGCTATGATATTTTTGATGTCCTGAAATTGCTGATTATGTCCACTCAAATATTAGTTATTTTGGCCAAATGTTAGATTCTTTAATGGCATTGAGAAAATTGGACTAATCAATGCATAAAAGAGCAAAGAAATTTATTTAATAAATATCAACCAATATAAACATTCTTCTACCTAGAACATCAGCTGCACATTGCTGAACTTTTATAATGGTATTTATAACATCGGCTTATCATTTTAGGCAAGATTTCTATTTTTATTTGATTATGGAAAAAAAAACAACTAAATTTACCTTCAACCATTTTTAAGTGTACAGTTCAGCAGTGTTAATTATATTCATGTTGTGCAACAGATATCTAGAACAGATGCAATTTCTTAATATGAGATTTTTATTACGAATTAACATTATACTATGTCTTTGCATCCAATTAGCTTGTGAACTAAAATTTTAATTTGCTATGACAGCGTTTATAATAAAAAATTTCAAAAATTTCAAAAATGTCATGTTAACTCTATCTTTCGAAAAATACCGCTTGCCTTTCCATTCTTACAGAATCAATTCAAAACACATCAGAATTCAGGCTCATCTTTCCTTCACATTTTCATGTGTCTCACAACCCAGCTTCACTGATAAATCTATTGGTTTCAAACATGCCCCAGGTCTCTGGGCCTTGACACTTGGCATTCTTTTGTCCTCAGGTGTTACATAACTCTCTTCTGAAGAGCTTAGACTCTCATTGAGGGCAGCACTGTGCCTTATTCATTTTTGTGTTCTCTGGCACAGTGCTGCACATATAGTAGAGATTTTTTTGAGGAGGCTGAATTTATATCAGTTTGAAAATTGTGTTGCAAAAAAATTTCTAGAACTTCATAGAACTGATGAAGAAATAATTCCTTTTTCATGTTTTTGAGAATCTTTTCTAACATGGATCTGTTGCCACCATATAGGGAATGAAAAATTTAGAATCAGAAAACCTGGAATGGACAGTCATTCAGAGATTGTATGACCTTGGGGAAAATTATATAATATCTCTGAACTCCAATTCCCTCAATGGTAAAACTTGCAAAATAATCCTATCTTTCCTATTTCACTATGATGTTTAAAAAAAAGAAGAAGAAATGATTGTGTAAAAAGTTTAATAAACTACGAAGTGCTCTAAAAATATAGGGTATTGTTAGTAATTTGAAATAAAATAAAATAGAATAAATTAAAATACACAAAAATTAAAAGATAATATCTTGCAGGTGAAGAATCTCTTCTGAGGTAAGCTTGGCAATACATCCCCGGAGTCATAAAAATTTAAAAATTGATATAGTTATTCTTTTCTAGGAACTTATCTTAAAGAAATAATAAAATATGTACACAATGACTTGTGTACAAAATATTCACCAAAGCAGAAAAACTAACAAATGACAAAAACAGTTCAATGTCCAAGAGTAGGAAATTATTTGAATAGATCATGGTCCATCCAGGTGGCTGAAAAAAGGGAGGCTTTAGAAAAATAAATTTATTAAAGAAATCTTAGTGGGATAGAAAAGTATTTTCTCTATTAAGGGAAAAAGAAGGATATAAAACTCCCCATTGGGGATATGGTATGATCTCAACTTCACTTGAATCTACACATATTTAAATAATATATATTCTTAAACTTTGTTCTCAAGAAAGTGAGAGCTGTTACATAAAAACAAACAAGTAAACAAATATCACCCAGGTTTTATTGTCCAATCTATTTGAGAAATATTGAATTTACACTAACCCAGTTGCACTCCTGCAGGACTTCTTAGTGCCTGCAATATGCTAATATGCACCATGAACCTCCAAGGAGTGTCCTAAACCAGTATGTACCTGGTGCTGAACTAGATATAATAATGTATAATTTTACTTAATGAGTACAATTGACCCATCAGGTATTATTATTTACCTCATTTTATCAATAAGAAAAAAAAGGTTCAGGGAGATTAAATAACTAGTCCAAAGCTACACAGAAAGAAAGTGGTTTTACTAGGACTCAAACCTGGGTGTGTCTGACTTCAAAGCCAGGGCACCCTTCTCTATTTCATGCTGTCTCTGAAGGTAAACAACAGTGACAATGTGACCACAGAGCCATTATGTGCTTTGTGACTTGGAGGGGGCTCTGCCAATGTGATAGTTGCAAATCTTGTTTCAGAATTCTTACCTCAGTGACAAATTGATAATCATAAATTGTTCCTTTTTCAGGAAATGGGACAGTTAGTTCTTTTGAAGACGTTTGTTCAGCACCACTCAGTAATTTAAACCTATTTCGAGTTAGTTCCGAAATTGGACCTTCCATTAGTTCCCGAAGAATCTTATTAAATTTCAACCGATCATCATCTTTACAAGAAGCACCGACAGACCATATTAGTGAAAACAGAAAAATGCCCTGCATTGGAAAGATGAAAAGATAGAGTTCATTTAAAGAATAACTTTAATCTATCCTTGAAGCTTCAATCAGATTAGCCAGATTAATATCTGTGAAAGGAAATGAATAAACTGATATATAATAGTAGGCCATCTCAGGATTTTGTAATAATTAGATTTTTTAAAACAAATTGCATGTTTTATAAAATATTACTATCAGAGAAGAATAAATTCTAACCAGGGTGAAACCTTAGAATGATTAATCTGGAAGACTACATAATATTTTAAGTATATGGCAGGAACTTGAAATTTAAAAAAAAAAAAATTGAGATAATTTTTTATTAAGGTATAATGGCATGTTTTAATAAGGAATAATCAACCCACAATATACATGTTTTTTAAATCTAAATTTTGATACAGTTTTTTTAACTAGAACAAATTCATATTCTTTATTTACCTGTTATAATAATTATCAGAGCATTGATTGTATAACAAGAACTACCATCCTGTAAGCTTTCTTTTTACCAGACTCAGAGAGAGGGAACAGAGTCAGTGACAAAATCGACCATTTAATCAGAAAACCTGTTTTCTTGTTTTAAAGCCAAATCACCTTTTTAATGCCAATGCTAACACAGTCTTGACTATGCTCATAAAAGTTGTAGACTCTACTTAGACACTGTCCACCTACTCCCAGATTACTCACAGATTATTTCTCTCTGGAAACTAAAACTAAATTAGAAATTAATTAATTTCATAAAATATAAGCAATACAAGTAACATATTGACTACATTGGGAGCATTACCATTAGTAATACATAATTTTTATTAAAGACTATCCAAGATCTGTTGATAATTTTATTTCTATTCTAAAAATGTTTATAGTTTATATATTTTCTTGCTTTCCTCAATCTAAATATATATATTTATACATCCATATGTAAACATAAATTATTAAATATTTATATTTCATGAAAAAGATAAGAAAATCAAGGGGGAAAATGATGAATTATCATGATTTGACAGTTGAAGGAGAGGTGAATCTCATCATCAAATGGTCATTAACGTTTTGAGAGTTGATAATTTCTGAAGCTCATCAAATGACCCAAGATTTCAATAGCAGATCTCAGGAGATCACTGGGCTCCACTCTAGGCACTTCCCTACCAGCACCTGGGATTTTGGGCCTGACTTTTTTCTCATTGTTCAGCTACCACCCATTGTCTAGTCCCCAAATTCAGAGGGAAAATGAGTTTCATTAACTAATAAGTATGAGAGAAAGCAATAGATGTCTCTCCATTGCAAGATTCAAACACGATGGATCTTACCTCAAGTAAAGAGTAAGCTTCTCGATCATTTCTGTGTTTTACTTTGACTTCATCAGCAAACTCATCCATAAAACAGTCTATTAGATTCATTAAGGATCGTACTAAGTTTGTATCTGAAGTAGGAGATAATTCCTAAAAATTAGAGGAAAAAAGTCTATAAAACAAGTTAATTTAAACGAGGCACTAATTAAAACAGCATCAACTAATTATTGGACTCATTTAATTCTAACAGCCATAGTATCTATGAAAAGGTACTGTTATTGTAATTCTAGTTTTATAGGTGAGAAAACTGAGGCACACATTAACCGCCGCAGCTGTGGCATCATGTAAAAGTAGCTTGTGCTCTGTAATGGCTCTTACACCGAATCTCAAACTTAAAAAATTTGACCTCTTAGCAGTTTCTCATAATGCCCTCTACTTGCTTTGCACAATGCTCTCTCTCCTCTCCTCCCTCTGTCCTCCCCAAATAGTTAGTGCATTCAGGATTCTATCCTTTGCTCTTTTCTTTTTTACTCTGGATTTTCCCTTTAGGTAATCTCCACTAACATGGTTTTAAACTCCACTCTCCAGCTCTGTGCCTGCAGCCAAATCTCTTACCTCGAGCTTTTCCGTTATGTTTCCAATACCAGTAGAAATACCAGCCATGTGTCCCTATATTTGTTCTAGAGCCAAAGTCATCCTAAAAGACCTTTGGTCTGCATGTCTCAAAGCAGAAATTAAGCATACTGTTTCCTACGATTTTCAGCTAGAGGGGGTTTAAGAGCCTTACTAGAACTCCCTCAAGGCAGATTTCCATTCCGGCTGTTGCTTATCTACCTTCTATCTTTCCCCCTATCCCTACTCTAACCCCCCAGGGTGTACTGAAAAAAAGAAAAATGGATTTGCCTACTTTGGGACCTCTTTAAATCCTTCTACCATGGACTGACTTTCCTCCCTGAATTCCAGTTTTTTCAGCTATTGACAGCAATCCCTAAACAATTAGATTCACCCATACTATATGTATATAGTAAGTTCCTCATTTAGTATGCCTAAGCAGTAATATGTGTTCCTCCATTATTATGTAATCTCCAGGTCTTTGGATATCAAAATGAGACTACTTTTAAAAAATTGTCCTTTTTCTGACTATAAAATAATATATATTTATTCTAGGAACTTTGGAAAACAAAGTAAAAACTATTTAAAATATAATAGTCCATCAGAAATAAGTGATATCACTTTAGGATATTTTTATCCAGAAGTGGTTAGGTGGGTCTTGGAGTTTTTTGGGTTTTGTTTGTTTGTTTGTTCATTTGTTTGTTTGTTTTGTCTGGAGAGAGAAAAGATTAACGCCCAAACATTTTCTCAAGTCCTAAGAGGCTTTACTTAAAATATTTTTTGGAGGGAATAATTATATCGATTAGTATCTTTCTACTTTAATTATTTTAAAAGTTTTTAGTCAAGCCAGTTAAGAAATTATTTTAATATCTGATTGTTGACAATAAAAACAGACATTTAAATTTATATATTTGGCTAATTTGGCTTTTCCATTTATTTTTTAACTCTTAAAATTCCCATCCCTCTTACCTTTGCATGCTTTCTAATAAATTCAACAGAAATAGGGACCATTCTGTCAAACAAGCCCATTATAAATTCCTTCTGAATAGTACTGATCGCAGCAGGTAAGAGATTTAGCCAAGATATCATCAGTGGTCTCCAGCCTAACATGTGAGGCTCCATGTAAATCATACCACATCTGGAAACCTGGAAAAAATAACTATTTATCATCCAGGTAATGCTTATAAAAGAAATATGACTTGGTACATCTGTTTCTTATAACCTTCAGAAAACTCTCAGGAAAAAAAAAAAGTTTAATTTTATATAGTTTTATTATCTAAATTTTTGTGTATGACTTTACCAAATGGTCCTAGACAAAGAGGAAAATAATGCCTGACTCTTAAATTTGTCAAGGTATGTGAACAAATATGACTGCTCTTGGAGAATCACACAGATTGCTGTTAAAATAAATTCTACTATTTTTTATTTAAAGTCAAAGTTACTCCGTAATAAAAGTATTTATAAAATTTTAAGTTCGTAAGCAGATGTCAAAATTGAGAACTTACAGTGGCAGGAGAAGCAACTTCCAAATCCATTGGTTCAAAAATAAGATTCATTTGTGATGACATTTGAATAATCTCCCCGCTCATCAGACATAGTTTTTTGTTGTCATCCAGAACAGTGTTCATATTCTCAATCCATACTGCATCTACCGGTCCATCAAAAATTAACCATTTCCTATCTGGTGTCTGGTTTATGCATACAGTGGATACAGGGAAAAAATGTAATAATGATAATGAAACAGTTCAATAATATTTCAAAATTTAAAATGTAACTCTCTTCAAATGAATTTCACCATGAAAATGTAAAGGTATCTTTTGAATAATGTGTGTGAATATACATATGTGTGTGTGAAGGTATCTTTTGAATAATGTGTGTGAATATACATATGTGTGTGGGAATATATATATAGATAATATAGATATAGATAGATATATAGATATAGTCAGTAAAGAAGCCTGTATATGCCATGGGCAAGACACAATATAACATCTTTTCTTAAGATTTCATCTTTTCCAATGTTTCTGAACTCATAGTTAACATATTTTCAAAAGTATATGTTAAAAACATAAAATTGCCAGGGAAAACAGAATTTTCATTTGGATTGTCTGACTCTATGTAGTATTGTGTTCATATATATTAATTATCTTATGTGCTAAGTCAAATATTTGTTCCCTCCACTGAATGAATCCACATACATACTTTTACATATCCCTCTGGGACTGAACTCCCTCATGGTGGTACAGGACATTAATGTCAATATAACATTCACAATCCCACAATGATAAATATGAAAATATTTACACATTGTCTGGAATACAGTAAATGCTCAACAAATATTAAGGAGTGGCCAGGTCTTAGCCAGCAAATGCAAAAATGGATCCTCTTTTCCAGATCCTTCTGAATCGGCCCTTTTATGTACAGAGATGATGCCTTGGTTCACTTTCAGCAAATGTAAATTTGAGCTGAGTGTTGAACACTTTGAATTCATCTGAACACACCCTCAGTACTTATGGCCAACTGCATTGATCTTTGAGGCAGTGGGCCTGTCATAGGCTTAGGCCACCACACAGTCACACTCAGAGGCCAGCTCTGGCTGTGTTCAGGAAGCAGGGAAAAGCCCAACCCTCAGAGATCGACTTTCCCTTTCCCTGTTGGTTTCCCAATGCTGTTCATTTTCACTTTGTGGAACACTGCCTTGTAATGACAAGATGTTGGGATTTGCAGTCTGAAGGACCTCACTTTTTTTTTTAAATTAAGTTTATTGAGGTAACATTGGTTAATATAATTATATAATTTTCAAGTGTATATTATCATTTGACATTTGTATATTCTATTGCGTGTTTACCATCCCAAGTCCAGTTTTCTTCAGCTACTATATATTTGATCCCCTTTACCCACTTCGCCCTCCCCCTAAACTCTATATTTGATTCCCTTTACCCTGTCTACCTCCCCGCTCCTCCCCTACCCCACTAGTAACCACTAGTCTATAGTCCTCTGGTAACCACTAGTCTATAGTCCATATCCATGAGTCTCTGTTTGTTTGTCCTGCTCATTTGTTGCTTTTAGGTTTATATCCTACATATAAGTGATATCATGTGATTTTCAACTTTTTCTGTCTGGCTTATTTCTCTTAGCATGCTTATCTTAAGGTCCATCCATGTTGTCACAAATGGCAGTATCTCATCTCTTCTTATGGCTGAGTAATATTCCATTGTATATATATACCACAGCTTCTTTAGCCAATCATCTATCATGGACACTTTGGTTGCTTCCATGTCCTGGCCACTGTGAATAATGCTACTATGAATATCTTTTTGGATATGGGTTTTCAAGTCTTTGGGGTAAATACCCAGTAGAGGAATTGCTAGATCATATGGTAGATCAATTCTCAGTTTTTTGAGAAACCTCCATACTGTTTTCCATAGTGGCTGCACCAATTTGCAGTCCCATCAGCAGTGTATGAGGGTTCCTTTTTCTCCGCATCCTCTCCAACACTTGTTATTACTTGTCCTGTTGATTATAGCTATTTTAACAGGTGTGAGATGGTATCTCATTGTGGTTTTGATTTTCATTTCCCTAGTAGCTAGCAATGTTGACTATCTTTTCATATATTTGTTGGCCATTTGTATGTCCTCTAGGGAGAAGTGTCTGTTCAAGGACCTCACTTTTAGTTAGGCTCAGTAGTTATGAGATATAGCTTCCTGGAAAATGCAATGTAAGCTAAGGAACTGAGTGTAAAATGGGAGATATCTCATGATTATTTCTGTATGAATAATGTAACTGCATAAGTTATCCAGAGACTTCACATGTTAATCTGGGCCCGAGAGCATCCACTGTGACAAGAAGACCTGAGAAGTTACATCGATAGTCCCAGACCTCTGTCTGCCTCACTTGTGCCTCAGGATTACTTTTATTTTTGAAATTACTAGTAAAGCCTGCTACTGGGCAATATCTCTGCCCCATGAGAATCTATCCTTATGTTACTCATTGCCCAAGGTCCTTCAGCCAATACGAGCAGAGCTGAGATTTGATGTTTTTCTGTTATCACACTGACTCATGAGTCATGTTTAGCCGGGTCCTCAAGTGGGTAAAGAGCACCAAATTTAGGATGTATAGTAGTGAGAATAAAGAAAACATTTGATTTAATTATTGATTTTTTTTTTTTAAATAAATGTCTCTAGCCTCGACCCCTTTTCCTTCAAGACCAGCCTCGGCAAGCTATCTCCCATATGATCACACTCCATGGATAGCCCCCCTAACATATGGCAACCAAGTAACCAGCTATTGATCTATGATCTCTTTTTGAAGAGTGAGCAACAGCCATTCATCAGAATAGGCTGAATAAGCTGGGAGTAAGTAAGCACTTGCTCTCATTCACAGCAGTCAACATCGGGCACATTCCTTAACTCTTCTGTTCTCCACAGGCAGTCCCTTCTTTTCCTACCACACTAGAGGGAAAGTGTTGGAACGTTGAAACACTGTTTTGTAAAGGTCTGCAATTTCTTCTCTAAACATTGCAGTAAACCTAACAGTGGCTGTGACAGTGACAGCAGCCCCGCAGCAGGGCGAAGGAAGAACATTACCAAAGGAGCAAAAGGATTATGTTATTCCTGGATCATTTAGCCTGGATAAAGAGAACCAGAAATATTCTCTGCTGCCCTTTTTCCTCCTGCCCTCTTCCCTGTGCACAACAGGGCAAAGGCACTTGCCCCCAGGGTCTCTGGCATTTTTGTAGGTGCCAACAAGGTTCTTCACAGAAACACTGCCAGACTATCCAGTGATGTGTTTTAAGTAAATATCTTGAGATAGAAACAAATGTTTCTTTGAAATAACTGAAAAAGTCAGAAATTAGTGAAAAGGAAATATCATAGTCTCTCTAAAACACTTGCAAAAGTGTTAGTACTTACCACAGAAGAAGCAAATGCTCGAAAACTGACAGCGAGGACACCATCAGACCACTCATGGGACACTAAATCAAACTGGCCATACAGCTGACCCATGGTGACAGACTTAGGGTTTAAGACAGTAATTTGAACCTTGTTTTCTTCCATTAACCCCTTAATGGGAAAAAATATTTAATAATCAATCAATCATTTATTTAGAAGAATAGTGTCTTTATTCATAGAAAATATGATTGTGAATGTTGAAAATCCTAAAGATTCATTAAAAAAAAAAAAAAAACTACCAGAAGTAAGGAGTGAATTTAATAAGGCTCTAGCATTTAAAGTCAACATATAAAGATCGATTGTGTTTTCCATATGATGCCAATGAACAATTGAAAAATAAAAATTTTTAAATATCATTTACAATAGTATTTTAAAAACTCATACTTAGGAATAAATTAGCAAATGTTACACAAAATCTATAAATCTAAAACTACAAAATGGGAATTAGCAATTTTTTTGGTAAAGGGTCAGGTAGTAAATAATGATAGATTTTGCAGGTTACATATTATAATCCAAATATAGGGAAATATGTACCATTCTCACAGAATGGAAATTAATACTGGTAATTTGTCAGTTTCAAGCAAAACCCTGAAAGCTTTACAAGACATGTTAATACCCTTGGGGCAAAGGCTTTTTGTTTTTTGTTTTTAATTAATAGATTTTATTTTTCAAGAGTAGTTTTAGGTTTAGAGAAAAATTCAGCAGAAAGTACAGAGATTCACATATATTTACTCTCCATCTCACCCTCCTCTTCTATTAGGACTTGCATTGGTGTAGCACATTGTTATAATTGATGAATTGATGTTGATTTTATTACTATTATCATTATTATTAACTAAAGTCCATGGTTTACATCAGGGTTCATTTTTTGCATTGTACAGTTCTATGGGTTTTGACAAATGCATAATAAGGTCATCTATCCACCATTTCAATATCTTATAGAATAGTTTCATTGCCCTAAAAATCCCCCGTGCTCTACCTATTTATAATAATTTCTTTTTATATATATAACAAAACAGTAAGTTCGACTCTTCCCAAAACTGCCTTCTGTCTGCCACCCCCAGAGCTTGGAACATAAATTAACAAACTAAAGAAAGGATGTGGGAATAATAATATTAAGCGGCAAAACCACCTCAAGGTCTTGCTTTCTTGTTGTGTCTTCCTAAATTCAGAAGTGAGGGAAAGCTCTGTCATCTTTTTAGTCAGAATAAAGTTGCTGCCACCAAAGCAAGGGTTTTGTCCCAAATGCAGCAAGCCTAGTGTGAAGCTATAGCTTACATGCAGTGACTAAGGAGGCCTGCTCCTTTTAGATCGCCACAAGGTCACTCAGAATTTCCTGGTAATAAACCATTTTGGGCTTTACAACAGAACCAGAATACATGCTCATACCTTTATCTTTTAATCTTTGAGTGGTATCATGTTTGACTCTTTTGAAACATTTTTTTTATATATATATATATAGTGAAAGCGAGTAGTCAATTTAACGATGAAACAACACAAAACAAAAAATACAAATAAGCAAAAACCAAGAAAAGGAAGGCAGGATGGCAGAACAGCAGGAAGGGTAAAGGGAAGGGAAAGTATGGGAAGAAAAGAAACAGCATGAAAGCATAAAAGCAGAGGAAACAGACAATAGAAATAAGTAGGATATCAGTATGTATGATAAAAAATATAAATGAATTTAAATTCCCCTATGTAAAGATAAAGACCATCAAATTGGAGAAAATAAAAGTAAGATTATTTACTCTCTACAAAAAGTAAATTACAGTGACACCAAGGTTACAATTAAGGATATGGGCAAATATATGTGCAAGGAGAAAATAGGGGTTGCAACATTGAAATTAGATGCAGGGGATCAAAGAAAAATTTTGGAACAGGTACATAATTTTATATTAGTTGAAGGGTAGACTCCAGAGCGAACATGTAATGATAACAGATCCCATATAGGCTATGAACACTGAAATATGTGAAGCCAAAACTATTCGAAACACGAAAAGTAGACAGAAATACAATATTAGTTGAAGAATTTAAAAGTCTCAAGACCAGGTGCTGTAGGTATAAAAAATAAAAAAATAAAAAAATAAAGGATTGTAAACTGACAAGGTCCTTGCAATCTGTGAGGTCAATCAAGGGTTGCTTCGCCTAAAAAATTAATAAATAAATGAATAAATAAATAAATAAATAAAAAGAAAACAGCCTTATTCTTTTAACATATCAACGTAGACCGAACTGTGATGGGCCGAACAGGAATTTTGAATAATATGATATTCCTTTTTTATTATATATGTACATATACATATGTTATATAATATATATACAAACACATAGACGCTTCAATTCAATATCACTAGCAGCCAGTAACAGAAGTTTGTATTACAAATCTAAATACTCAGAAAATAAAAAGTACTCTCCTGAAAGTATAAACACAAGACTGTCACATTTTTCATCTTTCCAAACTTTTTCTACAGTGAAGATGTGTTACCTTTATAATTAAAAATGTTTTAAATCAAAATAAAATATTGAGAAGCAAATATATGGCATACCCTTTAGATGCTAAACTTCTTTCCTCTTGCTTCATATTACTTTTCTACTTTTATTTTCCCCTTGACTCATTTTTTTCATGATTTTGAGTTGCTGCATTAAAGTATCTTTTAAAATGACCGTATGTCTGTCTTGTGCAAAACCAATTATAAATAAATTAATGCCTTAATAACACTTACTTTTTCACATATGTCATTTAGCGCTCCAGCTAAGACGCGATAGGCACTAGTTTTTCCTCCAAATGGTTCTCCAACAATCATAAAACCATGACGCACAATCATCATTTCATATATTTGTAGAATCTTCTCAGAAAAGAAACTGGTCATTTGCAAATTCATGGCATCACAGTTGTCTTTGATAGCCAGCAGCAAATCATTGTAATCTGGCTTTGGCAATTTCACCCCAGGAAACAAATCTGAAGTAATTCCCTGATGATAAGATGATTTGGGGATTTATATATTTATACATTCCCTCTATATCTATAGCTCTAGATATAGAGATATATATACACACATCTACATCAACACACATATATATATTTGCAGACACACACACATAAACATGATAAAATTTTTCTCATCCTCATATTTAGTATTGATGGAAATAGAGTCATTAAATAATAATAGTTCAACAGTATTTTAACAACTATATCGAGGGATGATTGACATACAATAAACTGTATATATTTAAAGTGTACAATTTGATAAGTGAAATAATCAAGTCAGTCAAGATAATCAACAGCTTCCTGTGACCTTTGTAATCCTCCTTCCCTCCTCTCCTTACTGCCTCCCACCTCTAACCCCAAGTGACAAATGATTTGCTTTCTGTTACTATTCTTATTTGCATTGTTTAGAATTTAATATGGATAAAATTATACACTGTGTAGTACTTATTTTTGTCTGGCCTCTTTCACCTGGCATAAAGATCTGCAGATTCACACATGTCTCAGCTCGTAGCAACAGTCCATTATACTGAAATGCCACAGTTTTTAAATCCATTCTCCCATCGATGGACATTTTTATTGTTTCCAGTTTGGGGCTATTACAAATAAAGCTGCTATGAACATTTGTGTAGAAGTCTTTTTACGGACAAATGCTTTCATTTATCTTGGGTGAATACAGAGGAGTGGAATACCTGAATAATATGGTGGGTGTGTGTTTAACATTTTAAGAAATTGCCTGCTTTCCAAAATGGTTGTATTATTTTACATTCCACCAGGAATGTAAGAGATTTCCAATATTTGGTATGAGCAGTCTTTTTAATTTGAGCCATACAAATAGGTATGTAATAGTATCTTATTGTGGCTTTACTTTGCATTTCCCAATGATCAATATTTTTGCATGTCCTTATTTGCCATATGTATATCTTCTTTAGAAAAGTGCCTATTCAAATCTTTTGCCTATTTTTAATGGATTTATTTTCTTAATGGTAAGTTTTGACCATTCTTTAAATATTATGCTCACAAGTTCATATATCTAATTTGCAAATATTTGTTTCCTCATCTGCAACTTGTTTCCATTCTCTTACTAGTGTCTCAAAGAGCGATTTTTAAAATTTTGATGAATCTATTTTATCAATTTATTGTTTTATGCCTTTGTGCTTTTGGTATCATATTTAAGAAATTTTTGCCTAGCTCAAAGTCACAAGGGATTTCTCTTGTTCTTTTCTAGAAAGTTTAGTTTTACAGTATGTTTAAATTAAATAGTTAGAGGTTGAACACTATCTGATTTAAGGCTGATTATAAAGACAGTGTCATATTGGTATATAGACAGACAAATATATCAATGGAACAGAATAGGGAGTCTAGAAATGGACCTACACAAATGTGAACAACTCGTTCTCAACAAAGGCATGAAGGCAATTCAGTAGATAAAAGATAATAAGCAAGTCTTCAACAAGTGATTCTAAAATACCTGGATTTGCCAAAACAATGAACTTCAATCCATATTTCATACCATATACGAAAAATAGTTTCACAGGTATTTTAATCATTGTAGTAGGTAGGATTTTAATCAAGTAATGTCCCTCAAAAATTCATGTTCATCTAGAGCCACAGAATGTGACCTAATTTGTAAAGATGATCTTTGCAGATATAATTAGATAAGTTAAGATAAGGTCATAATGGGCCCTAAATACAATGATTGGCATCTTTATACAGAAGGAGAGGAAGATTCAGACACAAAGACATCAGGGCAGAAGGCCATGTAATGATGGAGGCAAAGACTGGAGTGATGGCAAGCCAAGCCAAGGAATGTCAAGGATTACCAGTAGCCACCGGAAGCTAAGAAGAGGCAACGAGGGATTCTTTCCTAGAGGCTTCAGATGAAATCAGCACTTTGATTTCAGACTTCCATCCTTCAAAACTGTGACAGTATAAATTTGTGTTGTCTTAAGCCACCAAGTTTGTGGTACTTTGTTATGGAGGCTTTAAGAAACAAATACAATCATATAATGTATGATTTAAAAGAATTATAGTTCCATATTTAGTGTATATAATTCCATATATAAAGTTAATTGAAAGCTCTAAGAAACATTCCCTTGTAAACTGCTAAAGCTATTTTATAAGCATATAGCATCCTATGTGAGAAATGTGACTATTTTTTTACTTTGAAGGTAAAAGTGAAAATTTAGATGAGCTTAATGTGCAAGCATACAGTTGAGCTATATTTTAGAATTTACAAATTTCAAGTTTAATTACTCCTCAATTTAATTATTTAAATACTGTTATGGAGAAACTATCCCAGTTCATCAAAGTAGTAAGTTTCCTTGGGACAAAAGAGAGAAAAATGCATACCTAAAGAAGCGATTACCATGATATGTCCAGCAACCATCTGACACCATATAATGCTATTACATTATTGACTATATCCCTGTGCTGTATACCACATCCCCATGACTTACTTGTTTATACCTGAAATTGTGAACCTCTTATTTGAACTTCACATTTTCCTCCCTTTTTTGATTTTTCAATTTTTCAAAATGACATTCAATATTATTTTATATTAGTTTCAGGTGTACAGCATAGTGGTTAGACATTTATATAATTTACAAAGTGATTCCCCCAATTATTCTAGTAGCTACCTGGCACTATATATAGGTATTATCACTGACTACATTCCCTATGCTTTACATCTCCAAGACTATTTTGTTTGTGTTTTCTAAATTAAAAAAAAAAAATTCTCAAATTCTTCCTATTTTTTATGGTTAACCTTAAAAGAAGCAGACATCTCCAGAACACATTTGGTATTCAGTAGTTTCCAACCAAGACCAGTTCCCTGCACTCTCCTGCCAAGTAAAGTTGGAAATATGTAGAGTTGTCCTTCTGGCTGTCACAATGGAAGAGGTCTATAAACACTGGGAGTAGAGGGAAGCAGGGATGCCAAATGTTCTGCAGTAGAAGGGATAGTCTCTCACAAGAATTAACTGTCCTAATTGGAAATGCCAATTATGCTTCATTTGTGAAATACTGTTCAATAAATGTGTACTGAATGAATGCACAACTGCAGGAGAATACTTCTAGTAAGGTGTATTTCCATCTTATGAAAATAAATATAGCTTTTGCTCCCTCAAAACTTTAGAAAGAAAATGTGTATCTATTCCTTGTAGCTTTGCTCTATAAAATATTTGCTCTGCCAGCTCTAAATACTAAGGAAAGCTCCTTTCAGAATGATGCAACATGGTTGCTATGGACAGCTAACAACACTGGACCACACTACAGTGGCAGCGTCACCTCTCCCTCTTCCCATGACAGCCAAAACGACTTCGGTCCTTACTCATTGGAAGTTAACTGACTGTACTCCAAGGCAATATGTTAGTGTAACATCTAACATTTGTCGGGGGCCCAAGGTCCCCCTGATTTCTTCTACATGAGAGAGGGAAAAGAAAAAGAATGACAGCAAATGATAATACAGAAACTTCAACCATCATTCAAATACTTCTTTTCAATTACTCATAATCTAATCTTAAAAATATGAAAGATTATTAAACTTAGTTCTTATCTTAAATTATCCTGAAAAAACAATTTCGTAAAAGCCTTTACATTTTTTAAAAGAAATTAAGCTTATTCATTCTTTTGTTTCTTTAATCATTAATTTAACATTTACCCTATACCTATTTTGTGCAAGAGATTCAGTGCTGTGTTAGACTGATTACTTTCTTCACAGAGCCTACATTCTAGTGCAATTTATAAGCAAACATATTTTGTAACTTTCGTGTTCTCGTTATATTCTGAAGTAAAAAAAAAGTACTATTTTAAAACCTCAAGTTATCGAAAGTCATCTGAAGCAACAAAGTTAGCTAAACACACTTCAAATAAAACGTGGAATGATCTGTTTCTCTGTGTCATGTCATTGTTTTCTACAGTGGAAGTTTCTCCTAGGGAGTTGCAAACGTAGACATTTGATAAATACATTATTATAAGAGTTTTGATATATTGGAATAATAAATGTTCTTACCTCAAAGAGTGGTAAATCATGGGCCAAAAATTTTGGCAGATTTACATCAATAATAGATCTAAGCAGCAAAATTTCTTCATTTTCATTTGGATACTTCAGCTAAAAGAAAACATATTCATGATGATATCTGCATCTCTTAACTGCACCTCCTGCATGCTCACATACACACACAAGCACACAGGCCCTAGAGATAATTTAGTTCCATGCAAAATTGTTGTTTTTATTTATTTTCATTTAATTAGAATGTTATCAATCCTAGAAATGGACACTTATACTTGTTACATTCTCTACTAGTTCATCATGAAAACCTAGGTTGAACTAACTACTTTTTCACAGATGCTAAAAAGCTACTGGCCATGAATTCAACACAGCTTAGGATCTGCCTCTATTTTCCTTCTATTTTGGGTAAGAGTTTGTTTGTCTTGTACATTCAAGACTAGCAGTGGGTTGGTTAAGTGAAAATAATCATTAAAAGTGGGCAATCATTTTTAAAAGATGTATTTAAATTTAAAATATATAAACATTTACTTATTTGCCTGTATTTTGATGCAAAGGCCTTTTCTCTGAGTGTACAGTTCTGTACCATTTTTCTTACAAAAAAAAAAAGCAATAATGCATCATCTGCTCTGTCTAGTTTTGTGGAGTTCTGGTTTGTTTTGTTTTTAAAGGGGATAATGCTCTTCAAAGATACTTGTGAGATAATCTAAATGTAGCATCCTTATCAATTATTAAGGTTTTTTTCAGTCTTCTGTACTTCTCTTATCCACACCTAATTCAAATTCAATTTTTTATCATTCTACCTTACTGAATGAATCTTTCTTAAACAATGTACTTAGTTTTCATAAAAACAAAACTCTTCTTTCCATGCTTATCTATCATCAATTTCCTCAACATTTAATTAAATGACATAATAACAATAACATTTCTGACTGACTTCAGAAAGTTTCAGGAACAAGCAAACTGATTCCAGGTAAGGAGAACAGCTCATCTAATATAAGGTGGGAGGGCAGAACATCATGCTGCCTGCTAGCTGCATGCTCAGTATGAGAGTGTGTTAGTGTGTTTCACAGACAGAGTGCAGACATCTGGCTAATGTACTAAGTCACTTAAGTAGAAGGTGTTTCAGAAAACTTACATTCAATTCCAAAACATCTATGGTAAACCCAAAGTTTACTAAAAATCTGACCTTGTTGTTCATGCCCATAATAAGGTTCACATAATTCACAAAAAGTCTGAACTTGGAATTATTTCTCCCAATTTCAATATTTTACTCAGCATATCATATATAACTTTTCCTATCATCATGTATTTAATTTTCCAGAACTCTCTTTCTTGTCTCTAGACTCTTTCTGCCCAGTAAATTCCATGTTCCTACTTAACTGGCTTTAACCTTACAATGTCAGCGATGTCTGGCAGTTAAGTTCAGCTGTCTCTGAATCTCCAGAGCTCCCAATGCCAAAGCTAGTCCTGCTCATATGAACTTTGTCTCTGGATCGATCTAACCACACATAAATTGGGAAGTGTCAAAAGTTTATTTTGTTATTTGAGAGGCTATTATTTTTAAACAAATGTTTAAATTGTTTCTTGATATAATAGAAACAAACTTCAAAATATTCAAAGCAACACATTCAACAATTCTAAATTAGCTTTTGACAAAGAATGATAGGATTCGTTTGCAGGATTCATTTGCTGCATAACTTTAACAACTCAATTCCATAGTCAAGATGTCAGTGATGACATAAACTAGGACATGCATTATCTTTCCCATTATCTGACCACAATGTAATCATGACATGCCAGGTTAATACAAATTGTTGCTTCTAGTTGCATTTGTTTATTGCAAAAAAAAAACAGTGACATGTTAGGCTAATGTGAAATAGAATATCACCACTACATATCAGAATTCTTGGTAACGTTATTATAGAAGATAAAAATGCATGCCATTGTTTTTAATCAAGTAAGATATATTTTAACACCTTTATCTTCTACAAATCATGAACGTGAAAATTTTATAAACCCCAAGGTCATATTTTGCATTTTGCTATTACCTATATAGCCTATCTTGCTTGTTTTCATAAAGAACTAATGTACAGTTATATTTTATGGTTCCACAAAATATTTCCAATGAAAAGTTATCCAAGTCTTAAAATATTTAGGTTTTTCATCTATATAGTTATGACTTATACCATTTTAAAATGCAAACATATATTGCAAATTTATTTCTGCTAGTCTAGTTATCTGCAACTATGTAATTATATTAAGCGACAATGCTTAGGGACCTTTGTATGTATTTATTATTTCCTTTAAAGCTATGCTTGTTCATGTAGACTAAAAGCCTTCAAAATATTTCTCAGCAATAAGGTACTTTATTCCTTGGTAGTACCTACTTTCATATATTTAAAATTGTGGAACAGAACTCAAATCCCTAAGAATTACATGTCTAAGATTTTACAAATCATAATATTTTCTTTTTTACAAGTGCAAGTAATCAATAATTGAAGTTTTTTTTTCAGTTGATGAAACCAACTAGTTATTGGAATTCTCTGAAGAGACATGGGCCTGAGATTTACAAATAGGAAATTTATGAGTAAAAAACAACTGAGTTCTCTACCTTTAGGTTCCCAGCAGCAGTAAGCACTGACTTCACAGCTCTCATTCCATAGTCATAGTGATGCTGTGATGACAACTGTTCCGAACATAAGCGATAAGTAGCCACAATTTTTACCGACAGTGGCCGAGCTGTGACAAACCCACAGGAATATAGGACTATTTCGGCAATCATGGCATAGTCGGGCACCATCATTGCTACTGTCCGAAAGAGAGCCTATGAGAGTGGAAAAAAATGTGCTTTTAAAGAGGCCATTATAAAATGAACAGGACAAACAGAGACTTGTGGTCATGGACAATAGACTAGTGGTTACAGATGGTGGCGGCGGGGAGGTGAGAAGATAGACGGGATAAACAGGATAAAGGGGGTCAAATATGTGGTGACAGATAGAAATCTAACTATGGGAGCTGAGCACACAGTGTAAATATATATATGCCTTACTGTTAAAGTGTATAGCTAAAACATTGGATTTTGTTAACCAATGTCACCATGAAAAATAAATAAAATAAATAAATAGGCCATTATAAAGATAACTCTGCTTTTAATTTCACAACATGCTATAATTTTATAACTTTTCAGTAATATTATTAAATTACAGTGCCCAAATCATATAGGTAAAGACACTTTAAAAATTAGCTTCTTTTTTTCAGTGGTACATATATACAGTGGAATATTACTCAGTCATTAAGAAAAGATGAAATATTGTCATTTGTGACAACATGGATGGACCTCAAGATAATCATGCTAAGCAAAATAAGCCAGGCAGAATAAGATGAAAAACACATGATATCATTTACATGTGGAATATAAACTTAAAAGCAACAAATAAATAGAACAAACAAACAGAGACTCATGGACATGGACAATAGACTATTGGTTACCAGAGAGTGGGATAAGGGGGGAGGTAGATGGGGTAAAAGGGATCTAATATGTAGTGACTTAAAGAAGTCTAACTATGGGTGGTGAACACACTACGCAACACATATATATGCCGTACTGTTGAACTGTACACTTGAAACTTACTGGATTTCGTTAACCAATGTCACCATGATAAAAATAAATAAATAAATATTTAAAATTGGCTTCTTGTTATTGTTATATAGTAAATTTATCATTAACTTTTTACATAAATATTTTTCCTTAAATTATGTTTTCAGAACACCTTCAAATTTCTACCATACTTAGCTCTTTGGTGAATTATTAATTCACATAAGTGTTAAAGTACCAATTAAGTTCTATTACTCTGGGGGAGTGACATGTTGTAGGGAAAAAGTATTAGACTGTGCAGGGATGTCCAAAGCTGGGCTTCTCGTCTGGACTGATGAGGAAGTGCCTGGTGTTGGGAGGCTGGGCTCCAAGTGAGGCTCTCTAGGTATTTAATTAATTGTATAATTTGGGGTTAATCAGATAACCCATAATAACAAGATTACATTAGATATAAGGTATATTATTTGAGAGATTATTAAACTTTTTGAGTCTGCAGTCACTTTGTCAATCTTTCACCTAGCAAAATAAAGGGGAAAAAACTGGAAATAAAATATGGATAATTATTAGAGATAAATCAATTTTCCAAATCACAGAGATGTTTTTTCTCATGGTATTTTAAATATTGTGGGACAAATAAATGCCACATGACAGTAAGTAAATAAAAAACTGAATAGATTTTTAAAACGTAAATAATAAAATTTAAGTTTAGAATGTTGGTATGTGTCAGGACTTACTTCGATAGCTCATGCATTAAAACATGACATTCTTGTACTAAAGAGAGAAAAGAACAATATTCTAGAAAAATGACAATAGTATTCAGACAGTGAATGACAATCGTAATGAATGACAGTTATATTCAGGTAGTTTGCAAATACCTTCTGAGAATTAATTGAAATACCAAAAACCCAAGGAAGATAGAAAATAAGAACACCTTGCTTAAGTGATCTGTTATGTCTCTTCCAAGTTGAGAACTAATAGAAGATTTGCATCAAAGCAAAATCCTTCTATTGTGGTATGTTAATTACTAGCTAGAGGCCTTAGTTCTGCTATTTTATCAATAAAGTTACCATTAAAGAAAGGAAGGAATAAAACGTTAAAAATATATAGCTTGAACAAATAAAAATTTTGGAAAAAATAATGCAAGAGAATTACTATACAGATGGTACCTCTTTAAACCTCCTTAAAAGGGTAGGTTCTCAACAATTATTTTTTCTTTTTTAATGAATAAAAGAGAGAATGAATGAATGAATATAACAAATCAGTCAGTCAATGACTAGGCGAGGGTAAAATGGTTTTTCTACAATAGTACAAATTGCTACTAGGTTAGGGCCAATATCCAGGTCTGTGTGTTGTTGGTTTTACTCTGCATGATTAACAATAGGTTGTGGAACACTATCAAACAGACATATATATATCTCTGGCCAGGAGAAAAAAAAATAGAGCAAGGTAAAACAGTTTCAATAGGTTATCATGATGTTCCATTTAATAGAGGTCCTCTACCAAAGATTTAATACTGATTCTTATTTATCACAGAGAAAAGCATCTGATCAAAATATTTTTTATGCCTAAATGTTATGGTGGTGGATGTTCTAATTCAATGATTCCCAAACAAAATGCGTGACATACTAATATGGGATGGTTTGATTTGGAATGTGTCAGAAAGAGTTTGTTAGTAATAGCAGTAAGTTTAAGAATAATTCAGTGCTGTTTAAAAAGTTAAATTGGATTCGAGCTTAACCAATGTCATACTTTTCTGAATGTAAAAAAAAAGAAAAGAAAAGAAGGGGATTTTAGATCCAGTTAACACACCAGGGCTTGAATAAATTCAAGGACGTGTAGTCGATGTGAGCATCATCCTCCATGTTTACCTCAGCAGAAATAAATGTGTTCAAGACTAGTTACTGCTTCTGTTCTATTTGGTGAAAGAAGAAGGGTGGTATGTAAAGAAGTATGTATACTTCCCAGAGTATATTTCCAAAGGATCGCCTATTGGGTATAACTTAAAAAAAGAAAAAAACTCAAGCAATACTTTTTACCATTTCTTTCTTAGAGATTAGAAATAGATTTTATAAATATTGTGACCTGTTCATGAATAAACTAAGTTCTAGTTGTGTGAAATCAAGGATTAGAGGTCTACTTCACTTTTTTCCTATATACTACTGAGGTGCTTCATGAGACATACTGTCTGGAAAGCTATGTATCAGATTATTGACTTTGTGACATTGGAAGGGCTAGAATAAGTCTATTTTACCAGGATTTCTAACATTTAACTATTCTGAAATGATTATTGAGTATTGATTCTTCAGAATAGTTTCAATATAAAATATAGCTTCTCTAAAGTGGAGATGTGTTTAAGAAATTGCTTTACTATGCAAGTTTTATCTAAATGTAACAGGATATCAAAATGAGACTCTTTCTGCATGATATGATATATACCAGTTACTGAAGGATGTACGATCTGCAAAATTTATAAAAGAAATGTACACGATTATGGAACCTTCTCATTTATTTGTAGATCACAAAATATTTGAGAGAATAAGTGAGGAAGGAGGATTTGTGAAAAGATTTTCATTGAAGGGAGCTTCTGTTATGCTGGTAGTCCCCACAATATATCTCCTCCCTGCCTCCAAGTTCAGTGAGAGAGTGTGGTGGGTATCCCTCTATTTGGGGGGTTGTAGATTAGTGTCTGACTCATGTCCAAGAAAGCAAAAGCAGCATATGGCAGCAGAAATAATGCGGCCTTCACTCCTGGAGTTTTTTGAGACAAAGGATGCATGAGATACATACACTATGAACAAGAGAGAACCAAGCTGGAGCCATTTTAAGTCCTGCCCAAGATATTCTCTAGCAAGAAGAGAGCTCTGTGTGGAATCACCCACCAGAAATCCAGGCAAACAGAAAGGATGACAACTAATGAAACAGAATCTATCACCCAAGTCTCAAGAGTTGCAAGTGGAGAAACCTAACACAGGAGTCCTGGAAGAACCTATGGACATGAGCAGAATGGAAAGATTCAGCCATACACCTCTGCCAGGTCAAGGGGCTCCACCCAGAAGGTCATATCTGAACTGTATGTATAGTCAGTGGTTCACTGCTAGCTTAAATGATGAGTGTGAATTTGTCAGGCAGGAAAGTGATGGTTTAGCAGAACACTCAAGAGGAGACAAACAGCAGGTGCAAAGGCAGGGGACCTTCGGTGGCTAACGAGGCCCAGTGTGACACACAGATGCAGGGAGATGGCAGTACAAATACAGCTGGTCCTAATACCAAGTCTCTTGTAGATCAGGCTAAGACATTTGAACCTCACGGTTTCTACAGGCAAAAACAAGCCCAGCTGTTTTTTTTAATCTGGGAATTATATGATTCGATTTCTTCTGATAGCACTGTAATGGGAAATTTATTACAGTGAACTTCAGTGGCAAAGAGGTTGGTGACAAGTGAGCTGATGCAATAAGACATGCAAGAGAAGACTGAAGAGGGGCAGAAGCAAGGCGTGACAGTGGGACTGGACAGGAGTAATAGTAATACAAGACTTGTGAATAGGATCCCTGTGTTTTGGCAACTGGCTGAATCACCAGATGAAGAAAGGGGCTTCAAGGATGACTGAAGACTGGTAACAATACTCTCTGGGCCTCAGCAGGGGTTTCTTTTCATTTTTCTTTTATTTTCTAAGAAATCTGTAACTCATTTCAGACCAAGACTTTTTAAAAAAATTGTTAGGTATTTCCATATATACTTAAAAACAGATGTTCTATAGCAGCTCTAACTAAGAAGACTGCACAATAAGAGGAATTTTTAAAAAGCTATCCGAATTTGATAGACACTTTGGCCTAAAGTAGAAGGAAAATACAGTCCTCTAAGAACCACAAGGTGAATATTTTGACACTGTTTCAACCTGCACAGTAAATAAAACCATAGAAGTGTCAGCATAGGCCATTAACAGACTCAGTCAATAATGGTCCCAGCTTTTTATGATTAGCTACTCACAGATTTTTGACTTTATATATACAGACTGATCCTACTGAATGAAAGAAAAATATAAACGAGTAAATAAAAGAACTACAAAAAAAGAGCTTTCCAAATATAAGTCGCACTGAAAAGTTGCAAAGTGCTTCTTGGATAAAGAAGATTTACCTGTTTTTATTTTTTAATCATACGTTCCCTTACTGAGGCAAAGTACCAAAACATCTAACCTATAAAAGTGCATGGAATGGAAATAAAAAAATAACATTTGGCAGTAATTAGTTGTATCAAAAGTCTTTTTGGTGGAAATAAAAAATTCTTCATCTAGTGTGAGAAGCTGTCAGTCTAAGCACGTGAATAGTGGAAGAAATGCAGGATTTAGTCAGAAGACTTGGTTTTAGAGCTACAATTACAACTGCATTATTCCTCAACGTTGTTCTCTATACACCAGTCATACACACGTTAATTCACCAGAAAATAATATGAAATGTCTAACAAAGATATGAGGAAAATGTCGTATTTCACTAATAATTAAAGTTTTATTTTTAAAGTGAAGATTCTAGTCTATTCAATTAGCAAAATGTTTTGTTATTTTTACAAAAAATAAAATAGTGCTAGGTATTCATGAGAACTGAGAATTGACGTGGATGTAAATTGTTTCAACTTATCAGAAAACAATTTAGCAACATAGCTCTTGGTCCTAAGACTCATAAAAGGAAAAATTTTAAAATATAGAATAGCCTTAAGTAAAAACTGCCCATTGCAATATTGTTTACAATGCAAGAAAACCAAAAGCAACCTAAATGTCCAACAGAAAGACATAGTTCAGTAAATTTATTTACAGAATTACATTTATAAAGATAGGAAAATGTTCATGTGATAAACTTGACAAAACACTCAGTATACACAGTTGTCTGATTTCGGCATTTAAAACTGACATTTTAAAAGGCATTTAAAATTGGGGGATATAATCTAGTAATCATTAGAATGGATGGGTACCTTTTCGTTATTTCCTTTCTTTTCTAATTTTCTATAATTACCACAACTTTTTAAATATAAGCTTTGTAAATTGCATATGGTTAGCATATTTATTTTCTGAAGGTTCTCAAACCTTTAAAAATTATTTCCTAAAACAGTTTTCTAAAATATAACAATTAAAGGAAATATTTTGGATAAAATTTAAGGATAGCATGTTCTTTGTTTTTCTATATTAACTTTGTAAATTACAGGAAGGATCTAAATGATATAATTGCCCCTTTCATACCTTCAGATTATCTGGCAGTTCTGAACGCCCAGCATACCCAGGGTTCATTGTTATAAAGACAGCACATGTGGGGTCAAGTTTTAGTTCAGTTCCTTCAAACACTAGTATCTCAGCACCTGCGTTAATACCTGTGGGTAATCAAGAATGAAATGACTTAGCAATTCCACATATAAATGTGACTTGTACCATTCATTACCTTTCATATTTCTACTTTTTTCACATAAGTAGACAAACTAGCATAAGCAAAGACAAACTAGTCCATTACCTCTTTGGATGGTAAGAATTTGTTGAGCAACCACAGAAAGTACTTCCAAATCAATTCTGTTAAACTCATCAAAGCAAGCCCAGGCTCCACAAGATAACAATCCCTGGGAGAAAACAGTAATGAAAATTTTCAGTTTTTATCTGATTGAATATTACATTGAAATGTTGCATTTTCACTTGATCTTTTCAAGGATTTAATATCCTATTAAAAAAATTGCTATTCATCTTTATCTTAAAAGTGGCGCCTTTTTTACCCCCCAATTCAATATCAATATTCTTCATGAATAAAGAGTTTGATCAACTGGAAAATTTTCCAATTGATTTTTTTAAGCTTTCTGTATATTTTTTGGCATTTGGATGTATACCTGTAATTTCAAAGCCTTTCTAACTTTTTATTTACAAGTTGATTTTATTTGCTTTTTCCATAGGGACTCCATAGAGTGGGTTGTGATAATCCTCTAAATAAGATGACTTCTGTTGCCAATGAGACTGCTTTGTGGTCTGAGGACCCTAAAAGCCAGTTTACATAATTTGAGGCCCTAATTTGCAATCCTAACTCACAGCTGTCTCACAAATATGTGTCATTTGTTCATAAGGAAAAAATGGAAAATCAAGCTTGAGTAGCTTAAATTCAGATTCACTTTTTAAAAAATCGATTCAACAAATATTTGTTGTACTTTCTATAGATTGTACATATATGTGTGTGTTTCATTGAGTACCTGGTACATGCCAGGCATGATGCTTGGCATTTTGTATATATCTTTTATGTAAGGAAATTAAGGCTATAGCATATAAAACATTAAATAATCAGTACTAGTCCACACAGTTGCTACTGGCTGAACTTGGATTTGAACAGTTCAGTCTACTAAAACACACTGGATTGAACATGAACTCTATACACGTCAAAGAATGTAAATTTATTATTCAGAGAAGATTCTATCTGTGACTTTGATCTCTAAAAATACATGATATAATAAAAGGCTTAGAAATCACAGACACTAGAATGCTTATGAAGTCACATACTCATTTTTACAGATTATAAGGCTCATTTTTAATAGAAAGACTGATGTCTTTTTTACTTTGTACTCCCGTTATTTAGCATGATGCTAATACAAAGTGTCTATATAATCAATAACTACTTATTGATGAGAAAATTTAATACCATTCATTATATATATCTAAATTAAAGAATTAAGAATATCATATAGATTCAAAGATTGAGTACTATATATCAGACATTTCTTTAAGCTTAGCTTTCATAATGATTATCAACCTCTTAAATTTTGCTAGTTCTTTTTAAAATAATCGTTACAACAAGGTTATAGATAATTACGGAGAATGATTATAATGGTAATTGGTCATTCAGATGTCTTCTTGGTATTTTAGTCATTATAATTTTGACTTTTTAAAAACTCATATTCTAATTGTTTCAATATCACAAATATAGGTTTGTTTTTTTTTTTTTAATTCCAAGTTTGTTATAAAATGACCAGGCCATATTTCATCCAGGAACATATTTAGCCAGTTTACTATTTTGGGTAGAATTGGTACATTCTTTTTTGTTAGTTTGTTTATTTTTTTAAATGTTAACTTTCTCTGGAGAATTTTTAGAAAAGTAAGATTTACAGTTTTTAAATGTACTTGAAAAATTACAGAAAAATAGAAATAAAACAAGCAGATAAATAATAGAACCCATAATCCCAAATAGAAAATTTTACACTCAATTGCACCACCAAACATTTTAAGGAATAACAAGCTGTAGCAAGAAAGTGCTAAAATGACCAGTTATTCATAGGTTTATAGTAAAGGTCTTTACATCTTAATTCTCCCTTTTACAATCTTACAGTCAGAGTGTGATTCTGACTCAAAATAAGAAAAAAAAGGCACAATACAAATTTCAAGTTCAACAAATGAACTAAAATATGCCTATAAAAATATAATACTGAATTATAACTTGTAAATAACAAGATCTATAGTTTAAGAAGTCTTCAGAGTCCCACAATCTTCACTTGATGTAGTAGTTCTCAAACTTTTATCTGCTCCAGTGTCTTGAAGGGACACTTCTCACTACTATCAGTAAAACTGATTACAGCAGGACTGGAAAGGGAGGTAGAGCTCCTTCCAAGATAAACTTTTGCATAATCCCGCCTCTCGAGAATTGTCAAGATGGTGCTTTAATTTTAAACTTACTTAAACTACAATGTCTTTTACTTGCATTAAATTATGTTTCACTATAAATAGACTTCCTCCCTAAGCAGTTATCATATTGTAAAAAAAAAAAAAAAAAATAGGAGTGTCAATTCAAACCTTAAAGAATTTTCCTAAAGCTAGATAATCCAGCCCATCAGAGCAGTTGAACACGACACATTGTTTGGCTACAGCTTTTGCCAAGTCTTTAGTAGTTTCAGTCTTTCCAGTGCCAGCTGGGCCTTCAGGTGCTCCCCCAAGGTGCAGGTGAAGGGCTCCAAATAAGGTTCTGGAATAAAAGAAATAAACAATCTTTGTAGAATAATGTGATATTTTCATAGACAGCCTAAAAAAAAGGAAAAGTTTAAACAGAGTCAAATTTCTCACTTCATCAATAGTTTCTTCCTTCCCACTAGCCTCTGAAAATCTTTGTGCATTACTTTATCTGTTATTATATTTTACTTCTGTGTATGTATGTGTGTATGTATGGATATATATATCCATATATATATCTATATATATATATATCTATATCTATGTATATATAGATATATATATATATCCAAATTCACTTTTGAAATTCAATGCTGATTTCTAGTCAACATGGAGAATTCAGCTGACCCCAATTCACCCAACTCCCTTACCGCTAGTAAATGGAGACACTACATAAAATAAAACAAATAATAACTTTTGAAGTATGCAGCCATTTTGAAAAAATGAGAAGGAAATCACCAATGAAGAGGGATGAAAAGCTGGAAAGGCAATTAGGTGCTAAAGCTGTAGAGGTGCATATTGTTATGGTATCTGCATAATACAAGTGTGTACATATCCACATAGAAACAGAAAAAAAAAAACCTCAAAACTGAACAAGGTGAGGAGCTAGAATGGATCCGCCTATATCAACCTAGAAGGTTGCGATGTCTTTAAAGGGACCTAAAATTACTCCAGCAACCTACCGGAGAGAGACAAAAAAGAGTCAACCACAGAAGAGACAGGAAGTTGACTCTTTATGCAGGGCCCAGTCAAAGCCTACATTGTTCATGGAGGTGGGGCCAAAATCTCCATTACCCATGGGCACATGAATCCAAAGTGAAAAATTAATGTTAAAATTTTATTCCGGACCAGAGAAAACTCTAGAGCCTTCCTCAGAGAGAAATGTGAAACTGCTCCATATGGACACCTTCACAGCTGAGAATATGCAAGACTAAAGGGCGAAACAACCCCCACTGAAATGAGCTCAGAGCTAAAACTGGAGAGAGATCAAAGTGAAGAGCCAGACTTGCAGTGGCGAAGGCAAAGGTCTGGGAGCGTTACTACCTACATGGTGCTCTGCCCTCTTTGGTATCTCGATGGTTTGTTCGATTAGATTTAAAATAAAAAGCAATAGACATCATAGAATTTTAAGGAAAAAAAAAAAGAAACCAATTTCATAAAAGACAACTTGAAATACATGTAATGAAAAATATAATTATTAAACTTTTAAAATCTCAGCAAACATAAATAGTAGAATAAGCATAAAGAAACAGAGAATTATGTACTAGTTGGTAAATATGAGGAAATCATGAGGAAGATACAGAGATCTAATATAAGAAAAGTTAAGAGACATAGCAGATAGAAATAAGAGAATGGGGAAGGGAAAATTTTACAGACAACAGCTTTAAATTTTCCAGAATTGAAGAAAGACATGAATTGAAAATGCCCCGGGTGGATAGATAAAAATCAGTCCGTATCTAGACACATTGTAGTGAACATCAACAACATAACATCTAACAGCAGTAGTAATAGATGCCAAGAATATCATCATTGAAGAGCTGAAAGAAAATTACTGATCATCTGCAATTCTATATCTAGCTAATCTGTCATTTAATAATTGAGTGAGGACCACCCTCCCAAAAAAACAAGAGGCATTTTTAGATAAAGATGTAGAGCTCGTTACTTGCAGAGCCTCACTAAAACCATAACTAAAAGATGTTGTCTAGTAAGAAGAAAAATTAAGCCAGAAATAAGGCAAAGCAAAAAGCAATGGGGAGCAATGACAATGATAAAATTTTTGGTAAACATATTAGCTGTAAAAATGTAACAGTACATTAGTAAAGCTCTGTCTTAGAATTTTGACTAAAACTCTAAGCTAAGAGCAATGTATGCCAGATCATCTTATCTTATAGTGAAATGGTCACTTACCATAAAGGCACAAGAATTTGGATAGAAAGATTGTAAGTGAGAAGCCAGGAGTGAGGATTTCTTTGGCAAGAGTTGTTTGTGTGTTACGTATTTCCCTCCCTCTCTGTGGAGGAAGAGAGAGCAGTACTTGCCCCTCTCACGAACTGACTGAGAGGGCCTTGGAGAACGATTCAGAAAGCCTGGCACACCACCTGGCCCTGGATTCTGTGGAGCACAGGAACTGGGAGCTGATTCGCAAGTTAAAATATCTAAAGTGAAGAGAATGCCCTGAGACACATCCTGATGGTAGAGTGGGGGAAAATGGAGACAGTAAGGGAGATGTATTCTCACTGCTGGTCAGACATATGTATGTGTATCATCTGGCCAGATCCTGATCCCACTGGAAGTGAGCTAGATTTGAGTCAGGCTGAATGGGACCCTGTGTGGGAGGCCCAGCTAGGACCAGAGAAGACCACAAGGAAAAGGTGTGTGTATGGTGGGCCTCAGACAGAGGCTGAAGTGAAAGTCACCAGCAGCCTGCAAGAGAAGGCATTTTCCACAGGAAGGAGAATCCCTTGAGAGATCTGACATATTTGAGCTTCTGCCATCATTGAGGGCACTTAAGCACAAGAGACGTCACATATAAACCCATCTCTTCCTTTTTTTCTTTCTTCCATCAACCCTCAACACTGGAGGAGCCAAAAGATGAACTATTGAGGGATGGATGCAAAGGACTGGGATAAAAATGACAAAAGATTGACTACATTTACCTTCACAAATGCAGGCCATGAGCTTGTGTGAGGCTCAAGCTGGGGGAGAAGGGAAGTTTTAAATTGAATAAAATAAATTAACTTTGATGTTAGACCTAAAGGGACTTTTGATATCTGGGGGAAAAAATACTATTCATTAATATCTTAGCATAACCAGAAAAATTAGGGAATCTACCTTAAATTTCATCTAGGAAGAATGGGAAAAAAATATTTGCTAGAGCAAGTTTAAAGAACACTGATAAGAAAGAATAAAATTGCTTTCCATTTGCATCCTGAGACTGGTTTCATCAAAAAACTAGTTAAACTAATATTTTTGGAAGAAAATGAAAAAAAAAGTTTAATTATTTAACGATAATTTGGAATACGGATGATGAGAACTTGGAGTTAAAGTAGTTAAAGCACTTTGTTATTCAGAAAAATGATAGAAAAAAATGCAACTATAAATACCTATAAGATATCTAATGGAGATACCCAGTGGGCGTGCGTGTAGTGAAAGCTTACAGGAGAGACTCTGGCTGGAGGTACAGATTTGGGAATCTGTTAACACCTGAGAGTGAATGAGAACATTCAGGAAAGCACAAAACATGAAACAAAACACCACATGAAAATAGAATTCCAGATAATTCTGTGTTTCAGGGGAAGGAACAGGATGCCTCAAATAATCCAAAAGAAAGAGTCGAAAAGTTTCAAGAAGACAGGATATATGAAGAATGTAAAAAACAGCAATACCTGACAATACTTGGAGTTCTAGAGCTGAGAGGAAGAAGCTAGCAGAGAAAGAGAAATTGAAGATCAAGTTGAGAGAATTAAGGGTCTAGGAAAAGAATACAGGACACATTTACTGGGTAGAAGATAATTTGGTACTTTTTTTAGAAATAAGTGGTCTAGGGATGAGTGAAAGTTATTTCCAATATATCTTTAAGTTACTAAGTATACCTGTAACATCTGTCAGTGAGTGGAGTAATAACCAGCCTAGGGGAATTACCCAGGTATTCGTATCCATACCGTAAGCCAGCATTAATCATCTTTGTTTCTAAATGATTTTCCTAGGATAAATCAGATAAAATAAAGTTAGCTTAATAGACATTTAAATAATATGAAATTTCAAGATCTTTTATAAATAATAGTCATATTGTGAACAACATCTTTAAAATTCACTTTTCAGGCATTATTTAATTCAGTAGAAGAATTCAATATCTAATTTTGGGGGATAACTAATTGAAGTCATTGGCTTCAACTTTTTCTATAGAATATCTTTGGAAAATATATTTGTTTTTATCTCTCATATTTTCTTTTTTTTTACTTGCTAACACTTTTAATTTTATTTTTATTAAGGCATAACTGACATAGCATTATAGTAGTTTCAGGTGTACAACATGATTCAGTGCTTGTGTATAAGTTAAATAGCAACTAAATTAAATCATGCTACTAAATTTAAGTAGAAAAATATTTATATATTGTGAAATGATCACAAGTCTAGTTAACATCCATCACCATATATAATTACAGAATTTTTTTTTTGTGATAAGAACTTTAAGATCTATTCTCTTAACAATTTTTAAATATGCAATACAGTATTATTAACTATAATTGCCATACTATACTTTACATCCCCATGACTTATTTATTTTACACCTGGAAGTTTGTATCTTTTGACTCCCTTTACCCATTTTTTTCCACCCCAACATCCACCTCTGGCGACCACCAATCTGTTCTCTGAATCTATAAGCTTGGTTCCTTGGTTCCTCCTGGTTCTCTCCTCCTCCCTCCTACTCCCTCCCTCCTCCATCCCTCCCTCCTCACTCCTCCTCCCCCTCCTCCTCCTCCTTCCTTCCTTCCTTCCTTCCTTCCTTCACAGCCACTTATTCCTTCCTTCCTTCCTTCCCTTTTCTCTTCTTCTCTCTCTTTTCTTTTTCTTTCTTTCTTAACAACAATTTCTCTTTCTTTTTCTTTTCTTTTTAACAACAACAACAACAACTTTAACAACAACAACTTTCTTTTCTTTCTTTCTTTCTTTCTCTTTCTTTCTTTCTTTCTTTCTTTCTCTCTCTCTCTCTCTCCTTTCTTTTTTTTAGACTTCACATATAAGTGAGATCATATAGTACTTGTCTTTCTCTGTGACTTATTTCACTTAGCACAATGCCCTCAAGGTCCACTATGTTGTCAAAAATGGCAAGATTTCATTATTTTTTATGTATGAATAATATTCCATTATTTATATACCACATCCTCATTATCCATTCATTTGTTGATGGACATTTAGGTTTTTTTCCATATCTTGGGTATTGTAAATAATTATGCAATACACATGAGGATGCTTATATTTTTTCAGATTAGCGTTTTTATTTTCTTCAGATAAATATCCAAAAATAAAATTGCTGAATCATATGATAGTTGTATTTTTTTTTTTAGGAAATTCCATATTGCTTTCCATAGTGGCTGCACCAATTTACATTCAAACCAACAGTGCACAACGGTTCCCTTTGCTCCATACCCTCCTGAGCATTTGTTATCTCTTGCTTTTTTGACAATAGGCTCTTTAACAAGTGTGAGGTGGTATCTTATTGTGGTTTTGATTTGCATTTCACTGATGATTAGTGACATTGAGCATCTTTTCATGTACCTATTGGTCATCTGTATATCTTCTTTGAAATGTAAAAATGTCTATTCAGATCCCTTGCTCATTTTTTAATCAGATTATTTGTTTTGCTATTGAGTTGTATGAGTTCTTAATATATTTTGGATATTAACTCCTTAACAGATATATGATTTACAAATATTTTCTCCCATTCAGTAGGTTGCTTTTTCATTTTGATAGTTTCCTTTGCTGTACAGAAGCTTTTTAGTTTGTGTAGTCTCACTTGTTTATTTTTGCTTTTGTTTCCTTTGCTTTTGGCATCAGAGTCAAAAAATCATTGCCAAGACCAATGTTGAGGAGATATTTTCTTCTAGTTTTATGATTTCAGGTTTACATTCAAGTATCTAATCTACCTCAGTTAATTTTCGTGTATGATGTAAGTTAGTGATCTAGTTTCATTCTTTTGCATGTTGCTGTCCAATTTCCCCAATACCATTTATTGAAGAGACTTCTCCTTCCCCATTGTATATTCTTGGCTCCTTAGCTGTAAACTACTATATGCATGGGTTTATTTCTGGGCTCTCTATTCTGTTTCATTGATCTATGTACCTGTTTTTATGTTGTTGTTTTTGCCAATATCATACTGTTTTGATTACTATAACCTTTAAATATAATTTGAAGAGTGTGATGCCTCCAGGTTTGTTGTTCTTTCTCAAAATTACTTAGACTATTCAGGGTCTTTTGTCATTCTGTACCAATTTTGGAATTATTTGTTCTATTTCTGTGAAAAATACCATTGGAATTTGATAGGGACTGCACTGAATCTGTAGATTGCTTTGAGTAGTATAGACATTTCGACAATATTAATTCTTTCAATCCATGAGCATAAAATATTTGTCATTTATTTGTGTTTTCTTCAATTTATTTCACCAATATCTTATCATTTCAGTGTATAGATCTTTCACCTCTTTAGTTAAATTTATTCCCAGGTATTAAATTCTTTTTGATGCAATTGTAAATGAGATTTTTTTTTTAAATTTCTCTTTCCAATAGTTCATTATTCTCCTATATTTTCCATCATTTGTTCAATTTATTTTCACTATAGAGTGAGTATTATCATTATTGCCATTTTATAGATAAGGAAACTGATGCTTAAATAGAGAAAGTGATTTGCCCAAGTCATACATCTGATAAGGGGAGGATCTGGCATTTGAAACAATGTTTCCACAGGCGGAGACTCTAACCACTATACACACTGCCTCTCACATAAGTTTTCAAGGGCTTTGGTTCTTGTATCTCTTCTCCTCTTACCTCATACTTCCCAAGCCTTTCATAAAAGCAAATAAGATGAGAAATTTAGAGTCCAAATCTCGTCATGAGCTCTCTCTTTCCATTCTCAACAGGCCCAACCGTGTCCGGTGTACTAACTGTTCCTGCTTCTCCTGCCTTCCTAGTGGTAACTGCCATCACCATCCACCCGATGCCCTGATCAAAATCTTCCCTCCAGATCATGCTTCTGGTTCCTTCAACTGATCAACTAGAGGAAATTTTAATTACTAAATCAGACTAAATCAGTCTGATTTGCATTCTTTAGATATATCAGGAATCTATAAATGCAACTTTAAACTGACTAGTTTCAACATTTCACAGATTCAGCAAGCATAGTGACTAATTTAAAATGAGTAATTTTTTATAATTACTCAGAATTTGAGTGTGTCTATACGTGTTTATGTATTTCTGTGTAACTATACATTTGGATATGGATTTGGATATAGATTTATAGTTTTTGTAAAGATGATATAGATATAGTTTCAGGCTGCTTTAATCTTCAATGTGGAGAATGCTTGTTTGGATATAGTCAGCAGTCAGCAAAAAATCCTATATTACTGATACTACTTCCCATGCGAACAAGCAAGCACAAATTAAAAAGCTATGAGCCAAAATTGCTATGTAGTAACATTTAGTGATATCACTTACTTGCCAATAGTACCTAAGCTGACTTAACCATTCGAAGTCAGAGTCATCACTAACATTTTTATTAACAAGTACTGTGAGGACATCTCTGGCATGAACATCCAGTACCACAAGGGCTCCCAGAGTAACACGATTCTGCTTGGACAGTTTGCCACGGACCAAGGTGACGATATCATCGATTTGTTTGTTACATTTTTCCAAGTATTGCTGAAGAGCCTGAAGGAAAAATAAGATATGATTACTTAATGTAATCAAAATCATTTTGAACCAAAACACTTTGAACTAGCATGTACACAAAGTATTTTCTACATTTTATCATAATTTTCCATATGACATAATTTTAAAATAATTCATTTTTCTTACCACAAAGATATCAGGTGAACAAGCCTCATCTGGCCGGATATCATGAACATATGTGGTTTGCATCTACCCAACAACCTTTCCTTTCCTATTTGCACTCCTCTAGGTTCTGTAGTTCTTTTCACTAGTCTTAGTAGACTCTGGGTATGCCAATTTGAAGCTATTCAAGTCTTCATCCCCGCTGCTGCCAGAGACGAGTAGAGATAAAAGATAGACAAGGAAAGAGACCGCAGCAGCAATAAAGCCCTGAGATCTTAATTCCAACTGCTCCATCTTAGATCCCACAAGTCCTTCTAGTACTCTTGTGTAAGATATCTGAGTTGGATTCGTGCCACTTGAAATGTAAAGATTTTAATAAACAAAACATCTATTTAATATTTTAGTTTATGGTGAGCTAATGCCAATTCTAAGGACCAGACTTGCTTTGAGGTCTGTTTTCTAGTGGGTAAATCTAATTAGTAAGTTTAAAAAAAAAAGAAAAAAGAAAAAAAGAAGGTTAATGAAAATCAAATTAGAATCACTGAAAATGGCTGTGTTTAAGGGAAGTGTTGATGTGCTACAGCAGGCTGCTGTGGTCCCTTTCTCCACTCCAATAATATTTAATAAACATTATGCACTAATGAGTTTATTTCACTCCTCTGGGGCCAGGTAAGTGGTAGCAATGAAACTAAAAATGAGGATTTCCAAGAATGAGAAAAAGTTTAACAGATATAGTCAGAACAGTAACTTATTTCTCTATGGTGTACTTTTCTTATTCTTTGACATATTTTATCTCTCTTTTTATTTTATTTTAAGGAAGTCATTTTTTCAAAAGTTTGGTGCTTGAACATTATTTCATTTATATGATTTCATGATTAATTACTATTAATTTGCTTCATAAGTAGTGAAAAATAAACTTTTGTTCCATCGTATTTAAATAACCATGTGTCTAAATTCTTGGAGCTGGTTAGTGAATTTAAGTGTATCAAATATACAAATTAGTAAGAACAGTTTTGATCCTAGAAACAAAAGCTATGCCAGTTGGTGCATCTTAGTTTCCTCATCAATAAAATCAGGATCTCTGAAAGCTCTACCAGATCTCACATTCTGAAGTTCAACACAAAACATGTTTTAATGTAATATTTAGACCTGACAGTACAAATCATATGTTTATAAGAATTTATAGCTATTTACACTAGCAGAATGTATTTTCCTATGCTAGAAAAACAGATTTAGAACTAAAATTTAGCTTCAAACTGTGGTAAACTGAGTTCTTTAGGAACTATATTATATGAATGAGAATTCAGATAAACTAATTTGAAAAAATCATAATAGCGATACAATTTTTGTTATATTTTATTCCCTATAAACCATTCTGTACAGAAAGCTAATAAACCTGAAGATAAAACTACTATTATATACAGCCAAGATAAACATTATCTGGAATCAAATATTTTTATTATACCTCGATCATTCTACATATACATGATACACTGACTCAAAATCATATCAATATTTGCAATATCCCAAGCTCTGTGTCTGTGGTGAGTCTTTCATTCATTTTATCAGCCTTGTAATGCCTCATACTGACTAGTTCCACAATCAACATTCATTGAATAAATAAATGGGAACAGATCCTGATGTGTCACAGGTTTCTGGCAGTGTGACAGTATAACAAGGTGCTATTATAGCATCAATCTCCAGACAACTTGGGATGTTTGCAGAGAATGGAAGTGTCCAGAGCTGCCGAGAGTTTCCAGCTGCTTAACCACAAAGTTATCAGTTTCAAATGTGAACCACACATTAATTAGGAGAGAAATTACCAACACATAGAATACTAAAACATATGCTAGCCTCCCATGATAGAACCATAGGCAGCGGATGAAGGGCATACTGAAGCAGGGTAATCACAAGCGGATGAAAAAGAAAAGAATTAATTTTTAAGGGCATGTATAAAGTTTAATTTCATACCATAAAACAGCTATGAAAGCACCATAAAACACAGTAGAAGAGGGCAATCAGGCAAGGAACACTAATAAGCATAACTTGCTAAAATTGCTAAGCTATCCTTTCAAAGGACCTCGAGTCTATGAAGCTGCGTCACCCTCGAGGTGCAATTCTCATTTTGGCTTTCTCTGTGAATGGCTTTGTATCTGCACCATATTACATGAATGGGAAAAAAAAATGAATAGACTAACAAAAGAGTAAATAAATAACTTCATCTCAATATCAGCAGATATCATTGTAAACCAAGGAAACTATTTGTATCTGTATGCAATATGGTAAGAATTATAGGCAGGTAGTTTTGAGCAGAGGACAGTGACATTGAAAAAGGAGTGACCTAAACTGCATGTCCCTTGAGATTCAAACTATGTTTGCAAGTTAAGTAGAAGCATAAGAATTATAGTTTACACTTTAAAGCTCTACCGCAACTCTTACCTGTTCCAACCTTTCTGAAGTTAAGACCAGAAAAAAAATGTAGTTTTGACAGAGGGATAGAGATTTGATAAACACTACATTTAAACTGAAAAAAAAAAATGGATGATATACACATTTGGCTGATTTGCTCACATTTGGTTTTTGGTAATGAAGTGGGTGGTTTGGGGGCAGTGGGCAACAAGCAAGGTGGGAGATTCAGGAGCTACATGTTCCCCTTAGTAGCCCACAATGGTGATGGAGGAATCTTTTTGTATGGGAAAGTTGGTGAGTAGTAGCTTAAAAGTAATAAAATAAAATAAAATGAATTCTCTAGACTCACTGAGGAAAAAGAAAAATACACAAGCGATGAGACAGCCAAGAGTCCAGAAGTAACCCCAAGGAAACCACCATTCCCCAGTGGTATGGTTTTCATGAAGAAAGACTTTTTTGTAAAAATCCCTGACTTCCTGCGTGATGCCCTATCCTTTCCCACAGAGGAGAAATAAGTGAACAGTTGGTAAGTTGGAGTGTACTAAGCATGTGTTGGTCAACTCTTTCCTCTCTGGGGTCTGCCTGTTTACAGAGAACATGAGTCTCTCTCAAACTCTAACACTCAATAATACCTTAAAGACAACAATATCAAACTCTATGTCAAAAATACATTTCAAACTTATAGTTGTAAACAAAAGACATACAATTTCTAGATTCCATGTGGTCCTTCAGTCAACTGAAAATTGACCTGCTTGAAATCCCATCTCAAGAATAAGAATGTTGCACTGAATGCAGTTTCTGTTTCAGTTAATAACAGTAAGCCAATTCATAGTATTACTAAATTCATATATCCAATATATTAGAATTATTAAAATTAAGCATCATTCAAAATATTAATATTTATTTAAAAGCAATACATTAAAAATAAAGATGAAAATAGTAGAAATGAGTCAACTGATACCGTGTCTTCATAGCATAGTTTTACTCAAGGCATAAGAGAGAATTATATTACATATTTCCTTCTAACCTTTCTGAGTTTAGGAAGTATTTTAGTCCTATTATCACTTTATTTTTAAAGGTACAAAAATGTATATAATAACAATATTGAGTCTCAAGTACCCTTGACTTTTTGAGTGGATTGTCTTTATTTATAATAACTTTTGAAAAAAAATGCTGACAAACCTGAGGATAATAAAAGCTTACCTCTTGCCCTGCTGAAATTGCTGTTTGTACTTCTACTGTCCAAAAGGTTTGGGATACACAGAGAACCGTCTGTCCAGGCCAATCTCTTACCCAGTTAATTCGTTCATACTGTGTATAGGCAAAAATTGCTTCTTTAATTACCTAATTGAGAAAGAAAATGCTAAAGATGAACAGTTTCACACTGGAACATTCTATATGATAAAAAGCTAAATGCATAAACAGATTAACTCATACTGCTCAACTTCTTATAACATCTTAGCCAATAATGAAGACTCAAGGTATGTGATATTAAGCTATTTAAATTCAAGTTTATTCATATACCTGTGAGCAAAACAAATATACTACATATTTTGCTGATAGACAATCAATTTGTGTGAATCACATTATATAAAATATTTATTTGACCAATTGTAGCCAAAAATATTCTAAATACATTTGGATTGAAAAGGCACAAGCAATTTTATTGCAAAACATAACTTCAAATACTTCCAAAAAGAGATCCATCAAATTCATAGATAATAATTTTCTTTGAACTTAGAACCCAATTCAGCCATGTGCATATATGTACATGCACACAAAGGCAAACCACACAATTTCTCTAAAGTTCCTCCTGTGTTTGCAGATCTTGCTTACTCTCAGTTCTGTAGTTTGATGCCCAAGGCAATGATGACAGGGACAAATGTATAATTCATTGATGGAAAGTTGAGAGCTATACAATCAGGAAGTCTAATTCATGTACTTTGCTACATATGTTTCCAGTGGACTGATAAATCCACTTTTTCTACCAGCCATCAGTGAGAAACATTCTAATCTGTTATATGTATCAATCAAGAATAGTAACATCACTTGTGAGGTGACATCCATTTTAATGTTTGAATCTCGGGGGGAAAATATAAAAATTGGATTTTTCTGAGAAATATATAAGGTTGGGTGAACCTTTCAGAATTTCTAGTCTGGCTAATATATTTATGGAATTCAACAAGGATGAAGAACACTGGCTATTGGTAATAGAGAAAAAATTTAAAGGCCAGGGAAGCTACAGAAAGAACAGGTAAAAATGAGCAACCAAGAAATGGGAGGAACATAAGAAAGAAAGTACAGTAGATATCTGCCAAGGATGGAATAACTATGTATTCTAGAAGGACACTGTGGGGAAAACAAGAGGAAGACATTAAAATCTAAATCACAAATTTCTATATAGTGGATGAAGAGAAATATGATTATATATTATGTGTAAAATATTTTATGTATGCCATATATAAATAAATATATGTAAATTATATATTATTTGGGGGTAGCAAGTTACATCAAACCTACAATAATCCAGAAAGATAAAGGGGCAAAGATGCCAAGAACATGACTCTTTCATCATTTACAAAAGAGTCAAAATTCGCTTAATCTAGACATGCAGTAAGTAGTGTTCAAGCATGCAAATAAATATAGCAGCACAAAAGTAACACACATATCTCCTATCTGTAGTTTTTATATCACATTTGCTTGCATATTTCACCAACACAAAGATACACATGGACATTTGGGGAAAATATTTCCTACATAATTCCTTGCCTCCCATCTTACTGTTCCAAAATGGCAATCGAAATATTTTCTTTAAGCACTTTGACAAACAAAATTAAAAGAATAGTTGAAATAGTACCAGATATGCCTAAGATAATGAGTTTTCACTGAATAGTTGAAATAGTACCAGATATGCCTAAGATAATGAGTTTTCACTGAAGACATCAATTAACAAACCAAACAACCCAATTCAATGTTGCTAAGTAGTGGTCAAAGTAGAATTCATTTACATTGCTAACAACTACAAATTGGGAATGCTATTTGTCAATACCTATCAAAGCCTATGACGGCTCATCCTCTTTGGCCCAGGGGACCACTATATGAGGAGTTATCATAAGCAAATAAGTAATTCAATCAAATAAATCAGCTATATATATAAGGATGTTCATTATAAGTTAATTCATAATAGGAAGAAATGGGAAACTGCCCAAAAGATTTTATGACTACTGGAAAATATTATGTAAGCAGATATTAAAACTGTATTTAAGAAGAGAAAGAAGTATTAAGACTTGTGATATATATTAAAAATCCAGATTCCAATATATTTTTTAATTATGTGTGAAATAATCTGAAAAATTAATGAAAACTGTTGTTGATTAGAGCTTGATGCCATATTTCCTTCGCATTCTTGCCTTCGGGCTCCCTTGCTCAACCATTATTTTTATCCTTGATACAGAATTCGAATGCTAAGTTCACATTATATTAAAAAGTAAATTTAAGTGCTCAATTAATCTCTATTTGTTGCCATAACTTGAAATTTTGTACTTGCAAAGATAATTACAAATGATTGAGTTGATAAAGTTTTTTGAAATGCACAAAATATGAGGTTGGCATTAATTGTAGGACATATATATGATTTTCTAACATTCTGGTACATATTTTGTATATATACAGAACAAAAGGATCATAAAAGGAACATACATGTCGAGGAGATTGATGTGAAACTGTAGAGAGGCTTTCAAGACAAGACTAAAGGTAGACCATGCAGACCAAAGTGTGTCTAATTAATGATAAAAGCACTAGCATGTAGCTGTGAGAAATGAAACAGACTCATGACTAAAACTCAAGTTTTCTATCGTATGGATGGTATTTTGTACCACTTTTCAAGTGGATCACTATAAAATTAATATCATAGACCACACTTTGCCTTCAAGCTATTATAATTGAATTGCTAATTCATGACTCAACTTCTGTTTAAATAACAGGGTATTTATCAATGATACATTAATTTTCTATCATCTTTAGAAATAGTAATAGCTACCTTGTGGATGGATTTAATCATAACTCTCTCTAACTCAAGCAACCACTTCTCCACTTGACCTCTGGCTTTGACTGTTGAAATGGTCTCTATGAGTTCCACAATCTCTTCTTCACTGCTCTTCATGTGAGTGATGTCTAAAGTTTCTGTAAATTGTACCTTTGCAATTCCTTCAAAACATTTCTTCAAGTGAGGTTGCACCCTGTCAGGAAAAAAATAAATGTTTAAGAGAATTAACCAAATTAAAAAGTAATTCCTTAAATATTGGTGTTCTTTGCGCCTCCAGTTTTCAATCAAAACGTATAAATGTTCATTATGTGTTAGTCCCCCGGCTAGATGCTGCTGGAGATAAAGTGCTGAGGGGAAAAAAAAGACAAAATCTTGTCCTACATGGATTATACAGCTCAGCAGAAGGTCAACATTAAGTCAATAATCACAAAAATATCTATAAAATTACAATTATAATAAGAGCTAAAGAGGAGACATCGATGAGGCTTTATTTCCAACACAATGAATCAAAAGATTTCAAAGTAACATAAGGAAGAAATACACCTTGACTAACAGATAATAATACACTAATGTGAAGAATTTTCAAATGCACAAAAGTAGCCACTTCAACTAGCATCTTCAGAGTCTGCTTGCAAATTATGAACTAAATTTAGTGCTTTAAGTACTTTACAATTTCTAAGTCAATTGCTTTGAAGTAAATCAACTTTAGTCTTCTCATTGTAATATAATTGGAATTGACTAAACCTTTCATTTTTGGCATATTAGCAATAATCAATTGAATGCATCTTTCAAATGGGCAAAAAAGAAGCAGAGTAGAAAAACTAGATGGAAATCTGAGCCTAAATTGATCTCTTTGTCTGGATTACTTGTCTCCTACTTTGAAGGCACGCGACACAAAATTAATTAATTTGTTTTAACAAATACCTATTCACAGTTCATTGTATACTAGACTCTTCTAAGGAATCAGGACTCAGCATTGGGAGAAAAAAAAGCAGTCAAAAATCTCTGCCATAATAGCACTTATATTCTGCTAGAGGCAATCAAACAGCAAACAAATAAAGTACATTATTGAGTAAGACTGATGTTAAAAAGTATGCCAAAGGAAAATAAGGCCAAGAAGGTGTTTCAGAAAAGATGGCTAGGGAGTGATGAAAGGGGTTGCCATTTTAAATAGAGTAGTCAGAAAAGTCCTCCTGAGTGGCAGATATTTGAGCAGGTTTCCACAAACACCTACAGAAGGTAAAAGGAGTCTCATGGATATTTGTGTAAGGAGAATCCTAGGCAAAGAGAACAACAGTACAGTGAGGGAGGAGGTTGCCCCTTTCATGGGGGAATTGCAAGGACTGTAGCAGAGTGACCAAGAAAAAAACTAGTGGGGGATGAATAGAAAGGATAATTGGAGGGGGAGGCACCTGTGAGGGTCATTGCATGCCATTGAGGGCAATAACTTTTATTCTGAATGTGATGTAGAAGAGTGATGTGTTCTGAAAATATCTGTAAGGGAATATATGTTAAAATAATAAATCCACTCCAAGATTCATCGCATCTGGAAAAATATCATGCAGTGATACTATGTTTTTAATAATTATTTTAAGTTGACTATTGATAATACTTACAATAGTCTTTTTAAGAATTATTACATAAACATAATTATACATATTTATTTATATTCTGCCTTATTCTAAAAATTAAATTTAGGCAGATGAATTTAGCCATGCTATATATGTAAGTTACTTACCTAGTGGGATCTTTAGTCTCAGATAGTATCTCAAGAAGTTCATCATTAGACAAGAAAAAGAATCTGGGGAAGAAGAGACGTTTCTTTTCCAAATATTCATTAAGTCCTTTGAGAATGAGTTCCAAAAGTTCATTAGATTTTTTCAGCCTTTCCAGCATTCTCTCAATAGTTACAACTGTCAGAACATGTTTATCCTAAAAATAAGGGAAAACGAACACTCAACTCAAAAATATTAGATACTAAGTTTATTTATATTCACATAATATTTGAGATTGCCTATTTTATCAAACAAGTTATACAAAATTTAAAGTAAATGTTTATTTTTAAAAAGTAGTATTGTCTAGTCTATGCCTCTTTAATTATGTAAGAGTCATGTTGACTTGATACTCAGTGATGTTCACAATTTCTCATTCTAAGTTGAAAAATGCGAGAAACAGAAAATGAGCAAGGGGTAGAGGGAGTGAGAGGGAAGAGGGAGAGGGAGCAAAACAAAGGAGGAGGAGGAGAGAGAGAGAGAGAAAAAGAAACACTGTCTGAATTCAAGGATGGGTGATCCAAAATTGTATGAGATATGTTTGTCTTTTATTCTTTGAGGAAAAGTATTCTAAAAAGATATCATCGATATAATTATCATTTTGAATATTATTGCTATCAATAATAATAAAACAACACAGTCTCTGTCCTTATAATTGTAGATTAAAAAGTAAGCATTTGGGGTGGGGAGGAAGGAGTTTTTAATAAGATCATACGTTATAAATACCTGCATTTGGAACTACATTATAATACTCTGCTTGCTGAAGGATCTAAGTTCAAGGTGTGTTCTTCCTGAACTTTCTAGAGACTAAGACTCTTCTACCTTTAAGGCACGAGTTTCTAAACATTCTATCTATCGCATGAAAAAGTGTCACTGTGAGCTGTTTGCTCTAAAGTGATTCAAATACAATCAGGTATTTTTTTCTTTTTTAAGTTTTCTTTCACGCTGTGGGATTCAAAATAAGAATTATAACCAAAAGCTGATCTTAAGAACTGATATTTTTAAAAAGTAAATAGTTTATTGATTTCTCAAAATATCCATACAATGAATCACTGGGTTTATGAAAATCTTTAGAAATACACATTAAAATACAAGCTAGAAGTATTTGAAATAAAATTCTTTTTCCTCTCTTTTTTCTTTAACACATGATTGATGTCATCTGAGTCTAGTCTTGGTCTTATAATTTCAACTCAGTGTTCACCATTGACACCAATGACAAAGTAAGAGAAGTTCTTAACTAAATAAACTTAAAGGTGTGAGGTGCTAAACACATTAGAGATTTAAATCACCAGGCCAAATAATAAACCTTGTGAGAAGGTACCAGTACATTTATTAATATTAGTAATAGGGCATTTTAAAAAATTTATATAAAATTAGATCAAGATTGTTAAAAATTAAATATAGAATTTCAAGATTATCTAATTAAACTTATTTGGGGTACTCAGCGATGACTGAGAGATCAACCAAACCTGTCAGCTGGAAATTGTTTCATACAGAAATTTTATTGTATTACAGTAGTCTCTAAAATATGTTTTTGTCAATATACTTTGAATGTGGCTGAAAAGGAAAGATATAATTTTTTTCTTTGTTTTGAATTACAATGATGTAGCTTAGAAACTAATTTAATCAAGGAACAAAATAATTCTCATTAATACCTGTTTTCTAAATAAAAAAAGTTTGTATGAAATACGCAATATATATTAGATACACTTATCTTTAAATATATACGATTTTTAAAAGGCATTTTATTATATTTCCTAACAGTTGCGAAAAAAACATTTGTTTTAAATAAATATTTTTAAGAAACACACACAAAAAGAAAGCACGACAGAGACTCAGGTCATTTATTTAAATGTGCAAATCATTCAGTAAAGCATAGACTGGTACTCCTAAATACAAAACCAAAAGTGTTCTTAGAGTGCCATCTTCTGGAAAAGCTTACCTTTGTTTGTTGAGGGAAAAAAAAAAAGCTGAATGGTTGTTAATAAATGTGAAAAACCCTTTCATGAATTACTAATACTTGTTTTATTCTTAGCTAATTGATTGGAATGTTGCTATTTGAATCTAAGATTTGAAAGCTAAATAAAAAAAAATCAGTTATTTAAACAACGGTTTGTATTTCTTTCCCTAAATATTATAATTACAAAAGATATACCTCTGGAAACACTTAGCATTCTAGTAAAAAATTTTTACTTGAATTCCTGAGATCAAAACTATTTAACCAGTTTGGCTCAATGACTCTGAGCCAGATATGCTAGTTCTAAATGAAAATAGGGAATAATCTATGTGCCTTTGTATAATGGACATAAGAAACATATATGAAAATAATCATCTCATGACTGGGAACTAAGCTACCTTCACTCTTTCCATGAGAAGGTGAACATAACGAAGATTGCGTCAAATCAAGGAAAGCACAGAGCTGGTTCCTAACCCACGTTGCTCCTTATTACCAGTGTCACTGTAGGTCATTTACTGAATCCGAGTCTCTCCTATCTTTAAAATGGGAATAAGAGCTCTCCCTCAAGGTTGTTATGAGTACCAAATTAGATAAAATATTTGAAGCACTTAATATGGTTCCTAGAACACACATAAACTTGAAACTACTCTTTTATTTTCCCTTCCATAACTATCTCTTGAAGAGAAAGAGAAAGACCGACAGATAACACTTTTGGGGAAAATGAGGCACCTATATCATTCAATCAGTTTTATAGAGTTAAAATGGACATTTTATAATCTGCCATGCTTCAGGTAAGGTTTTTATCATAGTAAAATAAAACTGGCTGTAAGTCCCTTTAAGCACTGCCATAAAATCCTGGTACAGAGTAGGTATTCCAGAACTATTTGTTGAATGCTTGGGTGAATGAAGGATGAGTTAAGCTTGTAAACATACAGAGGGACTCAAGGAACACATAACCCTCCATGTTGTACCAGGCTGGTACTTATTAGCTGTTTTCTTAGGACAGAACAATAAGATGTTATAACAGGAAGCTATTAGAAAATTGGAACTACATAGGATTCCCTTGATACTTTAATTACATTCTATCCCCTGGAGGAGAAGAAAAGGAATTATTAACTGTCATTTTTTTGGTTGAGGAACAATTATACAGATTTTGTGTGTCTTCTTTTACTTTATAAGTATCACCACTCTTACCACCACAAATGACAATCTCGTGGTTGATTTACACTACTAAATCAAATGCTTATGATATCAGGGGCCTGGAACTTTAATTTGGGTATGTAGAGAGAGCATTGTAATTACTGCTGCCAGGAAGCTTCACAGAAAGTACAGTTTCAGACACTTCATGGAATTAATCTCAAGCTAGTTCAATAAACTTCTAGAAGCGTGAACTTCCTAATCAGAAATCCCTGGACAACAGAGTGGTAAGATCCTCATTAAACCTTTTAAGCCCTAACAAGGGAAATGTGGGTTCACTAAGTAGACATATAAGCTCCCTTACAACTTTGTGATCTTTGTGACCTCACCTGGAATAAAAATGTTTTCAAAACCCAAGATAATTTTAGGCTTAATCCAGATCTTAGGGCCCATGCATTTAAAATAAAATTTTCAGAGGTTTTTCATAAAGAAACTTAGAATTCTTAAGAACTAGCAATAATTGAAGGATCCATCTCAGTTCAATTATTCATTCACTCAACAAATATTTATCAAGGGTCTGCTATGTGTCAGGCACTGTTCTTAGCACTTGGGGCACAACAGTGAACAAAACAGACAAAGATCCCAGCTTCCATGGGGAGACAGACAACAAATAATAAACATAACAGTTCATAAATCATATAATAAGTTAGAGGTGATGGATGCTACAAATAAAAAAGGGGAAATTAGAAGTGCCAGGAAAGGCAAAGGCAGGTTTCTATTTTAAATAGGGTGTTCAATGTAAGACTCTTTATAAAGGTAATATTCGAGAAAAGAGTTCAAGGAAGCAGAGACGTCAATTAGCTCCTCAGGTGTTTGGAGGAAGAGCCTTTCAGGAAGAGGGTCCAGTCAGGGCAGAGGCTTTAGGGCACAGTGTGTTTGAGATGTGTGATTAAAAAAAAAGAAGAAGAACAAAAAGGAAGCCAGTGTGGCTAGAACAGAGTAAGTAAAGTGGAAAGTTATAAGGACAGAGAGGTAAAAGGTACAGTGAGCAGATCAAGAACTTCCTGTTCAGTGAAACTATTGATAGGGTCCCATACAGAAACATTCCTCGGATACTAAGATATTTCAACTAGCAAAATGGAGAGTTGGAAAGCAAAATTGTGAGTAGTTTATTGAGTGAATTAGTGAAAAGTGTCATTCTCATTTCATTTTTACTCGTTAATTCCTAGATCCATGTACTCTGCCTATGGGAAAAGCCATATATTTGGATCTGGTAGAGAATATATACTATATATTCTCTAGAACAGCACCCTAAACTCACAATCTATTGTCTTGCTGTTGGTACAGCAACTGAGTCTTCAACATGAGACATTCCACTTTTTATAAGGTCAATGCACACATTAGGACCGGTAAATCTCATGAATGTCAGTCAATTGATTCATTTCTCTTGTAATATAAGTTGCTTAGCAGAAGCAATGTTACGTGGGACCTGTGACAATAAGTCATTCAGTAAGTCGGTGAATGACAGTGTTCACAGAAGCTTGGGATAACGAAGGAGAAATCTATCTGGTACAGACAAATCACTGCCCTCTTTTATGTTGAAAGAGGTCCAATGTATTCAATTTCTTCTAAAGGGTTGCCTGGTCCCTTCAAGTGTGATGCTGTATCAGAAGCATCGTGTTAGTTTCTGCTGTTGGCAGTTTGGGCATTCGGCAGTGTTGGTAAAAGGTAGCCAATGATGATGAGTCGTTCCATAATTTCCATCTCGGCCATCATGACTTCTTTGTTTATAACCAGAGTGACCATGTGTCCCAGTTTCAAGAAGAGAGTTCTGGTTTATGCTTGTTTTACTGGCCTTCTTATTAATTGCTTTAACACTCAAACGTTCTCCAGTCTGGGCAATGTTATTATTATTTTATTCATATAATTCATAGTTCATTGTGCATACACTGGCATATGCTGGGTGACATTCACAAACTAGATCAAGTGGTCAACTATATTAAGTGCCTCCTTTTGCAGTGCTTTTTTTTTTATTAAACATTTACACAAAGAACAAATATACTAATATTCTAGTCTATCTGTGATCCCTTATACATTTTCCCCAGACCTCCTTTGTTACCGAACTTTCAGTCTTGTTTCTTCTAAGTCCTTGATCGTGCAGCCAAACTGTTTGCTCCTAATATTTTTATTGAAGGTGTGCCCACTAGAAGGATTACCTTCCTACTGCCCCCTAAGTGGGACTGTAATTTCCATTTCTGGGTCATACAAGCCTATTTCACAGAAACATCTATAAACCATCTCTAATTTATTTAAATCATATCAAGGATTTTCTGGCATTTCAACTTCATTTAGGTAGGCCATTATGGGAACCAGGTTTTGGTCAAAAACAAAACAAAATACATAAATAGACCATTCTCATCTCCTTGATTAGCACATTAAAACCAGTATCTCTAGTAACTGCATTCACATCAATACATTTGACTGCCTGTAACTTAGGGTCTTTCCTCCCTGGACAAGCACCATTACAATACATCGCCTTCCATATTCCTCAGGCTTCTGACAAGGCTTCTGACAAGGCTTCTGGCAAGGAAGGCTCTGCAGTGTGAGGATCAAGGTACTCAGTTAGTCAAATCCACCCAAATGTCCCCATTCCTAAATCTCGCCATCCTACTCTTTGTTAATAAGTAAACTACCTTTCACATAAATCTGGCAAGTCTGTGAATTAAATTACATCGTAATTTGGCAACTCATTCAATCAGAGTCTGACTGATTTTTGGCTATGTCAAACTTGTAGCTGTGAGATATGAAGCTCTTTGATGGCAATCACAGAAGCTCCTTGGTCCTCTGATTGTATCTTAAGCAGAGAATTTAAACCCTGAATTATGACATTTCTTTCTTTAATTTCTCCAGTGTTTAGAAAAAATTCAGCACACCTCATATCCATCAGATTTCAAATTCCTACTATACTGACCTATTCCAGTAGCCACTTGGTCCACCAAAGCTTCATCTCTATAAAAGACTTTTCATTTCAGGAAACTAAGACCATAATTTGGGTAAGTGACTTTGCACTGCATGCCAGGTACCACCAGTGTTCCATTTTCAAAGGGTAACTAGATTTTTACTACCCTAAAATCCAAAGGGTCATATAAACAATCCTAGATCTTATCCTTGAGGTTCTGGTATTCTTATTCTTAGTTCAGTGCGGAATCTTTCTAGGTACATTAAGCAAAAAAGAGATTTAACAGAGGGAATTAAGTGATTACAAAGTCACTTAATCACTTTTGGAAGGCCTGGGCTTTCAGAAGAGACCCTTGAACTGTGGAAATGATCTTCCAGGAGCGTTACTGCTACTGCCAATTAGGATAAAATTTACCACTACTGGACTGCTGCATTCAAGAACATACCACAGTGGCTGTAATTCTAGGGATCAGAAGGCGAGATCAGGAAGCCAATATTATCACCACCTCCAAGTACCCATAAAATTGGTGATCAGACATTAAAGCCCATTTGGGAAAGAAAAAAAAATCATATATCCATGATCTTGTTTGACAGCAGAAATGGCTGATATGGCAGAAGATGGATGCTGTTTCACTTATGCCTTCCAAATCTCACGTGAGTGTATGTAATCGTTAAAGTCTGATTCACTTTCAGAAACTTAGATGCTAAGGTATCTGGGAGATGTGATTTTTAGCTTTCCAGTTCACTAGAAAGAGGTGAGATGCTTGGTGCCAATTGATCATACTTACTACAATAAAGGCAAAAAGAAAAATAATGACTCCTAAGTTTTTGGCCTAAGCAATAGGGAAAACAGTGTTTATATTTACTAAGATGGGGTTAGACTCTAAGAGGAAAAGGTTTGGGGAGAAATTCAAAAGTGTCTTTTCTGTCTTGTCTGGAATACAAAAGAAGACTTGCATGGATCAAAAGTCAAGTTTGGGTGTGTGCAGTATACATGACAAAAGATTCCCAGTTCTTTTACCAGTGGTGGGCAATTAACTGGCCCCATCTTAGGGAGAGGGTACAAGAGGGTCCCTAGAAAAGTTTTCAAGTGCCTGTAGAGAAAGAGACTAACATCTTCTTCCCCAACTGGCAGTCTGCTCTGTCACCAGGTATAGTGACCTGCTCCAGTGCTATCAGAGTAGGAAAAGAATCCTGGGAGGAGATGGTGTCAGGCAATGGCCAGGTGAAGGAGGGGCAAGGGCCATGTGCTCAGGGTTACCGCGCAGTACAGAAGATGGATCTTACCTTGCTACAGATCTCAGATGAAATTAAGAGATACAGATTTGTGAAATGCTGCTGTAGAATGTGGCAAAAGATACACGCATGAGAGGAATGTGGCAAAAGCCATCATTAGTAGTCAACTTGAAGATGCAGCCAAATTTCACAGAGGATGACCAAATGTAAGGGAGATGCTCAAGCAGTCAGAGCTTGTTGGAGTCTTCACCTGTCCACACCACGCCAATCTGTAGACTTCACGTGTCCATGACTGCTCAAAAGCTAGGCTAGTTGTGATGACCAATAGTAAAGACACAATGTATGGACACCGCTGACAGACGGTTGTCCATCTTATGACCACTGACCAAAAGAACAACCAGTTTGGCTGGATCTCCTACATCAATAAATGCTCTCTTAATTTCATTCTCTTTCTCTCTCCTTCCTATTTTTCTCCTCATCCCTCCCGCTTCCCTCTTTCTTCTTATATCCCAGTCGCAGCACCTAGTGATAAGCACAGGAAAGAGAATAGCAGGTGGGAGAGCAGTCTCCACATCTCCTTACCACTGGAACCTCAGGTTTAACTGCACTGTGGGAGAGGGGAAGAGCTCTGAGGAGAACATGAGACTGAAGTTTTGAAACAGGTATAGCTAGTCCTCACAGGCAAAACTATGTGACTGAAAACAAAAGTGACTGAAAAATTCTGGAATCAGACTGAAAGGTCCATAAGAGAGCTTCTTTCTCCCAGTGAGAAAGGGGCTTTGGCCAAGCATAGTTGGGAGCAGGGAGCAAAACATAAAATTATTTCATGTTTATACTTCAAGGAACCAAGATATCTTAATCAAGTCAGTTATATTAACAACATCATTTACATTCTACTTTTCAACTCTGAGCCTTTTTCTTTTGGCGTAGTTCTAAAAGAACTTTTATTAGAAATCCCTAAGACTGAAAGTAATGGCTTTTTGTACCAAGCACTTAATCCAGTGGCATCTACCATCCTGGTCATCTCATTAGCTTTCCTGAGAGAATACAGATTTGTGTTTATTTTAATAGCTTGGGAGAGATGGGTAAAAGCTGTCCTGAATACTAACATATTGAGAAAAAGAAAATGTAAAACGGGTTGAGAAAGACTATCAAGTCTTATAGCAAATGTAAATGAAGCGCCACCCAAAGAAAATTGTTTATTCAGGAATGAGGGTAAGTAAAGTTTTTGTTTGTTTGTTTCTTTGTTTTTAATTAAGCAGTATGATAAAATTGAAAATCTGTCTCCTTTATTTACTAGTCCCAGAACAGCTGCTCTTTTCTAGGCATTGAAAAATCTATAAAATTTCCTTAGCAATATGGAATTTTGAAAAATATTTTGATTAAATATCAAAAAAAGATTCTATTTTTATTTTAAAAATATATTAAATAGGAGAATACAAGCATTTACTTTTTGCTTTTTGGGGCAACAAAAAATTCTGCTTCATCCCTTCAAAACAAAAATATATACATGTTATGACAGTTTTGCCCTGTTAAGGAAATGACATGTGAAAGGCTAAGTTTATAGAATAAATTAATTAGAATGATTAAATGTGTTACTAAGTAATTCAACCGTTAGTTCTTTAAATGGGGGATTCTAGTGTGATTAATTTTACAAAAGTTTGGTTTACTCAGAGATTTGTTTCATGTATTATTACATGAAATAAAGTAAACTTATTAAATAAACAAACCCATGTCCATCTTTCTGAATATTTCCCTATCAAATCATAGTTGATGTTGACATAGTATTATCGGTGTTTAGGATTATAATCACAACTTGGAAAGTTTAAATAATAAAAATATGCATATTTCTGTTTTAAGGTAGGTAAATTTTAAGATAACATTCTATCTCATGGTATTATATTTGATCAAAACACCAATAGAGAATTTTACATTTATTTAATAATATAATTTAATAACTAATATTTCTTCTATTTTAATCTTAACTTCCAAAAACATAAACAATGCTTTGCAGGCAGTAAATAAATATCTTTTGAATTGAACAAAATCATGCCTTTTTCAGTATTACTGCTTTTTATTAAATTCTCTCCTTAACTTAAATTAAATTGTTAAGTTCTTCTCCATGGTATTTTTGTATCGATTGACGATTGATTACATTTTGTTTATTTATTTTATTTATTACGCTCTTCAGATATATTTATTTTTGCAACTCTTCTTTTTTATAGGTCTCTACAGAGAAAGCTGTTAATTGAGCGATTGGCATGCTGACATATTTCCACCACAGCACATGTCAGTGGTGGTGTAGCCCGTAACAAGCCTTAGAATTGATGGGGCAGCAAATGCTGACTACGATGTCTCCCTATCAGAGCATACGGTAAGAACCATGACTAGATCCAAATGGCATTAAACAATGCAAATTCATTTTACCCCTCAAGAAGGAATCAGGATAAAATATCTATTTTGCACTTGATATTCCTTGTTCCTAGGAGTCTAAAATAATATCTGAAAAGGGAATGTATGTGGGAAAAAGACAATGGCCTATTTGGAATGTTAAAAAAATAAAAGTCATGTCATTTCAACCAAATAATATCATTTTCAGAGAGTTTTACCTACTTGCACGACATTTTTCATTATATCTCTCCATGTTTTATCCACGGTTGTAAATCGTCTGCCTTCCTCAGGCATTTGAGCCATTATGTCTGGAGAACTGAAAATGGGCTCCAAATATAGCCATGTTGCTTGGACCTTGAGCCATTCATCCAGAATCTCCTGAAGCAGCAGGAGCTTGCCCTCCCATTCTCTGAGAAGCAAAATACAGTGGCTTTTATCAACAATAGCAAACCAAGCAATGTTTCAAATGACAAAACTCAAAACCATGACTAGACTGTCAATCTTGTATGAACTGCTGTTATTCTAATTTCCATTCATCTGTCTTCATTCAAAGATAAATCACTAGCTTTGTTCTACAAAATCTGTTTTAAAATATTATCGACATTTATCCTTATATGGATATATGAATTAAGATATACCTATCTACAAATGAGCTGGTTTCTATATATTCATAACGATAAACCTTTTTACAATCCAATTCCATGGCTAGAAGGTAAAAATTGAGAAATGAGATTTTGAAGACAGTAATGGTAAGGGCATTCTGAACTTCTTCAGAAAGGTAGTTATATCCGAGACTCATTTCCTTTAACATTCTTCTTTTTTAAAAAAATCTTGGGCCCTTAAAGGTTTTAATTCCAGAATAAAATATTTCAATTCATAAAATGTAACTGGCAGTTAAAGAAAAATCTACATAATCCTAAACTTATTAGCATGGCATTCATGAGACAGAAGCATTTTAGAATTTACAATAGGTTACCACTCATTTCTAAACACGGAGAACAAAAATAATGATTTGATTTCTTCAAGAATAAATATGATTACACTGACAATTTTACAAGCACAGTTCTAAGGTCTCTGTATGTATTTGCTCTATGCTCACATCCTTACATATTTACCAATGGGGAGACTAAGTAAGGCACGTAGACATAAGTATCAGGTTCAAGTTCACCCAACTAATAACAATAGAGCGATATTTGGACCCAGACAGCTGCAACTACTATGCTACAAGAGATAACATAGCCATAAAGAAGAATGATTGGTTAACGGCAACAGAACTTAAAGATGGGATAGCTGTATGAGTATATTAACACATTACACATAAACTATAAGTGGTGATCTGTAATTTTAGATTATTAAAATCAAGAAATATAAATAGTTCTAAAAGTCACAAGGTATTTTCAAATGCCTTTCTAAAATACTTTCCTTTCAATGTTTATAAATGAATTTGTTTAATTTCTTTTCACAAAAAGAAATCAATGCCTCTGCTTTTCTCTGGAGCTCGTCCCTCTTTTTTCATTTAATCCCTGACTGATGCAGAAAATTTCTCACTGGCTAATGATCTCATGCATAGTCCTTAAAAACAGAGTCTAGATATACCACTTTGAGAGTGTTTCAAAAATTAGTTTTGATGAGCACACTGGAGAGAGCTGGGGCAGGGAGACTGAGCTAGAGCATGCTCAAGTTGGGATAATCTATCAATAAACAAAGGCAAGTATTATCAAGCAGTTTGCTTTTTCTTGTCATGTAAATTAACATTGAAGATGGTACTCTGATTTGGATTTACTTTCTTTTGAAGATAAAATATAAACTGCTTGATACAAATTATAAAAATTGAAAAAATTAATAGACTGGATAAGAATTTAATTTAATCGGCTGTGTTAAATCCCTAAAACACCAGACTAGAATCATAGTTTCATTCTTTTGCACTTATCTAGCCATGCTTCATGCACATCAGTGGAAATTAGAATAGACTTTTAGGGATCATCTACAACAGACTAATTAGTATATTTGGAAAAGGATACTATCTTCAGTTTTATAGTTTATATGTTCTATAATCTATGTTTATAGACAAAATTATTTTTGAGAGTCAAATATGTAAGATCAGATAAATGAAAATGAATATCTGGGGACTGATTGTTTACTACCCTTGTTATGAATATATGTCATAGCAAAGGGATCAGTACTCTTTCAAAAGCAATGAGGGTTATCATTCCTTATAATAAACTATTTAAAATATTAAGTACACAATACAGAATCAATTTAAAAAAGAACTACACATTACATACACGTAATGATTTTGTTAACAAAACAAAACAAGTGTGGATTTTGATACCATAGTATAAATATTGTCATATAAATATCACTTTACCTCATTTGCTTTTCATAAGGCTTAATAAAAGGAGATCCTCGCATTGTTTGCGTTTTAATAATGTGGTCATCCAACAACATCTGAATTTCATCAACTGATGATAAAATAAATGTCCCAGATTCTCTATAAGAGAGAATGACAAATTCCATGGTATCCCACTCATTAATCATCTTCTCCATGGCCTTTTCGAGAGAATATTCTTTGCTAGCTGCTTCACTAATACTTTCGAATCTATCTAAAAATGGTTCCAGGTTCATGTCTAAAAAAGAGAAGACGGTGGAGTCATCTCCCGGCTGCAGAGGGTAACCAACGATGTTGGACATGGCCTCCCAGTGCCTGGGGCGCAAGCCAGGATTACAGATCACTTGAACGAGAGGAATGTGCTGCTTGAAATCTTCCACCTTTGCCCTTACTTTTTTTGTCATTGCCAAAGCATTTGGAGAATCGTGGAAGGTTTTCTCCAGCTTATATAGTCCTCTCCAGTAATTTCCAACATCTGCCTCTACTTCGTCTGGATTCACCTTGTTATATGGTCCTTCGGTCCATCCTCTATATTTACTGCTAAATTCGACAGCAGTTTCATAGAGACGAAGATAAGGGTTCAAACCATCTTGGATTTTTTTACGTTGAGGATATACTGATGGTAGCCAACCAAATGCCTCCTCTTCAGCATTAAACTGTTCGATCTGGAAGAACAGGTATTATTTGTTATTCTGAAAGTAAATAATATTCAAAATTAAGTTTTAAAAATATTTATATCAAATATGACCCAAAAAACCCTTACTACGCCCTAAGGTTAAATTTAAATTAGGCCTAATCTATAAAATCTGAGCGGTAGTTTCTTTTTCCTATTTCTTTTTGATTACAGTTTCCAGTGAACGATCACTGGTTAAGTTACTTAGCCTAGTAAAACAAATTCACATGTCTTTGCCCATCCAGATATACTGAAGATAAAGCTTTATTCATTAATTAACAAAACCTCAAGTATTTTTAATATACATAGCATTGTGTTAGGTAATGTGGAAAAGTTTTTTTTAATATTATATTGCAAAGTAACAACTCCAAGGAATTAGTAATCCAACTGAGGAGATAGGATATAAGTAGAGAAAGTTACATAGCAATTATTCAGTAATAATATAAGGCAAAAGAAGAAATGTCTTAAAGCAATAGCTGTGTGATATCAAATGAATAATATACATAAAAAATGCAATTGCTTAGAGATGTGAGAGCATGCTAAAAGAATTAAGTCACAGGTGCCTCTGTAAAGAAGATGCAACCAGAGCTGGGTCTCGAAGATAAATAGAATAAGAAGAGACAAAGAAAGCATTATTTCTTAGTTTCATTGTGAAATATGTGAGCATGTGGGTGGTTTCGAGGTGATATCTACAAAATTAAAACGTTTGAGCTCACTATACAATTATGCAAGTTACTTAAAATTTCAGTGGCATTGGTTTTAAAAAATCTACAAAGTTTATTTCCCTTATCCCAACATATGTTTGCATATTTGTGATTGTTCTAAACTATTTAATTATCTGATCTGCTAAGATATTAAAATTTTTTCAATGCAAGGAAAATGGTAGAGCAAATAGGGAAAGAGGTCAAATTGCCACTTTTTGCAGATGACATAATTCTTTACATAAAAAACCTTAAAGACACTGCTAAAAATCTATTAGAAATAATAAACAAATAGAGTAAATGTTCAGGATACAAAATCTATGTTCAAAAATCCATAGTGTTCCTATATTTTAATAATGAATTTTCAGAAAAAGGAATGAAGAAAACAATTCCCTTTGCAATTTCAACAAAAAGAATAAAATACCTAAGAATAAACCTAATGAAAAATGTGAAGGACCTATACACTAAAAACTATAAGACATTTTAAAAGAAATGGAAGAAGACACAAAGAAATGGAAAGACATTCCATGTTCTTGGATTGGAAGAATAACATAATTAAAATGACCTTATTACCTAAAGCATTATGCAGATTTAACACAATTCCCATCAAAATCCCGATGGCATTTTTTAAAGAATTAGAACAAAAAATTATCAAATTTGTATGGAAGCTCAAAAGACCTCAAATAGCCAAAGCCATCTTGAGGGAAAAAAAAAGTCTAGAAGTATCACTCTGCTTGACTTCAAATTATAATACAAAGTGACAATAATTAAAACAGCATGATTTTAGCAGAAAAACAGACACAGACCAATGAAACAAAATTGAGACTTCAGAATTAAACCCCTGCATACATAGGCCAATAACTTTTGAAAAAGGAATGAAGACCATACAATGGAGAAAAGAAAGCCTCTTCAATCAATGGTGCTGGGAAAACTGAAAAGCCACCTGCAAAAGAGTGAAACCAGACTGTTGTCTATCACCACACATCAAAATTAAATCAAAATGGATTAAGGACCTGAATATAAGACCTGAAACAATAAATTGAATAGAAGAAAACATAGGAACTCAATGCATGGACCTTGGATTTAGAGAGGATTTTATGAATTTGACCTCAAAGGCAAGGAAGTAAAAGCAAAAATAAATGAATGGGACTATATCAAACTAAAAAGCTTCTGCTCAGCAAAAGAAACCATCAACAACACAAAGAGAGAAACATCAAATAGAAAAATATATTTGCAAACACCTCACATAAGGGCCTAATACTCAAATATAAAGGCCTAATATAAAGAACTCAACAACAACAACAAAACCAATACAATTAAAAAATGGGCAGAGGACCTTAATAGACACTTCTCCCAAGAAGACATACAAATGGCCAACAGACCCATGAAAAGATGCTTAACCTCACTAGCTATTAGGGAAATGCAAATCAAAACTATGATGAGAGACCATCTCATACCTGTTAGAATGGCTGTCATCAACAGGACAAGCAATAACAAGTGTTGGAGAGATCGTAGGCAAAAAGGAGCTCTCATACTCTGCTGGTGGGAATGCAGATTAATACAATCACTATAGAAAACAGTATGGAGGTTCCTCAAAAAACTAAGAATTGAATTACCATATGATCCAGCAATTTCTCTTCTGAGTATTTACCCCAAAAATCTGCAAAGCTATATGCACTTCGATGTTCATAGCAGCATTATTCACAGTGGCAAGGACATGGAAGCAAAGTGTCCTATGATAGATGATTGGCTAAAGAAGCTGTGGTACATATATACAGTGGAATATTACTCAGCTATATGAAAAGATGAAATGCTGTTATTTGCAACAGTATAGATGGATTTTGAGATAATCGTGCTAAGCGAAATAAATCAGACAGAAAAAGTTGAAAACCATATGATTTCACTCATATGTGGGATATAAAACTGAAAGCAACAAACAGACATGGATTGTGGATTAGTGGTTACCAGAGGGAACGGGGGAGGGGAGAATAGATAGGAGTAAAAAGGGTTAAATAGTTGGTGACAGAAGGAAACATAACTTTGGAAGGCGAACACACAATGCAATATATATATACAACATACTGTTGAATTGTACACTTGAAACTTATTTGATTTTACTAATCAATGTCACCCCAATAATTTTAAGTAAATAAATAAATGCAAAAAATGCTAGAGCATCATAATATGGTCTGTTTTCATATTTCCCTTTTTTATAAAAGACGCTATTAAAACCGCCAAACATTTTACATGGCAAAGAGTATGGCTTTTCCCCTTCCAGTTTCTTTTCATGAGAAAGGTGATTTCTGAAATGGCAATATTGAGATCAAAGTAGTTTGATGGGAGAATATAATGAGTCTAATTTAAAAACACAGCCACCCAATCTAAACTGGCTTCTATGAAGATGAGAAAACTAAACAATAACCAGGTGCTATCATATGATGCAAATGTTTAAATGACACAAAATAAAAATTAAGAAGCAGATGGAGATATAACTCTATCCTTCAAATAAAAAATGAAGGCCACTGAAATGTTATCACTACCAATAAAACAACAATGCTGCTCCTCTTTGAAGTATGTCTGTAAAATATATTTGTGCCATATGCATTATTCTCTAATTAAATGTAGTTAAACTTCTTTTACTTAAATCTATTTCTTAAAGGTAAATATGCAAAGCAAATTCCATGCTCTTTCTTTTGAACTTATTCATCTTTAAAATTTTTAAATTATACCTTGTCTGCTGCTAAATCCAACTTTCCATTCAGTATTTGAGCCTTTTTCAGGTATCGTTGTACATCCTGAAGATCTCCAAAGGAGAAAAATTCTTCTGCCTGCTTAGCATAACTCTCTAATTCCTCCAGAAACCGTTCACATCGTAACTAATAAAAACAATATTGGCTGTTACTAATTTTAAAAGTTAAAACCTTTAGGCACTATCAGATATAAAGGATTATCAGAATTATTATATTTTGACACTGGCAAAATATAAAGAAAGGGATTATCTGAAAGATAATAACAGAGATCTAAAATATGCAGCATTTTTAAGAGTTAAAAAGATTTAAGAGATTTAAAATTAATGATTAAGATTCCTGTGATTCATGAATTAGAGAAAGTTTACCCTTTACTATCAATGTGAGAAGTTCTAACAAACAAAGTAAATAAGAATGTGTTAGTAAATGGTATTCTTTAGTATGCTAAAGACTTTATACTAACAAATGATTTATAAGCATTTGAAAAAATCTCATAATAATCAAGTATGGGGCTAAAGGAAAACTCCAATTTTTTAAAGGCTGTAAAGACATCTGAGGCATTTTTACAAATAACTGGAAAAAAACTAATTTCTTTAATTGTGTCCTGATATTCAAACATCTCTTCAATTATCAATGCTAAAACAAAGCATTCTAAGGTTATTTTTCTTGTCCCATAGGCTCCCTTCACAAGAAATGTGTAAGGTAAGTAAATCTAGATTTAAAGCCTGAAAATTACTGTCTTCCAATATAAAACAGGTATGTATATTTTAACAAGAAAAGCTTATTACAAAATTGTCATTGGTAAGGCATTTCAAATTAAATGTATCTAAAAAAATAATTCTTAATAAAATATTTAAATGTCAAATCTGGATTATTCAAAAATAGATTTTTTATTTTATAGATTACCTAAGTTTATTTCTGTCCTCTTTTCTTTAGTTTCCTGACAAATTTATTGTCAGTGGGCCCAGTGGGGGAATGAAAATGAGAGGAAAAATTTCATCAATATTATGTGTAATTTGTAAAATAGTATATACTTTACAATAAAATGTAGATAATTCTGGGTCATCTAGCATTTTCTAAGAGTCTATTCGATTGTAACATAAGTATCTGATATTTATTATTCATGATGGTGTCTACAAGTGTTTAAAAATTCTGAAATGGCCTACATGTAAAACAGAAGTTTAGACTACAGTTTCAAATGAAGGGTTGTTTGTTTGTTTGTTTGTTTGTTTGTTTGTTTGACGTCTATGAATCCAAACAAAATATTCTGTCAATTAACTGTATTTGCTATAGTGTGGTAGAAAGATGTTAGGCTGGCTATCAAAGGACATCCCTACCGGCTGACCTGGAACAAGCCTCTTCACTTTAGGAACATGTGTTTTTCATTTGTAAAATGAGACTGAAAATACTAAGTAATTTATTTAGACAGTAGCTATGGAGTGCTCATGGCATTCCTGTGTGTTGGGCACTGTGCAGGCCAGGGGAATGTAAATGGACAAAAGGTCAAAATCAAACTGCTCTGTTGTCAAGGAACTAACTGTCTAATGGGGAGATAGACCTGAAAATAATAACATAATGATCAGATAATTAGTCCAGTGGAGATGTGTTAAAAGTGCAATAGGAGAAGAGAAGATGCAGCATTGAGATCTAAGAGGGCTTCTCAGAAACTCATCTGAGTACGCTAGATAGACAAGCATGATTTGTGGTCAGGAGCACATGGAAAGAATGTGCAAGAGATGAGAGTTTGGGAGAGCACGCACTTAAAGGTTGCTCAGGGTTACTGAAAAATCAAGAACAAGGAGTGGGGAGAGGTAGATGAGGCTGAACATGTAGTGAGGGGAAAATTTACAAACCATCTTATATGTAAGACAAAAAAAAAAGGTTAGAGTAATTAAATGTTAAGAGTGATGATTCTAGACACAGTACTTAGGTGAGTTTTAGCATATATAAGGTATAAAGGTACATTTCATCAAGGGAGCTTTGACATTAAATAATAAAAATAAAATAACAATAAAATAACTAAAATAACTATCTTATAAACTGTATAAGATAGTGTTTTTATTAATGATCATATGTGGGTAATATATTCAAATGTTTTCTCCCTTGAAAAATCAAAAAATGATGCCACATTGATCCAATGTGATGTGTACTATATTGTACTAAGATTTATAGTAAGAGAAAGCTAAAATATATGACCTGTGAAGTAGAGTTACAATGCTATGTAAAAAGTTAAAACTTAAACATGTCCAGAAAATGAAAATAATTCAAAATAGCTAAGATGCCAACCTTGAGACCATCTTGATATTGTTCTGTTTTCTCTTTAATGATTTTCCTGTGTTCCTCAAAAATTTCTTCCATTCTTCCATACCACTGGAAAACATTATTATTTAGCCTAATGTCTGCCGGAGAAAAGTTGGCACACTCAATGAGGAAGGCGAGACAGTTCTTAGAATCCACCAATCTCTGTCCCAGTTCAATCATATCAATTGTCTCTACTTTTTGAATATAAGCCTGAGGGAAAACAAAAATTACAGATGGCATTTTAATGAACAGCTCATGTCAAAAAATAGCCTGAGGAAATGCATTACATAAATATATATAGACTTTTTAGAAGTATATAGACTTTTGCTTACAGATAGGGGACTGTAGAACAGTTTAGTCCAATTCCAAACATCGCTACTAAAACAGCAGGGGAAAAAAATAGAAAATAATAAACAACATCTAAAAAGCATTGGAAAACCAGAGAAGACTGCTATGGGTTTCTGGAAGATATGAAGCAGGTGCTACCTGTGTGATATCATTTATTCTTTCAACATAGCATGTTTGGGCACCTTTACGTGCCTGACACTTGCCAGGTACAGATGTGGGTTTTGCCCTTAGATAGTTTATAGTTTAGTTGAAGGAGACAATTATTAGTCAAATAACTGCCACAACAACTGTAAAATTGCAAACTTGCAACAGACACTTGTGCTGAAACACTTTCCTTGGTTACAAAAACTAAAAATTAATGATAGGCAAATTTAACAAGAAATGTGCTAAATCTATATGAGAAAAACTATAATAGTTTATTGAAGGACATTTTAAAAGTTTGAATAAATGTAGAAACATATGTTAAGACATAATATTATAAAGGCGTAAATTTTTCTCTCAATTAGTCTATAAATTCAATTCAAATTCCATCAAAATTGCAGTAGCATTTTAAAAACTAAATTTGCTGTAATTCTAAAAGTGTCTGAAATAGTAAATATTCAAGAGTAGCAAAGGTACTCATGAAAAAGGAAAATAGTAGAGACTAGCCCTGCCAAATATCAAAATATGCTATATAGATGCAGTAATTTACATAGTTTTTATTCTGGCCCAGAGATAGAGGATGGAGCAGAACAGAGAGAGCTCCAAGTGCATATAGAAATTTAATGTTGAAAAGATGCATTTCAAATAAGGAGTGAATGACAGATCATTTAATAAATTGTATTGAAGTAAACGGCTATTGATTTTGGAAAAAAAAAAAAAACAAAGAAAGCCTAGTTACTTAATAGGAGAAATACAGAGAGGGTATATTGTTAAGTGAACACAGTAATTTGCAGCAGAGTGATGATTCTGTTTTTGCAAAAACAAATCTCTCTGCGTTTGTGTGTGAGTAGGTGAATGTACAGGTGTGTGTATCTGTGTGTGTGTGTGAGTAGGTATGCAAGTGCACATGCTCTTGTGTATGTACATATGTACATATATCTCTTTCAAAGCTCTGATACATATTAATTTATTTATATATCTTAATAATATTAATGCTGAAGGAAATCCGCCGCATTACTTGTAACTACCTACGTTCACCTTCCCTATCTTATACCCCATCTCCCTGTCTATGAAGTAAATGCTTCTTCTTTTTAATGTTCTTAAAGCTCTTTTTAATCTCTAATCTCTATCTTCCTGGCTCTCTCTCTTCATCCTCTCTCTCACTGGTTTGGAAAGAACAGAATTCACACTAAACTATAAAGAATTATTACCTTAAAGAAAAGAATTATAGAAAAGAGGAACTTTTACTTTTTACTTTGTATAATCCTACATTGTTTACATTTTTACTTTTATAATTAAAAAGAAAAAGGCAAGCAACATTGCCTAGAAACCTTTCGTGATATATCATCTTAATTAGACGAAATGTTATGTTGCAAATCTAAGCAAATAAGGTGCAAATCATGGTGGTTTCCACAGATAACAAAATGTCTAACTGAAAATATATTTTTGTTATTTGGTTAATCAGCCTTCCGTGTAGTCAAATGACAGGGTTTTTATTTCCTCTTACTGATAATGACTAATTTCTGTATTGAATAAATTGAAAAGCTATTTGCCTTTGTAGCAATAAACTTTTTTAGGGTACAGAAATATTTTAAGTACCAGTTAATGAATCTCACTTGCTAATTCTGTTAAAGGTTGTTGTGAACAATAGAAGTTTACATTAACCCCAAATTCCTAAATATTTCCAGTGATGGCTAGGAGGGTAAATAAATGACACTCTTCATATTCAATATTCATTTTTCCAAAAGAATTTACGATTATGGAACTATCTAGCTATCTTTATAATCATCCATAATCAAAGTATCACTTGATGTCCTACAACAACTACTATAAAATATAAAAATATTCTAAAAGAGAATATATAAAGTGTGCTATTTGATACACACACAGACATGCATGCACACACACAAATTCACACACTAAGAACCCCAGTCCAATATTTTTTTTAAAATAGAACTTTTTTAGTTAAAGGCTGATATGTAAAAGTTGGTTCTAATGATTTAAATAAATCTTTGTTTAAGTGAATAATTAAAAAATGTATATTTTCATTTGAACTCTTTTTGTAATTTCCTGCCTATACAAAGGTTGGAATGATTTTACATGTTTTGCTGTGTTTGCTTAAATATTTTAAAATCTAAAAGTAAAAGGATTCTATTTTGGATCTTGGGACTACTAGAAAAGGAAAATAAGATCCTGTAAAAATTTAACATTATAGGAATAAAAAAGGAATAAAATGAAATGGTGATTAATTAGTTGTTTTATATTATTTTAATCACCATTAGGTAAATTTCAAGCACTGAAGTAACGTGAAAAACAATGAAAGTGAGACATCCGATATTTTCAGTACCATAAATCCTATGTTCAAAACATATTTAAGCAAACTACAATAAAAAAATTTTAATATATAACAAAAAATAGCCTATACGTAACAAAACAAAATATTACTTAAGTATTAAATGTTTGTTGATAAAAACAATGAAAGGTGATCACTTAGATTGCCCAAGACAGTCCTGGTTTATGCCTTTAACATTATTAATAGTGCTCTCAGTACTATCCTGGTAGATGACTGCATTAATAGCTTCAATACCTCAGCTCTCCCAGTATCTAGCCCTGTAGTGTCCTTTTACTCTGATTCTGTGGCCATATGATTTGCTTTCATCAATGGGTTGTTAGCTAATGTAACACAAGGAGAAACTTGAAAAGCATTTGTAAAATTGAGCTTGCTTTTGTGCCTCTACCATGCTATGAGAACATGCCCGGGTGAGCCTGCTGGAGTTTGAGAGACAAGAGGAGCAGAGTGAAATTACTAAAGATAGTCATGCTAATTATCCCAATGGAGAACCAGCTGAGTGTGTGACCCAACTGAGACCAGAAGAACCATCCAGGAGTACCCAGCCTGAATCGCCAAACTGTAGACTCATGAGCTACATATATTAAAAAAGTATTTTAAACCTCCATTTTAACTTTTGGCATGATTTGTTATCATGTATTATGTCAATAATTATAAGATCTGGGGGGGAAAAAGAAAAAATTGTACACATACGACTATAAAGAGTTCACAAACAGTACCTTCATTTCCATTAGTTCTGCTGTATTTGGAGGAGTGCTAAGAGCTTTTTCTGCTATCTTCTCAAATTCGTCACATAAACTGAAACAGATAAACCCAATTTATACAATTAATTTCATTCCTAAATTATATACTATTTCAATGTTCCATTACATAAAAAAATAAAGTAAGATTATTTTACCTATATGACATCCAAGGAATTAAAAGCAAATTTGTGTTCATTTACTTATTCATTTAATACACATTTAATGATCATCTATTACATTCCCAACTACAGTATTAAGTGATACAAAAATAGATAAAAGGTAATAATAATCCCCAAGAGGTTCATAATCCAGTATGAAAGACAGAACCATAATCATTTCCAACCTGGAGTTTTAGGTGCTCTATAAGAGATTTCGTTAAGATGGCACCAAAAAAAAGTGGTACAAAGGAAGGGAGTGTTTAAGTATTTGGAGGAAATGGGCCTGTATGCTCAGGAACTTCTGGTAATATGCATATATTTCCTAATGATTTGGGTTGTGACCAATATAAATAAACTTACTATGAGACTAAATAAAAAGTATAGTTGGTTCTAAGGAAGTCCAGATAAAATGCACAGAAATTTCTTCAAAAAGATTGTCTATGAGGTGAAGGAGAGAAAAAGAGCACAGTGATGATGTTAGTTTGAAGTGGGAGTTGGAGAATGAAAGAGGGTTTTTGAGCATGTTTGTAAATTTCAGAGGTGGAATCAACGGTGAAAGAGATTTAAAATGAGATACAAAGGAGGTGACTGGCAGAGCCAGATCCTGAGGGATGGAAAGCACTGGGGATGAGCTCACAGGTAGAGAGAACTCTGAATGGTGTACAAACTCTTGCTCTCTGAGAATGTGGAGAGATAGGTATGAAGGGGTTCATGGAGAGGTGAGGGGCAAGAAGTTGGTCTTCATATCTAATGATTCCTATAATAGTCTTGATGTGTCCTCTGTACCTCCAGTGAGTCTAGTAAGAGGCATAATTAGGAGAAAAGGGGGAAAATAGAACTGGCATGGGCCGAGAAGGCCAGTTAAGAGGCAGGGAAAAGAGCTGTAAAATTAAAATAAATATTTCACTCTGCATGAAAAGCTGCAAATAAAAGACATTTTCACTATTCCTCCATTACTTTTAGAGGAAAAGGTGTTTTAAGGTGAATACATGATTCTGGTTCCTAGATAAGTGACCCAAAGCCAAGTCCTCTTTCACCCGGTGCCTCTCTCTTCAACCTTTTCCCTCACTTTTTTTCCTTCACAGAATCATGAAAGCAATGCAAACCACTCCTAGTTCTTGGAATACACCATGCCATTTTTATACCTCACTCCCCTCTACATAGTATTTTCTCCACCTGGAATTCTTTCACCTACGTTGTTCACCTGGCAGACTCCTACTCATCCTTCAAAATGAATTCATATATCATTTCCTCTTGGTAGCCTTCCCTGATTTTCCCCTCTCTCCCAGCCTCTACTCTGAAAGATAATTGTGTCCTTCTCTGTCCTACTTCTGTAGCTCAGTAAAGTACTTACTGCACCCTATTGTAACTTACTGGTTTGTATTTCTATTTCCCCTTCAACACTGAAACTTCCTTCAGCAGTTTTATTCACATTTAGAGTCCAAGTATCTAGTGTTTCATCTAACACATGGTAGGTAAATAAAGCTTCCTTCAGGCTTCTTTACAGCCTGAAAGAAAAGTTTTTTAAATAATCTATATTCTTCTCTAGTACCATAACTATAAAAAAAAAATTCTGATTATTTGGCAATTTGTTCCATGTAATTGATACCAGAAAAGAGGTTCCCAGAGCAACACTACCACCAGCTATTGGAGGACTAGTTATACTTCCTGTCTTAAATAAACAAATAATTCTGTTTTACACATTAGCATTCTGTGAGTTTACTTAGCATAGGTCAGTTTTCCTAAAAATCTCTAAGTTAGTCGACAAATGACAAAAAGTAATCATGGACTTGAAGAATAATTACAGCAAGATGAAGCTCCAAATGGGAGGGTCCTTTAGGGCCCATGACAACTATTGTGCACATTCACTTTGAAAACCCACTTTGTGTATTGATCATACAAATTTAAAAATCTGAACTTAGAGAATGTCCACTTGACTTGTGCAAATGAAATGCAAAACATTTTAATACCACCTTAATTCAGCCAATTGGAAAGGCACATGTGTGGTAGAAAGTTGTTGTCGTCATCATCATCATCAACATCATCATCATCATCACAAAATAACACTTAAAGCCAAGTAGAAATAAGTTTGGCATTATTTTTTCTTTGGGATCATTTATGACACTGCTCTAATCTATTACTTTAGGTGAATGACAGTTGATTCTATTTCACATTCCCCTCCCCAAATAGAAATATAAGCAATTTTGCATAAATACCTTGTATTTACTTCCTGATGATCTCTGAACATTTTAGCTATAAGTTTTCCACAAATAACATCTGCTCGCTTCACCAAAGCTCTGATTAATTCCTCACAACGTATTTCAAACATTCCTAAACGAATAGTCTGCAATGTTAAAGTATTAGAAGTTTAATAAACAAAACAAAAAAGATTCCCACAATTTTGCCTTTCTCATAATATTGATTTTGTGTGTGAAATTTAACAAGATTGAGGGGGTTTTGTTTTGTTTTGTTTTAACTATGAAGCAAGTGGGTTTTCTAAATCCTCACTTATTTTTACAACTATCTTCTGGATAAATCTCCTTGATGAGTTTGTTATCTTAGAAATCAACTCTATTTCAGGACAATAATGGATATAAAAACTTTGAGAATTGACTATTGCTAAATAGTGTGGTATTTAAATGTTATGTTTGCTCTATACATAAAAATAACATGTTCATGAAAAAACTTTAGAAAATATAATAAAGGACAAAAGGAGAAAATTTTAATTTACCAGTCTCCTACTAAACAGAAGTAACCATATTTTGGTGTAATTACCACATTTTCCAAAAAAAAATCATAAATGTTAAAGAAAAAAAATTAAGTTCTTGGAATTTTTGAGGGGTCAAATTAAAGTACTTAAAAGTTTGGGTTTTAGTAGATTTTTAGCTCTATGAGCACAAGAACCACATCTGTTTTGTCTATCTCCATATATCCAAGGCTTACCACAAAGCTTGGCACATGGAAAGGCTCAAGAAATACTTTTCCTTTTGATAGTAATGATCTAGTTCGTTCACTGTATGGTTTAAAAACACATCCTAATAAACATGGGAAAAGATCTTTAGGTACAGAGAACAGTTTATACAAAAGGGGTCATTTACCTTTCTAGATGTGTACTGTATTTCCTCTATTAGTTTTTGGTATTTGCGTATTTCTTTTATTATTTCCTCGTAATGATGGGGTTCTGCAAGAAAAGCATCAACATCTTGCTCAGCTTTTCTGGTGATCAGAAAATCATACTTGTCATAGAGTCTGAGGTGCTCAGTGGGTGCCACGCTCTCTCTCATTATCACTTCCTTAATCTTTTCCTTATGAGCATCAACAATTTCCTTCAAAATTATGGGCTTCAGGGTTGTTGGTTTAGAGTTACTTTCCTAAACAAAGGGTGGAAATGTTAGTTATTTAAAATACCTTAAATTAAGGCAACTGTGTCATTTATCTTTATTTAAAAAAAAAGCCAATCTTATCATATTGACTTTTTTTTATTCACAAGGTCTTTTTGATTTTCTAATCTCTATAGAAAGATATGAAGTCTAATCACAGCAGTATTTTAAATATCTAGGTTTCATATAACGTTTTGTTTTCCCTTAAGGCTACCCAGCTAGTTGTGTTCTGTTTTTTCTGCATGGATCGATCAATAGTCACTTGAAAATACACACAAAATAAGACAACATAAAAACAGCAAAATCCACATTGTATTTCTGCAATTGTATATGCTAGCTTTATAAGGTAGTGCTTGCATTGTACACTATTTTAAAAAAGTAAACCACCTCAATGTTATATCATTATACTCTTTGATCACAGTTCTTTTTCACCTTGAGGAGTTATCTACCTAGAACAAAGAAAGATTGTTTATTCATTCATTGACCTTTGATCTTTGAATTTGTGAACAGCAACTAGAGCAGACTAAAATCTCTAGTTGCAAAATTTGCATTCCACTATGACCAACAGAAGAATAATGGGCAAGAATATCAGACAAAAATTTTAAATGAGTTAAGAAATCTCAACAGCTTGTCTCCTCTTTTCAAATAAGAGGATAATTAAATGTGCCTTGAACCAAGTTACACTTAATATATGTGCTCTACCTGTTGTCTAAAAGGGATTTTTAGCTGTAATAAACAAGCACCATTGTCTACAGCACTCAAACTGATAATATCAAAGAATTCCTTAGAAAACTGGGTCATTTGGTCAGGTATTCAGGGTGCATTTGTCCACTGTGCCCCCTAGTGGGCATTTCAGAAAATCATTTTGCTTAAAGATGCTTCATGAGAACATTAGGGAATCCCACTGGTCCCACCACTTCATCCCCAAGCTCAATAGATGCTGGTATCATCTGCTCTGAAAAACAGTTTTAGGATAAAACAATCTCTATTATGCACTGCACACAATGTAAAATTACTGTATCTAATGTGAAACTCATCAATATTCATTATAGAATATTTTTAAATTAACAGCCTAATTTTTTTCTTTTTTTTCAAGCTTATATTTTTATTTTTTTCCTAATTTTTAAAGCCTATAGATATATCTTTCTAAACAGAACTAGATACCAGTAATTGAGAACTATATTGGAAAGTATTCTTTTGATATGAATTTAATCAGTTCCTATCAAGAGTTAAGAGAAATGATATTTTGTATAAGGCAGTTCAAGTGTTCAAAAGCATATCAGATTAGATCATAAAATGGTGATGTGCTTGGACTCACAGAGCCTTAGCCCCTTATAGATTTGCCTTCCATGGAGGAAAAAAGTGTATTTTAATTTCCTTTTCAATTTCTATCAAAGATCGTGATAAGGAACAGCTATATGAATTTCATTGCTGCAGTTGCTGTCAAAGATCATTAAGACTATGTTCAATGATCTTACTCAAAGCACTCTCTATATCACTTGTTTCTAAATTTGACTGATTGCCAGAATCAACTAGGGATATTTTGCCAGTATCTATCTCTGAGTACTGACTCATTATGAATCCACATCTCTTAGGGTGAGTGATGGTGGTGGTGGGGATCTCTGGATTTATGTTTTTAAAATGTCAGCAGGTGATGCTGATATATATGGTTTTAGAACCATTACCCCGTGGAAGACCTATCTCTCATAACTGGATTCCAGGAAAATATTACTCTCTCTTGAAGAGTCTAAATAAACTGTTTAATCCTGTTAAAACTTGTCATGCATTTCTTCTTTATTTTAGAAACTAGGAGCTTTGAGCCATATTATATAACATAAACTCACAGCAAATATATTCATTCGGATGGTTATAATACTTTTCTCCACTTGAGCTTTGTCTGGTAACTCATTAACTTGTTATATCTGTCTTTTTCATAAGCTACCTCAAGTCATTCTTGAAAAAAGGCAGAGTCTGAATAGAATAGAAAAGGATGCAATAGATGCACTGGAATTAAACAAAGGACAAAATAAACAGTAAATTTCTTGAGAGACTTTTATTTATGAAAATATGAGAAATAGATATCCTGAAAACTACCTAGCTCAAAACACATGAATATGCTGAGGGAAAATGTTAAATATAACTTTCATAATGCACAGCTAAGAAAACAAAATGATAACAAACGTTTAAGGAGTCGACCATGAGAGAAAATATGAATTGAGAGGTAATTGTGTTCAGAAGTGAGCAGCTGCCCTAGAGACTCTGCTGATCTCTGGTCATCTAAGTTTTACTTTAATGAGTCTCAGCAAGGTGGGCCTATGTGTCTGTGTGTCAGATGGGGAGGAGAACAAAACCTGTCAGGGAACAAAGCCTCAAGCCTGAGCAAGGTGAGGAGTCATAATTGATACTCCCACATAAAGCTAAGAACACTGAAAGGTGACATAACCTCAAAATGAGAGTTCTGAGGACACAAAATTTCAAAATGCTGAAAGGTGACAGAACCTTTGCAACAACAGCCTGTTCTCACACAGATCAGGTTAAGCATTCATACTGCCAGTGCTGTCCACAAAACTCTCAGGCAACAATTTTGTTAAAAATGGTTCTTAGATTAGGGAAATGCAAATCAAAACCACATGAGATACTATCTCACACCTATTAGAATAACTATAATCAACAGGACAAGTAATAACAAACGTTGGAGAGGATGCGGAGAAAAAGGAACCCTCATACACTGCTGGTGGGACTGCAAATTGGTACAGCCACTATGGAAAAAGTATGGAGGTTTTTCAGAAAACTGAGAATTGATCTACCATATGATCCAGCAATTCCTCTACTGGGTATTTACTCCAAAGACTTAAAAACTCATATCTGAAAAGATATTTACACACCGATGTTCATAGCAGCATTATTCACGGTGGCCAGGACATGGAAGCAACCGAAGTGTCCTACGATAGATGATTGGCTAAAGAAGCTGTGGTACATATATACAATGGAATATTACTCAGCCATAAGAAGAGACGAAATATTGCCATTTGTGACAACATGGATGGTCTTTGAGATAATCATGCTAAGCGAAATAAGCCAGACAGAAACAGTTGAAAATCACACGATGTTACTTATATATGGATATAAACCTAAAAGCAATAAATGAATAGGACAAACAAACAGAGACTCATGAACTATAGACTAGTGATTACCAGAGAGCAGGGGGTGAGGGAAGGAGGGAGATGGGGTAAACAGGGTCAAATATGTGGTGACAGAAAGAAAACTAACCATGGGAGGTGAGCACACAGTGTAAATATATATATCCAGTAAGTTTCAGCTGTACACTCTAAGAGTAAGGTATATATATATGTATATATATATATATATATGTATATATATATATATATATATATGACATTAAGTTAACAGAAATCCAGTAAGTTTCAGCTGTAATAAGCTCTAGAGTAAGGTATATATATATCTTAAGAGTAAGGTATATATATATCTTAAGAGTAAGGTATATATATATCTTAAGAGTAAGGTATATATATATCTTAAGAGTAAGGTATATATATATCTTAAGAGTAAGGTATATATATATATCTTAAGAGTATATATATATACCTTACTCTTAGAGCGTACAGCTGAAACTTACTGGATTTCGTTAACCAATGTCACCATAAAAATAAAAAAATTAATTTAAAAAAATGGTCCTTGGTCTACAGGGGCCTCCAAAGCACCTGTGAAGAGAATATGCAAATTCCAGAGGAATCAACTTAAATCAAGGCCTCAAAGACTTCTCTGCATAAGGTCCTTAAATGTATGAGCCCATAATAATAAAGGGAAAATACCCAGACAAACAAACCACCAGCAGCAGGAGTCAGATCACCAAACAAGCAAAGGGCAATGAATACGTGACTAAGTACAAGAGACTATCAGAAATGACCAGGCCTATTTGAAAAAGAACTTAACAGAATTTCTAAAATGAAAATAAAATAATTAGAAGCTCTATGAAGAAGATAATATTCTCAAAATGGATAATATCATAATCTTGATGTTGAGTAAAAAAAAAAAATCACCAAGATACTGATTATGTATAAAATGATTCCTTCTATACAAAGACATGGATGAACTAAAGAGATATAGAGACATGTAGTAAATTTGCCTTTAAAAATTCAGAATAATAACTACAAAATTCAAGATAGTAATTCTTTTGCCAGAAGATAGAATAAGGATGTGAACAGGGAAGGGCAATGGGAATGGGAGGGCTGAAAGGTATCAGTAATATTCTATTGCTTAAGATAGATCATAGGTACACAGGTGTTAACTTTATTACTACTTAAAACTGTACACACTGTCCCCTTGTACTCTTTTTTTGGCATGAAATTTTCATAAACTATTATAAAAATAAAAAAGGAAAAAGAAAGCTACTGGCCAGACTTACAAAACTTGAAAATCTTATGAGTTAAGGAGTCTGCAGACATGCTCATTTCATACACGAGACTGCAAGAACTACCGATAAAATATCATAGTCCAGCATAGCTTTGTAAATATTTGGCCATGAGAGGAGGGAAGTAGGATCTCTGCTTTGAATGTACCAAGACACTATTACCTATGGAAAGGGTATTTGAGAACGATAATCAATTGGAAGAGACTTTCACAGAGCTGGAAAAGTATAGTAGAGGTCTGCAGCATGGTGTGAGTGCTCCAGCTAACACTCGTGGACTACTTAATCTGGTCACAACTTTAATGCTTTCCCCTCAGAGAGTTGCCAGCTGAGTCAAATGGAAGACTAACCGAAGAAACTAGGTATGTTGTAAGAGAAGCTCATGGAAAAATAGTATATTTTTGAAGCAAAATTTCCTTATAATCCAATGTTAGTAGGTCATTAGTTCTCCAAAACAGAGGACACCTTTTAGAAGTCATTTGAAGTGAATATAATCATGTGAGTTCAAGCAATCAGAATATCCTTGCCACTTACCCACTTGGAATACAGTTTTGTCTCGACCCTCGGCACAAAACTGACAGCCTTAATCATGACGTCGTAAACATTTAGAAGAATGTCTATGTAGTCACTGAACTCAGGTTCAAACTTAATAGCGTTGTTTTCGAGAATCAACCTTATGATGAAACCTGGATGTTCAAAAGCTCTAATAGAATCCTGCAGAAGAATTATACATGTGTATGAATATACGTATGAATTGTGACAGGCTAAGAAGTGCACCGGTCCTAATTAGAAAACACAGGAACTCACCTTTCCCCTCATGCCCTAGACAGTTATGCCAAAGAGGAGCTCTACGAAAAAGAGCAAGAGTGATTCCCAGCTGGACTTGTTGGTATCTAGTATCCATTAGGCCTATGGTTCAACTAAAAGGTCAAAGTTTCAGAAAAAAAACTGGATGTACAAAAGCAGTTGGGCTCTAGAATCATGCACAAAAGAGCCCAAGAGGAGGACATTCAAACTCCCAGGCTCTGCTCATAATGTAACAGAAAATTCTTCCAGAAAGAAAAGAGTTCCTTGTAGAAAACTTTCCCTGCCATCATGACCCGAATTTCCCAATTATGGGAATTTTTACTTATTTCCACTAATTTTAACCAATGTGATGATACCCATATATCCTAAATTTTCAGGTGACACTAACTTTCTTTTTTTTAACAGATAAGTATAATATAGATCTAAAGATAAACTTTTTGCTGTCCCACTGGTAAAGGTATTTTACGTTTCTCCCTGAAAAAAATTGAAAATAAATAAATCGGTAAATGAATGTTGGTGTGACTGAACCACACTTACTGGGGGCTGTGCGATCAAGTCCGTGAAGTCTTGCATGGAGACCAAGGTGAGGTCCTGTAGCTGTAAAGTCATCAGTGCGGCAGCGCAGTTGAAAAAAGATTCCAATTTGGCACTGCTGTCACCAGTTGGCAATTGCTTTTTTTTATTACCTTGGTAATAAATATTCTGCACTTCTGGAAACCACCTTGAAAGAATAAAGGACTTTAAAAAGTTAATACTTTTTGTGAATTACTCCTTTTATGTTAAGCATTAACAGTAACCCCTGGACATCCAAAGGTCTTCGTAGAGAGGTATAGTGCTAAGTGACATTATCCACTCTCTGAAATTTAAGTGCTAGCATATTTCACTTCTCCTAGGAAAAGAAATTTTAATCATAGCCAATAGAAAACGATCCGATGATGTGATGTTGTGAGAAAAACATAAATCTAACTCCTAGAACTATGATTTATGCAGTTTTTGAATAAATATGACAACTAACTTTGTTAAATCTTACAAGATACTTCTCTCCTGTTTCTAAAATGTGTCTCAGGAAATGCATTGTTAGTTTAAAGCTAAAATGTGAACAACTGATTAAACCAAGGGTAGGCTTATTTGTTGAACCAATTTGGCATTCTATGCTATTCTTATGTTTTACAATGACTTGAAAACAAGGTACAAATCAACAAAATCAAGTATATTATTTTCTTTTCCCCTTAATATGAAACCTTGAAAGAGTGACTGATTAAAAATGAAGTGTGAAATGTGTATTGATCCTTATAATAAAGGATAACAGTGAAATTCATGTGTCATAATGATAACAAGTGAATTTTTTAGTTTACAAAAGCACCATCCAACACTATGAAATTAAGTAATGTTAAAGAATATTAAAGAATACTGGTACTTCTTTCATAAGAGATAAAAGATTTTTCTTTAACTGAGAGTTGATATAATTTCAGGAGTTGCCTGAATGCTCAGAGATCTAAGTTTTAAATATATGTACTCATCCCTTTAACAAATATGTGTTTAGTGTCTTCTATGTGCTGGAAAATGTCATGAGAGATATAAAAATATATGATACCATCCTGTCTCTCTTATAACAATGAAGGCAAGGTATCATAGCAGAAAAACAGCTTTGAAGTCAAAGGAGAGAGATATAATTTTTCATTTAAGTAAGGAAGAAAGATTTTATAATAAAGATGGCAATTTCCCTGGAAAATAAATGAAACACTCCCGAGAAAAGAATGTGAAATAGAAGTAAGATAATAAGTAAAAAAGGTGGGGGTAGGTAGAGCTAATATATCTGATCATTTCATTGACTATAGTAGAGAAAATAAACTAGAAAATAGAAAGAAATAAATGAAAGAATATTTGTGAGGACTTTTGCAGAACTTGGGAGCTAACCACTTGAACTTGAGACAGCCTCACTCTAAGCCATGGTGAAAGTCTTTTCAGAACTAAAACTAGAAAAGATAAGTTAGGTCCAGGTTGCAGAAGACCTTAAAAGGCAGGACAAGAAATGTGGACTTATCATGTTAGCAAAAGTGAAGCACTGAAGTAGGGGATGTTTTAAAATTCATTTTGCAGTGGTTTGTAGGCTACAGAGGGGGTTAAAAGGGCCCACCAAGGAATAGTAGCAATGAGAATTAAGACAAAAGAGTACACATGGAAGATGCTTCTGAGAGAGAATTAAGAATAATAGGTGGTCATAAAATAAGTTTCAATAAATATAAAATTACTGAAATCATACAAAATTAGAAATCAGTAATAGAAAGATACTCTGGAAATTTATGTATAGGTGGAGATTTAACAACATAGTCCTAAACAACCAATGAGTCAGAAAAGAAATCACAAGGAAGATTAGAAAATAAGTTGAGATGAATGAAAGTGAAAAAAAAACATATATTAAAACTCAAGTGATGCAAAAAAGTATTAATCAGAGGGAAAACTTTATAGTTTAAAGCTATAAGCTGTAAACACCTAGATCTTAACTCAATAACCTAAACTTCTACTAGAAACTGGATAAAGAAGAGCAAACTAAACTCAAAACAAGGAGAAAGAAAGAAAGACATGAACAAAAACAAACAAAATGGAGAATAGAAATACAATAAAGAAAATGAACAAAACCAACAGCTGGTTTTTGAAAAGATCAGCAAAATTGACAAATCTATAGCTGGACTAAACAAGAGAGAAAGAAGACTCAAATTGTTAAAATTAGCAATGAACAAGCAGAAATTAATACTGACCTTACAGAAATAAAAAAGATTACAAGAGACTATAACAAACAATTATATGCTAAAAAATTAGATAATTTAACAAATTCCTAGAAAGACACAAATTACTAAAACTGACTTATGAAGAAATAAAAAAGATGAATAGATCTATAACAAAAGCCAGGACTCAGAAAAAGATGACTTCTCTGATGAATTCTACCAAATATTTAAAGAGGAATTAACACCAATCCTTCACAAACTCTTCCAAAAAGGAATATTTTCTAACTCATTTATAAGCCCAGTATTATCATAATACCAAAACCAAACAAAAATATCACAAGATAAAGAAAACTAAAGGCCAAAATTCCTTATGAATGCAAACACAAAAATCTTCAATAAAAGACTCAAACTGAATCCAACAGCATGCAAAAAGGATTATGCTCCATGACCAAGTGGGATTTATCTCAAGAATGCAAGATTGGTTCAATATGTTAAAATCAATATGATACATCATATTAACAGAATAAAGGAGAAAAACCTATTATCATCTCAACAGATGCAGAAAAAGCATTTAGCAAAATCTGCTTTCTTTCATGATAAAAACAATAGAGAAACTAAGAATAAAAGAGAAATCTTCAACATGGTAAACTATAGCAATATGATAAACCATAGCAACTGCTGAGTAGAAGCAGAGGATGAGAACTAAGAGATGTTCGGGTTTCGAGTAAATGTCATAACTAATCACTTGCTTATGTTTTCTCCACTGTGGCAAGCTGATGTTTTGCTTTTTACTGTGATAAACACATTCTGACTCACTATTTAGATTGTGGTCAAAGAGTCCTTTAGCTAGAATCAATCGGGAAGCATCAGGAGATACAGCTAATCGATCTACATCTCTTGGCAAAATTATTCAATAAAAGTTCATACTTTATTCTGTACCTTGAAATCCAATTTGCTAAAATTTACAGTGGTAATGTATTTCTGGGGTATAACCCTGAAATTACAGATCAAGTAAATTTATTCTTATTCTGTCCTTGAGATGTCATTTTATTCTCTGTAATTAATTCTGGGGTTTCATTCTGCACCTCTCCTCTCTTTGTTTATGTTAACTAAATACTAATATTAAATAAAAGCCTAAAGTTCTTTTAAGTAATATCAGACATAGAATTTGATTCTGACATATTAGAGAAGAAAAAAGATAAAGGAAAGAATCAGTATTAAACTATTAAGCTACATTTCTAAGTAACTTTTGGAATCATGAGGCTAAGTTGGAGTTTTATGTCCTTGTATTTGATCTAGTTTTAATTTCCTATTTATAATCACTTTACAACCCATAATAGAAACAATTTTCTTTTATCATTTCAGAATACATTGTCCAACATCTGTATCAATAATTATTGTATGTAGCTATTGCATTCTGAAGGGCCAATCCAATAAGATGTTGAATTAACATTTGGTAAGTCTACCCTCCAATGATATTGTAAACTCCTTTGAATATATTTTCCCCACCTAATCGTTCTTTAAACTCTTCTGCATCCTTCATCCAAAAACAAAATGAAAAAGGCAACTTGCATGTATTAATAGTAGATGTCAAATAAACATCTGGCAAGTAACTAGTTGATCATTCCCCCAAGGTATCCAACCCCACTCTCAGAGCCAAGGTAGATACCAGACATTAAGAAAAAAGTAACCACGAATCATAATCATTTAATTTCTATAGAGTCTGTGCTGTGTAGAACATCTGGACAGACATTACAGATCAAGGCAGTTAAAGACATCATATTAAACAGAAATTATTCTAAAGTTATGTCAGTGGGATTTTCTAAAAGTGGCTGAAATATAGTACTCCACTAATCACATTTTAAAATTTATGTTTTCCTACACGAAATTACAAAACTTTACATTTTAAGTAGAGTCTCTTTGGCAGTTTCCATGTGTCTCATGAGAATGGTCTGAAAATTCGATAGCTCTAATGCCTCCTGGCGATTGTGAAATTCTTCTATATCAACTAAACGTAATTTTCTGCAAGAGATAAAAATGAACAGTGATTTAAGTATGAGGTGTTTCTCTAATATTTCGCTATTTGCTCTCTTTTCAAAAAATGGTATTTGTAGGTTTTATCACTAAAATTTGTATTTTGTAAAATTAAATATTCCAGTATATGGGATACAATTTTAAAAATAATTAAATTCAACAGGAACACAATATATGATGAAACAACACTGAAGTAGAAGAAGATTGCAATAACTGGGATTTTATGGACACGAGACGGATTTTTGCTTTCAAATTGGAATGATTAAAACAGGAAAAGAGGTAGGATTCAAAGTCTCCAGGGGCCACTGCTCCTAAAACAAAAATTGCACCCTCTCTGAAAATAAAGCAGCCCTGGATATTCGGGAACCATGAGATGGGGGAATTCCTACACCTAATTAACACCCAGTGTATCAAAAATCTTTTGAACCTGTTGGTTTTTATTTTCTTTTCTTTTCAGTCATTTATTTATTATTTTTAAAATTCATTTATTTAAATTAGTTTTAAGTATACAGTATGTTGGTTAGACATCTATATAGTTCATAAAACGATCCCCCCAATTGCTCCCTCCCTCCCCTGGCCCTCCACCTAGCCAACATATTAATGCTAACTGCATTCTTTCTGCTGTGCTCCCCATCCCCATGGCCAACTATCAACTACTAGTTTGTACTTCTTTAACCCTTCAGTCCATTCTCCCAGCCCTCCAGCCTCCTCCCCTCTGTCCGTCACCAAATTGTCCACTATATTTGTGAGTCTGTTTTTGATTAGATTGTTCTTTTTGTTCCTTAGATTCCTCATATAAGTGAAATCATATGGTATTTATCTTTCTCTGTCTGACATTTCACTCAGCATAATAACCTCTAGGTCCATCCATGTCTCTGCAAATGGTAGGATTTCATTTTTTTTTTAATGGCTGAGTAATATTCCATTGTATATATGAACCATAATTTCTTTGTCCAATTGTCTGTTGATGGGCACTTAGGTTGCTTCCATACCTTGGCTATTGTAAATTATGCTGCCATGAATATTAGGGTGCATAGATCTTTATGAATTATTGTTTTGGTTTTCTTTGGATCAATATCCAGAAGTGCAATTGCTGGGTCAAAAAGTATATCCATTTTTAATTTTTTAAGAAACCTCCATATTGTTTTAAAGAAAACATAGTGTTTACTCCAGTCAACAGCTTTCAATACAACACCTTTCTGACTATAATGCTGTGCATCTTTGTACTATGCATGGTTTACTCATTTAAAAACTTTCTGGCAGGTTAACTAAAATGAAAGAACAATGTTACCTATTAATATCATTGTGTTATTCACCTCAATTTAACTACAGATTCCTTCTCTATTTCCATGTGACTGATTTCTATGTTATCTGAAAGGTAGTAAACACTATTAAAAACATAACATTTAATTTTTACTTAAAGACCAGTGTAAAATCCTAGATACTAAACAAAACACATTTCAAATCTGTTTATTTATATTCCTTTCACAAGCTAAAATCTACTTCTTAGGTTATAATGCATTCAGCACATAGCATCAATAATACCTTAGGCACAGAGTAAGTACAACCATTGTTGGAGCACCTTTGGTAATGTTATTGTGGACAATTGAGCAGTGTAATGTTTTAAATAAAATGCTTTGAAAATTTAGCATAATAGCACATTCTAAACAGAATCTGCTCTCTCTTTATACTTCTTGGTCAACTTTTTCAGCATAAATTTTTGTTTTAAAGCTGTACCTATAAATCAAGGTATAGGTGCATGCCAGACTGTGAACTTCAGAATCTCTTCTGAACTCTTTCTACCCCTTGCTGGCCACATCCAGTCAGAAATAAATTTCTGCACACAGCTTTCAGTCATGTATCCTTGCTGCCCTCACACCTGCCACAGGCTGAAATCCACCTTGAACCTTGGGGCCATCACTAATTTCAGGCAGGATTTTCAAAAATCAAGGCCAAACACTCAGGACTCAGCACCAAGTCAGTCTCTGACTTTGATCTCTGGTTCTCAGAGCTAAACTCACTTCTCACCAGGACCAAGATGACACCCTCACCCCGGCCTCGGCCCCCTCCTCTCCACACAAGCCACTCCAAGTGTCTATATTTTTTGCTTTTTCCATAATTTTTTTCCTTTCTTAGAATTAGAAATGTGTTGTTCTTGCCAGTCCCCCTCCTTTGTTGCATTTGAAGTAGCACACTCTAGGCGGTGTTCTGCACTTGCTTTTTTTTCCTTACTAATAATACATCCTGGAGACCTTTCTATATTAGCACATTGAGAGTCTTGTCATTCATACTTTATAGCTGTGTAATATTCCATTGTGTGAATGTATTATAACCTATCAAACCAGTTCACTATCAATGGATACATGGTTGTTTCCAGGCTAGTACTCTTAACAGCAAATGCCACGACAAATAACTTTAAACCTATATCATTTCCTGTACTTTCAGGTATATCTATAGGCTAATTTCCCAGAAGTAAAATAGATGGATTCGAGTATAAATGAATTTGTGATTTTGATAGATACAACTGGATTCCCTCTCAAAAGGGTGCCTGTTTATCTAAGCCTCACCAACAAAAGTATGTCAATATTTTGGAATATTGCCAATCTGATGGGAAATAGAATGATTTTCAGTGTAGTTTTTATCTCAATCTCTTTGCATTTCTCTTACTATGGGTTAGGTTAAGCATCTTTTTAATACACTTAAGAATGATTTAACTTGTATCATCTCTGAGTGACATACAGTAAATGAATCCATAGTGTTCTAACCTACCAATATTTTCTTGAGCTCACCTTGGTCAAATTATACATTTAAAAAAATCCATTTTATCTTTTAAGATAAGCTTCACTTTCTTAGACATCTGCCTTTTATACTCAACTATTATAATTTATATCATATAATTTCTACACTCATATATACACTATATATACACATATCCTCATATACACACTACTTTTCAAGCAAGAATACCTGCATGCTATGCAATTTTTTTACTATATTACAAATGCTATCTTTGATATTCAGTGGGTTCTATAAGCGTAAATACTGAGAGATATGAATTTGCACATTCCCATCTAGACCACACCCCTTTAGGTTTTCAAACTCATGCATTTTAGAGTATTTCAGATGATCTTTTTTGCATTATCGTCCCCCAAACCGCTTCCACACGTGGAGATTTCCTACACTTTCAAGATCTGCTGAGGTTCAAGGCAAATAACTGTCACCCACAGTAAGGATGACCTGTGTGTTCAATGCTGGCTTCTACTCAGAGGGGCCACACTCATCACTATCCACTCCACTCTTAATAGTCACATAGAGAATAAAAATGACTTATGCCTGCAAAGACAACAGAGGGGTTGGTGGGGTTCTCTTTCTACACACAGATTGTAAAGTTTCTTTCTCATTTGTCTTTATTCTGGATGCCTTGAGGTTTTCTTCAGTTGTTGTTACCTCTGCCACCACAACTATGGTCACAAATCTGGAGCACATCTACTATTTTTTTTTTAATATCAGCTTTTTCTACTCCACTTCCTCCTTTCATTTTCTTGTCTCTTGCATCCTGACATTGTCTAACAGACAAAGTACAGCCCTTTGTGGCAACAGTAAGATGTGGAGCCACATCCCCCAGCCCAGTGTGTTCTGGCAGTTCCATCTGTGAATGGATATAAAAGAAAACAACTGTGTTGGTATTTTGAAAATGAAGTGTACTACTGCATGTGAACATCTTTTGTGAAATGATATGTATAATATATTGTATGACCTCATGATTGCATGTACAATGAGATCATGGGCCTTATCAGAGAGAGGTATTTGAGCCCCAAAGAGAAAAACATGGAGGCAAGGAGATGGCCTTTTCCTATTCCTATAAGCCAGATTCAAGCAGACGAAGAAACCCACACTGTACAAAGGAGAAGTTGAAAGGATGTGCTTTCTAGTAGTATGTAGTCTGACTGACAAAAGACAGTTTTATGCTCTGTATGTATGTACGTGTATGTGTGGATATACATATATGAGTACAAAGAAAAATATGAAAAGACACCCCACTACATGGTTATCATGGTTATCTTTTGCTGGGCTGGTGGAAAGAAGGGCAGGTATGAGAGAAAGTAAGGCTGCTATGAGTCAGGCAGAATGAAGAAAAAAAGATTGTACTTAAAAAGTATACATGATCACGTTTATATACTTATGCAAAATTACAGACTTATTTGTGTAAAGAAATTAGAATTTGTTAAACAAAGGAAGAAAGGGAGAAAGGGATGATGTGAGGGAGGAAAGGGGCCTTAGACACCATAAATCTTCAGTTGTTTCACACGTGGTACCTGGAGAGCCTCTGATCAGATGGTGGCAGAGTTAGGACATTCCTGGATGGCTTTGCTCCCTGGAGCAGGCCCCAGGAGCAGGGTTAACATCAGGTGCTCCTGTGTGCTGAGAATTCTAACCTTGGAAGAAGTTAGCGATATTAGTTGGTGACAACCACCCCCGCCCCTGCCACCACCATCACATACACGCAGTGTATGTTCAGGGGGTTTCTCGGAGTAGAAACAATAGTTGTGTTTCTGTAACACTCGTAGCTCTTAGTTTTCCCTTGGCTGATCTGTGGGAGACAAAAAATGTACTGTTATTATGCCTTCGTGTGCTTATGCCTTCAGGACAATCAATGCAAAACCCAGGAGACCTTGGAGATTGTGTCACATGTAAGCTGAGGCTGCATTTGGGGGGCATGAGAAACGGCTCACGGACTACCTTGGAAACTAAAGTGCCACCTCTATAAGACAGGGACCGATGCAGGTTTCAAGAGGTCCGTTGGGAGGCTTTCTTTAAGAAAAATAATATATATCTGTATTACTTTTGCATTCTTTATAAAAACATATGTCCATGAGTGCATCTTGCTAGGGCACTGCCCAGTGCCTTGGAAGTGACAGTGTGAGGAAGAGGATATGAAACTGGAACTTCTAAAATGTGAAGCAGTCCTCAGCCCAGGCCAAGCTCTTTAGGCTTCACAGAACCCACCAGAGTTCACATCCAGCCCTGTACGAGCCCCCTACCAGGGCAATGCCTAGTTGGTGATGCATGATCCCCAACAGTAACCCAGTCTTGGGGGCAATATTTCCTAGGTTTCTAAACCATATAGGTGATTGTAGCAGTTAATGTTCTGTGATATTTATAAAAAGGCATGATAATTAACCTGCTTAACTGTGACTACCGCGTAAAGTATATGTGGTATTGGGGTGAGGATGGGGAACGGAGAATTGGGTTAGAAAGAAATGCAATGTTTACTCTTTATTCTATATACATCTATACTGTTCATTTAAAACCATGTTTAAATACTTATGTTACATTTGTAATTACTTTTTAAATTTCCAGTTAAAACAGTAAAAGAAATAATTAAGATGTAATAAAATAACTTTCATCTTAAAAAAAAAAGAAAAACACTCTCTAAGGCCAGAAATACTCACTTAAAAGTGCTGTGCCACAAATCTTGCACAGCTAACATTGTAGGGTTCATTGAATTCAAGTGATCCCTAATATAACTGCTTGCAGCTAAAAAAGATTTCCTCCAAGGTTTTGGAAGAATTTTCATTCTGAAAAACAAAGAGAAAATATTCAGTTTTCTTTTTCAAAAATCAAAAGAAAGTATTCACATAGTCAATGTACTTTTAGAGTAATAAAGGTTTAATTTTAATTTAAAAATATGAAGTATCTCTCATAGAAAGAACAAAACATGTAATTATCTTTTTAAATATATAAGTCATGCTCTTTATAGTTTAGTATAATTTGAGGATAATAATGCATATGAAATTAGATTTGAATTTTTATCATATACGGTAACTAACTTATTCTCTAAATACTTGATCCTATTAAGCCCAAAAATAAATCATGACGATTAAACAGAAACAGTAGCCAGTTTTGTTTCATATACATTTTGAAAGATTTTCTTAAACAGGACATAAAATGTTTAAATTTCTCCTTTATTTTTAAAACACAAAATCAAAAACATTAAAATTCTTATTTATAGACATTTATTCTGAGAGAACAAACTGGGGTTGGAGGGTTGGGTGAAAAAGTTGAAGGGATTAGGAAGAACAAACTGGTAGTTAAAAAATAGTCACAAGGATGTAAAGTACAGCATAGGGAATATAGCCAATAATATCGTAATAATTAGGTGTAGTGCCAGGTGGGTACTAGACTAATCAAAGGGATCACTTTGTAAATTATATAAATCTCTAACTTCTATGCTGTACACTTGAAACTAATATAAAATAATATTGAGTGTCAACTGTAATTGAAAAAAATTTTTAATTAAAAAATAAAACATCTATCCCTGTCAAGGTAAAAAAAAAGACATTTATTCTGTAACTCTCTGATTTGAATACCACCTTTTATATATTAAAGATGCGCCATTTTCATCTTTCTGAATGTATTTAAACATTTATAATTTTTTCCTCTAATGGATTTTAAACAATTAGTCTTGTTTTATTATACAGTAAGTTTAGTTAATTTTTTCAGTTGTAGCCATACAACCTTTACAATTACAAAGGATGATTTTTATCTATCTCCAGGAGAAAAACTGTTCTCCATAGAAGATATGTCGAAAATGGCTATAAGACTTTTTCTTTTTTTGTTATCATAGGAAACAATTTGGGGCACTTTTAAATGGCATGAAAGAAACAAAGTAAAACTCTGTTATTTAAGTATATGTTCTATTCTTTACACTATTTAAGAGATTTATTTCTAAATGTTAATTATTTCAGGGAAATATGTAGCAAGTGGATTCTCCCATTATGCAGTCTATATTTTAATCCATGTAATAAACTGAAATATATTCTATATATGCATATTTTCTACAGCATTCTCACTGTGTTTTTGCGAGATTCAAATTTCATCAAGCCTTTATGTCCCTATTATTTTTGTAGCCTGTGCTGGGAGCTGTAGGGATATAGAGATTTTTATCAAGTTCTTTCTCCAGTGTACTTATATTTTAGCATATGTGCTGCCAAAGTGAGCACGGTACTTATGTTTTAAAAACCTAGATGTCCTTCTGTACATGTGTCTATTTGTCTACTCATCTATCCATCAATCTGTAAATGTAACATATTAGGGCTTAAGTACATAAATAAACAAACAAGATAGCTGAAACAATCAGTTGTATATATGAAATATATAAATTACAAACATATGTGAGAAAATAATACTGGTATATAAATACAAACACACACACACACACACACACACACACACACAGGAGTGATCACATAATCAATATTCTTCAAGAAACCTGATCGCTTACTCAGCACGGTGGGGTAGAATTTCATCTTCCTTTTTATCATCTTCTTTTTCTCTAGGATCTTTTAAAACAAAATCAACTAAAAGAAAATTGAAAAGTTCTGATCAATAACCTTATATTAAAGTATATTTCTAAGCAACTGCAAAACCAATTCCATTAAAATTATTTAAATTGTTTTTTAAAAATAATTAGAAATTTGTGCATTTATAAATACAAGAAATTTTTTTAAATTATAAGAAAATCTATGATGTCTTTGTCTTTGAGAGTATGTGTTTCCTTTCTTAACGAGAACCCTGTTCTTTCATTTGAAAATGATACTTGCTTTTAATATCACATTTTCCTTTAGCTATTTCACCAAAAGTAGTTCTCGTTAAATTGAAAGTCAACAACACAGAGCAGTAGTAGTTTCCCTTCACTGAAAAAAATATACATATTGCCTTGTTGTTCTCTTTTAAATTGCTTAAGAACATAAAACAATCTTGTTATAAAGTCAGTAAAATGACCTACTTCGGCTTCTGTCTTCTCTGGTCTTTAAATAACAGTTAATTCTAACTTTCCTGCCTGTCTTTCAAGATGCTCTTTCTAAAATGCAAACATGTTATTACCCTTCTGCTTAAAATTCTTCAGTGACTCTCCTTTATCTTCCAATGCTTTTTACAAAGGCACATAAAGCCCTTCATATTCTGTCCCTTTCCCAAAATGCACCCTATGCTTTGGCCCTTAGAATTGCTTCTAAGACTGAAAGAGCCTTTCATGAAAGTTGGCCATTGATCACACTATCTCTTAGGCCAGGCATGTTTCCTAGCATAATGTTTTTCATCCTTCAAGACCCAATTCAGGTGCCCCAGAGTCCTTTCAAAGACAGCAGGCATGATCCCTTCTCACTTAGAGCATATCCTCTATTTCCCTCCTCATTGCACTTACTACTCTTCTTTGCAATTTAGTGATTTGTCCATCTCCCTTATTACACTCAGAACATTTTGGCTCTTTATTTTTATAGTCCCAGGGCACTCAATAAAAGTCTTAAAGGCAATGAATGCCTTCTACTCTAAGGGTCCCTAGACCACCCCAGAGCATTATGACTTCTCCAAACTTGTGCATAGCATCAATTATACCACAATTATATCATAACTAATTGGAGATTCTTTTTTAAAAGTATAGGTTGGAAAGCCCTGCCTCCAGAGATTTTAATTCAGATGGGTGCAAATATCACTACTTTAAAAATGATTCTGATGATTAGTCAGTCTTAGAATCTATTGGCCTATACTATGAGTCATCACACTTTTTATGTAAAGGGCAAGATTATAAATATTTTCAACTTTGTGAGCCACGAGGTCTCTATTACAACTACTCAGCTCTGCTCTTACGGTTCAAAAGTAGCCATAGACAATATGCAGATAAATGTATATGGTTGTATTCCAATAAAACTTTATTTACAAAAACAGATGGAGGTCCAGATTGAGCCTGTGAGCTGTAGTTTGGTCAATAGCAACAATTTTGTAATGAATCACATTCTACTTTATGATATCAGTAATATTAATGTTAATTACATAATTAGTTAACTTTTTATAATTTTCTTCAGTTCTGTCCTTTGTTGAAGGGATCTGTGCCTACAAATAGAAAGTCTATGGTTTGTGGGGGTTTTTTTGCTGTACACTATTAATAAAACTTGCCGAAGATCTTAAGCAATGTAACAGCAATACAAGTAACAGCATGATAAATATAAGTACTTACAAATATAGGTATTAACTTTTAATTTAAAAGAATTATCTTTAATTAGCCACATTCAAATTAGAAAGCAAAGGGAAATACTGATTTACCTATGGATTTTTTTACACTAAGAAGATAATCTTCTCTCATTTCATCAGATAATGCAAGTATGCTGTTAGTGAGGACTTTCAGATGTTGAGGGACTAAATTCAATACATGCTCTAGCCAAGAATCTTCCATTGGGGCTACGTGGTCCGTATCAATTCCGTGGTGAATATAATAGTAATATCTCTACATAAAGGAGACCAAGAAATATAGATGAATTTAGTACTATAATTAAAGAAGAGTGTTTATCAAACATAAAATTACTGATAAAAATTAACGTTTTAGAACAAAATGTTTACAAATCATAAAAAATGTATTTTGTGCAATTCATGTAGGCATTATTTGAGATCTCCTATATTAAAGAATATGTATGTTTCATGAAAATTAATTCATAAGTCTACTGTAAACCAAGTTATATTACCAAATATATCATGTTCATAAGTCTACTGTAAACCAACAAGTTATATTACCAAATATATCATGTACTGAATAAAGCCTATGCAGAAATAGAATTTAGTGTTTTATAAATAGGTGAAAATTTGGTATGTTAATTTTTGATTGAAAAATCAGAAGTAGATCTTAAAAGCTGAAAGTGAATCAGTATCTCTACAATTTTGCAGCTGCTAATAAATGTGTGCATAAAATATTCATTTAAAGATGTAATTGTATCTCTTTAATAATGAATATTTAACTTCAATGTATTTTCTCATTTTTATGTCACTTATTAGAAAAATATTTAAACATCAAAATACTTTCAAATTAGCAATGTTAAGTTTATTTTAAAAATGTCTTTGATGTTTATACTTTTTTAATCCTGTATTTGAAATAGGCGACGAATTTCTGTTTTGAAAGTTAATATTCTTTGTAAAGTGTACATTATGTAATTAAGATAATTTCTCATAGAAGAATAAAAACATGTAAAAGCTATATAGGACTGAGGCTAGCTTTAACAAAGGGAGCAGGTAAACTTAAGATTCTTTGATTGTGGTCAAAGATGGCAAAGGAAAGAATAAGTTCCCTTATGGAACTCCATAAGATTTACTCCCATGTCCACAGAGTTTCACAAGAGAGGAACACAGAATAATCTTAAATGTACTAAATTATCTTCAAGTGCTTCCTTTACTTCCAATTATACAGATCAAAAAAATAGCCCATTACCAAGATGTCTTTCTCTATTGCCGTAGTGGTTGGTTTTGGAAGTGTGCTTTCATCAGGAGTAGCTGAGTCTAAGACGGTATCTTGTTGCCTAAGAAAATGATGAACACACTATTTAAATGTATATAAAGAGCAGTTAGTTTCATATCAATAGATATAAAAAGATGAGGACTGTCTTCTGATAATCATAAGAAAAACGAATTGTTGAACATTTTATAAATGTTCGACATTTATATATTTGTATTATATATTTGTTTCATACCTTATTCTTTCCAGGATACCTTTTTTTCTTAGAGAGACAGTTATATTGAAAATTATTTGCAAGATCTAATTCAGAGTCAACATCCTTCTTTATGGGCTTTACTCATCATTCCTCATTACTCAAAAGTCAAGCTCTCTTCTCTGAAATTTGGGGTTTAAAAAAGCACTGATGGAAAAGACTTTAAATGTAATTTTGCAGAAGACACAGAAGGATTCTTTAAAAGACCATTTTTCTGATTTCTAGAGATATACAGTACAAGTTAACAATGAGTAGTATAGAAGCTCATCTGCTCTTGTATTTATTACTGGCTGCATTCATATAATAATATAATGTTTATAGCTATAATTCAATTCAAAATCTATAGCAGATATGAGTCACATTTTGTGACTTCTTCTGGGGTTCCACTCTGTGGAAAGGCATAGTTCATATCTCTAGGAAAAATAACAAGTTGTTCTGTGATAGTTTTAACCTCTTTCTCATTAAATGTATGATGCTCTGGATCCCAGCTTCATCTGGAATGGATATAGTCAGTGATGTTGTATAATAAAATTATACTTTTTATTCTTCCCACTAACTGTTGTGTATACTTTAATAAAGTTGGGGGAAATGATACATGCCAAAAAATAATAGTTAATATTTTTCAATCTAATGTTTGCCATATGTTCAGGGGAAAAATTACTATTATCTTTTAATTCTGTAGCCAGATTAATCATTAATTCAAGAGAAAGAACAAAATAGAGATCTTTACAGAGATGAAAGTTTTGCATTTACTTCCCACAGAACCTCAGCTTCAGCGAAGAAAATGAACCTGGAAGTGAAGAGTGGAATGCAAAGGCAATTTTCTAAAAAATTAGAAAATATATTAGTAAATCTAAGTAAGTTTAACTTTTTAAAAAGTATGGAGAATTTAAGGATTTGGTAGAACTAAAACATTATAGAAATATTAGTAGAAGTAAAATCAACAATAATCACATAGAAAATGCAAAGGAAAGTTCAGAGTTAAGTTAAAGCATTCCAAGGTCCATGTGTGCTATTCAGGGAGAAGACAGATAAAATGAATTTTAAACTTTAAAAACTAAATTACAATATGTGGTTTTAAATGTTAGGATAACCACTAAAAAAAACAAACAAAAAAACAAATATATTTGATAGCTTTTGGGCCAATGGGAATAAAGGAAAAAGAGAAAATTCAATTCAATAGAAAGCAAATAATAATAATAATAATAATAATAATATAATCAAAGATAACATACAGTAAATACAAAATACAAAATAATTTGGTAGACATTAAGCCCACCTATATAAGAAATACCAATAACTATAGACTATAAATAACATTAAATACACTATTGAGGTATAAAATCTAAGATTAAATTTCAGTAAGTCCATATCTTGTTTGTAAATGGCATAACTAAAAGATATCATAAAATGTTTGAGACTTCTGTTTCTTATAATACAGCAGCAAAGATAATCTGAAAAACCTCCCAGTACCATTCTATAAATACTAGATAATATGTCACAAAGCTCCTTTTGAATACAGAGCTGAGCTCACAAGAAAGATAAGAAATAGGAGGGGGAAAAATGGAATGTCAAGGCAAAGCAATTACCAAAAACCTGAGGCTATGGCTGCCGTCTATGGAGGTGGGGCCTTGAACTTTAATGCTCTTGTGGGTCAGGAGATGATTGTGTAGGGCTGAATGAAACGGAGAATTCAAACCGAGACCCATGTATGAAGCTGAAACCTAAGACAGGCTCTAACTTCAACCAGAGAAGGACCAGTAATGACAGGCACAGGGACTTGTGTCAAGAAAGACCATCTGTTTTGGCCAGGGCAGTGGGTAAAGAAAATGTTCCTTCTGAGAATTTGTAACCAGAGGCCTACCATCCCACGGTTTTGAGTGTTAATTTTACATTGTTTGCGTGACCTGAGAGTGTTTAATTGAAAAAAGAGACATAAGTGGGTCAAGCTGGTTATATCCCAGTGGTGCCTGACAAGAGCAAACTCCAAACCACTCCAGTAGAGCACATGCTCACAATCCAGCTACACAGGACTTCCATAAAATCCCCTTCCTTTTGTAAGTACATAGTAGTCACTATCCTCCCTTCAAGGTGGTCATCCTGCCAGTAAAATGCCACAGGTGGAACAGTAAAATAAGGTTCTGTGAGTGAGTTACTTATTGCAATGTATCATGAAACTCTTATTGGTTCACAAATGGCAGTGTGCATGCCTCAAGAGTCATAATGAAAGAAAGAGGGTACTGAGCAACTAGCAGGAAGCCCTGAGTAAACAAGCTAAAAGGAACTAGTGATGCATATCTGCACTGTTCTCCATAAATGGATCTAAAACTCAGACCAGGCAAGCCCAGGCCCTGCTCACGCTGCCGATCACCTCACATCAATTCCTTCCTTCTCTATACAAGAAGACCCACAATACAGAGGTTGCCACATCACCTGAGCCAATGAGATGGGGAAAAAACTGCCTCAAATCTTCTACCAGCCACCATGACTACAACCAGAACTCCTGGACATTTTGCTCTCTTAGCCAACATCAGATGTTAACACTGGTACCTTTTCAGCTTGTGATATTTAGAAAAGGGGCATGCTTAATAGAGTTAAGCTCAATCTTTCATTCTTTATTTATACCTTAACCTCATTCTAACAAAACTTTGGAGCATCCTTAGAGCTGCACAGAATTCTTATATTTTTAGATAAAAAGTTCCCAGAGGCTCTAACTAGGATAACACATACTGGTTAGCTTATAGAACTTACATAATGACATTGACAAGAGTGCTTCGAAAGTTCTCACGTTCTTTATGTGGAGATTTGCTCTTCAATTTGGAAGTAGATGGTCCAACGTGACTATCATCAATTTGATCTAGTAATTTGCCCTTTTTTCCAAACTGTTCCATGTATTCAGCTGAATTTTTAAAAAGCATAAGTTAATCATCTAAAAAGTAAGCTAAAATATTTAAGTGGTTAGAATAAAATGTTAAAGCACATTTCAAGGAAAAATCACATGCTTTAAGTTCTCAAGTAACCATAAGTATAATTAATTTTCTTTCACTATCAGGAAGTTAAACTACGCCTGTTTTACATCATCATAATAGAAACCATTGCCTATTTCAAGAATATTCCATTTATTTATTTTATAGTTTGAAGAATATGCTAATAAACTCAAATTTTCAATTATATTTTCATCAAACCTTCTTAAAGTGAAGATTAAAATTATGACAAAAACAGAATATGAAACTATTTCAAATAAAATTTTAAAAACCATGATGAAAAAATGATACTATTCAATGTAATCAATCTGATGACTCAAAATAATAAAAAATATTTAAATGATTAACTTGGAAATAATGTTTACAACTTATTAAAGTCCCTCTTAGAAAAAAATTCTTAGTCTTTGATGCAGAGGCAAATTCTGACTACAACAAATCAAAGTTTTATTGTAAACATCTCAACTCCTAAAATATCAGCTTTTATAACATTTGCAATAGCCTAAAATAGCTAATTACTGGAATCAATTATTTTCTGAGGGAAAACATTTGGGATAAATTTTTCTACTTGATATAAAGGTCATTTTGGTTTTACAATTTCACTACTCTATTAGCTAAATATTGTATGATTTTTTTTTTCCCTAGGAAATGTTCTTAAATCTAAGTTTGAACATTAAAATTCTTACCATACGACTGTTCATTTTTAACACTAAACTTTTCTGGAATATCATCATCCTGCTTTATACTCAAATGGAATGATGGAGCTGCCAGCTGCCACTGAGGCTTTGTACTCACCTGAAATATGAAATTGAAATAGCATTAATATGACAAATCATAAAAAAAAAATTTTTCATGAAATGCATTAGTATTTAAAAACACAGACATTTCCTTCAACAAATCAGAGCATCTGGAAAGAAGGCACAAACACTCAACAACAAATCATATTCAACCCTGGGAATGGCTGTGGTGTGTAACATTTGGGAGATAGTAGCAAAGGCCCTGCTGCTGGTTTGATGTGGGTACCTGTTACCTAGGATGGGGAGTTCATTCCAGAGAGTCTACTCACCCCCAGATATTGGCAAGTGTTTTTTGAGCTTTTTGTTTTAATGAAAGGCACTGGCTGCTGGTCTCCATTGCTAATGAGTTCTACTACATCCAGCTCCAAAAAGTCTTCCTGTTCTCATGGCATCTCTAGATTACTCTGGAAACTCACGAATTTATTACACCATTTAAGGCAAGGGTCATACACTCTTATACTTGCACAATTTGTGCAGGTACCTTTGAGGAAGAAAGGCTAGTGATGATAGCTAACTGGCATTCAGTTTTAGTGCTGGGATAAAATAGAGGGTAGTAGGGACTGTGGCAGACAAGAGGACACCTAGGTCTTTAAAAAGGCAACAACTAATTAGCTTGAGCCAATTATTGCAATACCAGAGCACAGACTCACTGTTACTGGAATCTATGGCCCTTCAGTAAACCCAGATGGAAGTGAAATGTACCTATTTTTTAATGCTAACAATTGAGTCTGTGTCTTCCTTCCAGATGCAGATCAACTTGATAGCCCATGCTTATACTGGCACCTCCTTCTTCCTAGTTTTACTCTCCCTAATCCCTTACTTCTGCTTCCAAATAAACTACCTGCTACATAAAAATCCTTGTTTCAGGCTCTTCTTTAACAGGAAAATATGCTAAGACAACTTGTAAATCAATGCTTTTCCATCCATCCATCCATCCATCCATCCATCCATCCATTCATCCGCCTTTCCATTCTTCCACTCTCATTTTGCTCCAAAAAGGATCAAAGATTTGTACTATGAGTGAGTGCTAGGAGTGCTATGAATGAGGTGTGCACAAAGTGTGAGAATTAGGTCACCAGTTCACACCAGCTGACAGCCACCAGTGCTGGGTCACCTTGTTTTAAACAAGTATCACCTCCAGAAGCATGAAGGTCTGTAATGAAAATCACTCTAGGTTTTAACTAGTGCCAGAGAATTTTATCCAAGTCCAAACCTCAATGTTCAAATAAAAATATTTTTGAAAAAAATCAGTGTATTTTTAGAAAATGTCTCTTAAAAATATCATTTCCCTTAAAGTAAATAAAATTCAAAGAATGCTGAAAAAATGTAAGATATTGCCAAATATGAACATAAAACCGGGTTTAGAACAGCCAACAAAAACATTTAAACTATTATATGCCACCAACATGAAACTCATCCACTGAATATCAAATAAGGATTTTTTTTTTCAATCATCTCTGAATCTTTAATTGGCTCCTCCCAAAGGGTGCCCCACTGCTGCTGAATTTTGGTGTCATTGACCTCAGACACAAGTTTGCCATCCAGTCCTGCAGGGGGTGGTCCTTTGTATGGATTTCATGGAGTTGCTGTCCAGGGCATCACCAAGATCAAAGTCCTCCCCCTCTTCCCACAGGTGGCAGTAGGTGGCAATTTCAGCCTCTAGCTTGACCTTGATGTTCAGCAGGGCCTCATACTCCTGGGTCTGGCTCTGTCCCTCTGCCTGGGTCTTGGCCAGCTCTGACTCTAGGTGCAGCAGGATCCTGTTGAGCTATTCCATCTGCATGGCATAGTGTGCTTCCACCTCCCTCAGCCTGTTCTCCAAGCTGGCCTTCAGATTTTTTCGAGTCCAGGTAGATCTCCAAGGACTGGACAGTGGTCTCAGCTCTGTGAGTGTCGTTGCAGCACTCCTGTCTCAGCGGTCTGCGATGTGACTACTGTGGTGCTCTCTTCAGTCTGTTGGGACCAGTACTTGTCTAGCTCCTCTCAATTCTTCCAAGCCAGCTTGTCATACAGGGCCCAGATGTCTACCATGATCATACTGAGGTCCTGAAAGTCGGGGCGTCCAACTCCACGGTCAAACCAGAGTTGGCAATCTGGTTTCACAGACTATTTACCTCCTTCTCATACTCTTCTTCATGAAGAGCAGCTCCTCCTTGAGAGCTTCAATCTCTGTCTCCAGCTACAGTCAAGTGATATTGGTGTCATCAATGACTTTTCGAAGCCCATTGATGTCACTCGCCACAGATTGGTGCATGGTCAGCTCTGTCTCATACTTGACTCTGAAGTCATCAGCAGCAAGACAGACATTGTCAACCCGTAGAACGATACGGGCATTGTCCATAGAACTTGCAAAGATCTGAGATCTTGGGTTCTTGATGGTCTTAAAATAATGTCCTCAGTCTCTGATCTAGGGTTCCTTCTTCTCCAGGTGTCTCCAGATATTGCTCTTCAGTCTCCAACTATCAGCCTCCAGGCTCCTCACTCTCCCCACGCAGGAGGCCAGGTGGTCATTCAAGCATTGCAGTCTCCTTCTCAGTCTAGATGCCCCCTTTCCCTGCCAGACCCCCAGCCATCCATGAGGCCAGGCCTCTGGACTCCTGGCCATCATGGATGCTGGTAGAGTGGGGTATGGGGGTCTAGGAACCTGAGCACTCTGCATCTGCATACACGCTGGCTGTACTGCTGGCCGGCTGGCTGGACCTGGTGGCTGGGTAACTGCATGGAATCCAGGGTCCAATAGCTGGTGGAGAATCTGGAGTGAGTGCTGAAGCTCATGTTGTTAGGGGAGGAAGGCAAGAGGCCAAGACTCAGGTTTGACCCGCTAAATAAGGAAATTTACATTTACATTTCTAAACCTTTATAATAACAAGACACAACAAACCAAAAGTAATTTTTATTTTTTTCAGTTTTAAAATGTGTTAAATTTTTAAAGAGAAAATAAAATATCTATTCCATTTTAGGTTTGTCTTTCAAATTAGAAAATTTAAGATAGATTTTGCAGAACTAGGAAAAACATGCTATGGCTCAATTCTATAGAACTTGGCATAATAATCAAGTTATCAATAAAAGCATATTTTCAGTTAAAATGTGTATTTTGGAATGTTCAGTATAATTCACCTAAGAATATTAATTTAAACTTCTATGTGAAAAAATGTCCTTCATTTTAAATTATCAGAAATCTTTTCTACATAAAGCAACACAAATTCAATTTTATAATTTGTTCTCGGTTGTTAAAATATCTCTCAAAAAATAATGCTTTAGATGAACCTTGAAAACATGATGCTATTTAATGTAAAGGGACAAATATTGTATGATTCCACTTATATAAAGGACCTACAGTAGTCAAATATATAGAGTCAGAAAGTAGAAGGGTGGTTGCCATAAGCTGGGTGGGGGAATGGGGAGTTACTGCTTAATGGATAAAGTTTCAGTTTGGGAAGATGAAAGAGTTATGGAGATGGATGGTGGTGATGGTAGCACAACAATGTGAAGTACTTAATACCAATGAACTACATTTTAATTTAAAATGATTAAAATGGTAAATTTTATGTGATGTATATTTTATCACAATTAAAAAATATAATAATGTTTGCATTGAACCACTTAAGCTCAATTTCCAGGAGACATCAAGAGCATAACTCAATGGCATTGAATTCAACATAATTACTAGATGGTAAAATTTATTACAGTAAAGTATATCTTACCCAGCACTTATCAACTGAAAATGTCTATTAACTGCCTCTTCCACAGGACAATGACAATTTATAGTCATAATAATAAAAAAAGAATGGCAAGATCTGAGGAATCCTCTGTGGCATAGCATTTCACTGCTGGAAGATATTTCTCAAAGATCATCAAATTGACTCTGCTCATATCCAAACTCAGAAACTGAGGCTCAGAGAGGTAAGTGATCCCCCTCAGAGGACAGAGTCATTAGTGACCAACCTGTAACCTGTAGCCTCATTTTCTAACTCCAGCACTGATATACTTTCTGCTAGTCCATCTTAGAAATTATTTTATCTAGGATATTCAAATATTCTATACATAACTAGGAAATTATAACTTACAGTTACTTCATTAAGATAGTTATTTTTTCTAATATGTGTACCTTATCGAATTTCTCCATCAGAAAATAATTAAATGGAGCACAAAATTCAAAATCAGAAATTTAGTTACAAGTTTAAAAACCAATAAACATTTTTAAAAGGGAAAAATTCAGTGAGGGTGTGTAGGTAAATTACCGTAGCCAACTGTGGTAGAACTCTTCCTGGTGTCTTCGATTTTTCTTTGCTGGCTGGTTTATCCTGCATGACAAAACACAAAGTATTTCAATTATCTTGTCAATAATTCTTGACATTGATTATAATACATTTTATATTGATTACATTATGTGCTGTGTATTGAAGTTTACATAAATTATCTCATTTAATTCTCTTTAAAACCCTATAAGGTAAGCAGTGTTGTACCACTTTTGTGCCTATTGTATAAATGAGGAATTTATAAATGATGTAGCTTATGTCCCCACAAAGTGCACAGTTCAGTAAATATTATAAACTATATGCTTCTATCCAGGACAGGAGATAGTGTGGAGCAGAGTATTCAAAGAAAGTTTCAAAGAGAGAAAGGATGGAAGCTAAGTCATGAGGTAGAGTTGAGTCTCCAAAGAGTATAACAGTGAGCTTACTGAAGACAGCGGAAGCATCGTAACAACTCGGGAGCAGGTGTTGGGGTTGATGGTGAGGGCATTTGGCCCAACTGAAGTAGAAGGTATAACAATTCTCTTCTTTAACAATGATTTATTGAATTCTTGCCATGTGTCAGGTTGTCTTTAAGGCACTGGATCTACAGTCATGGACAGAACAAAGTCTCTCCCCTGGTGGAACTTATACTCTAATGGGGGTATAGACAGTATTTTAGAATAAATATGTCAGGTAATGTCAGAAAATAATAAGTACAGTAGAGAAAAATAAAGCAGGGTAAATGGATAGAAAGAGAGAAAGTAGGGAAATGCCAGATTAGATGGGGTAGAGAGGCCTCTTCGCAGAGGTTATGTTTGAGTAGGAACCTCAATTAAGAGTGAGGGAGGGCTGAATGTGGGTTTGGGGGCTTAATTGGTCTGGCTGGCAATGGAGAATCATTGTAGCCTCCTCTTAAGGTGACTTCAAGTCCCAATTTGCTGAAGAAAGTCCCAGTTAGTTCCAGTTTACACCTCTTGCCCAAGCATAATTGGTAGCACTTTTACTCTCAGTGGCATGTATCTCAGTTTAGATGACAAATTATGTTGTTAAGTTATTTATCATGCAAGGACATACAAAGGGTTATCTCAAAAACAGTCCTGCCAGCAATCAACAAGATATATGGGAAGAAGAAGACTAGAGTCAGCAGTGAGGATACTTTAGCAGCTTTTTAAAATAATCTGGGCAATTTGATTTAAAGAAAATGCTAGTAACTCAAGGTCACCTCTACCTTCCTAAAATACAGCCCTAATCATCTGCATCCTTGGTCAGAAATATTGAAAAGCCCCCTTCTAAAGGGGCTTTATGTTAGTTTCCAAAGCTTCCTGAATATGCCCGAAACTATTTTATTTCCCAGCTGCTCTTACAGTTACTTCGTAGCCATATGACTTAAGCCAGCCAGTGAAATGTGAGCACTGGCAGGTCAGGTAGCTAAGAGCTGGTGTGCCTCATCCATCACACTCTCACCTCTGCCACTGCTCATGAGGAGGCCAAATGTACGCCCGGCATAACTGTAAAGTGAAGGAGGGCTACCTGACCTATACCAGACTTCATGTGAGCCAGGATCAATCTTTGTTGGGTTACATCTCTGAGATTTTGGGGTCTTCCTGTTAATGTCAGCAAGTATTAATTACCCTGATAAACAGAGCCACCAATACACCCCTCAACATCTTGTTAAAATCTGGCATTTTTTTCAAGACCAATATCAAAAAGTTTAGATTTTCTTAACTACAATTGCAGGTGATCTCCTCTGAATGTGCATAACACTGTTTTGGCAATATTCTTATTGTTTAAATTTTTTCTGGAATATAATTTGTGTATGTACCTATCCTGCTCTTTTAGCCCCTCACCCTGCTCCATCTCAGTCTACTGAATCAGTCTTATAGCGCTGGATAAACTGATTTTAAAAGAATTGTAACTTTTTCTTAGAAAAATTACTAATTGGTCAACCAAGCCCTTAAAAGGAAAAGGAATTGCAATGAGCTTCAGACAGTGCTTCTGAAAGTACGAATACCAGATTAGATGAATGATTCACACATATCCAGTGCTGTACCACAAATGGCTTTTTTTTTTGCAGTTCCTAGTGGACCACAGGATGTGAAGGGAAACATGAGCACAATATTTTCAAGTTCAAAGGTGCAAAAGGGATTCTCAAAGTAGAATGCTTCCCTTTGGAGAGAATGGGGATGAGGCAAAGGCCTGATAAGAATGTAGCTGTAGATAATAGAGATGAAGGTGCTAGGATATATGGCCCAAGGCCCTGGACTTTTCATGCCAGGATACAGAGGCAATAAAAATGAGATCCATTGTATTAGAGCCACAACAATTGCACAAAATACCTTACTCAACCTTAATCTCCTACACAAACCCCCACACACCTGACTTCTTCTACACCACCCATTCTGCATGCTGAGCTCTCACTTACAGTCTCATCAGCACCCTGGATGGAGAAGGGTGGTGAGGGCTTTAATGTTCCCTTCTTATACTGTAGTACAGAATAAATATCTCATAGGATATTTTATAAATAGGGTTCTCTAGCTAACCAAGAGCAGCCATACATAAGCCAACATACTGTCGAGCTAAGTAATATTGTTCTTCAATAAAACCAGACAGGTGAATTTAAAAATAATATCTACATATTTTTTAGTGCTGATAAGCAATTCTATTTTAATCTGTATTTTATTTTCCAGTGATAACTTAGGCACATGCCATCTTTTCCCTCTGCTTTGGAACTCTTGTGAGGCTGACACTAAGAGAATCCCACTGACCTTTTTTATCAATCAAATCTTGTGCCTCACATTCCTTCCCACCCTCCTGGCCTCACCTCTGATTCCACACATGGCTGCAGTGAATAGTTCTCTGCTGGCATCAATTCATGTAGAAATGGCAGTGCTTCACCTCAGGAAAAGGGCTTTTCCTTTCTGCTGTGCCATGAGACTCTCAGGGTAGCCCATTTCACACACATGAACAGCCAGAAGTAGGTGGGAGTTAACATCCACTGGAGCAACCTCCACCAATGTGGGGCTGATGGGTAAATGCTACCTCCTGATCATGCTCTAAGCTGCTCAGAAGGTTATAGCAGGATCACCCCCAGTTGCTTAATGTGACAACCAACTTGCTAAAACATTCTCGTATTGGCTTCTCCTTCTACCTAGTTTTACTGTCCCCAATCTTTTACTCCTGCTTCCTGGAGTCATCTCCCCAAATAAAGTGCATATAAATTTTTTTTCAGGCCCTTTTTCCACTTGAAAGAAAGCTAAGACGACTTTAAAAACTCAGTCATCTTCCATTCTGTGTCTGCCTTTCCATTCCACTCTCATCTTGCTTCATAAAACATTTAAGATTTGTGAGAGTGCTATGAGTGAGGTATACACAAAGGGGGAGAATTCATCGCCAGCTCACAGAGACTGGCAGCCACCAGTGCTGGGTCACCTTCATTTCAACTATGGGGGTCACCTCTAGAGCATGAAGGTCTGTAATGAAAATCACTCTAGGTCTTAACTACTACCAGAACACTTTATTCAAGTGCAAACCTTAATACTCAAATGAAAAAAAAAAAATTATTCAATGGATTTAATATCTCAAAAATATAATTTTTCTTAAAAGACATGAAACTCAAATGATATGAAAGAAAATTTGCAAGATACAGTCAAATATGAACACAATATATGGTTTAAATCAGACAAAATAATTTCAGATAATTATATGCCTCACTGGCTAGAAGAAATTATTCATTTGAGCCACTGATGATTGATTCAGTAAGTAAATTTAAATTTAGTTGCTATTTCTACACCTTTATGGTAGTAAATTTTTTAAAAAACTAAGCAATTTTTTTCAGTTTTAAAATTTGTTGTTTTTTAAAGAGAAAATAAAATGTCTATTTCATTTCAGGTCTTTGTCTTTTAAACTAGAAAACAAAATAGATATTTGCAGAACTAAAAAAAAAAGATGCTATGATTTTATTTTATAGAGTATGGTGTGATAATCTCGCCATTATCAATACAAACAGATTCATAATTAAATATGTGCTTTGAAATGTTTAAACATTCACCTAAAATTTTTCATTCAAGTTTTTTTAAGCTGCGAGAATCTTTCATTTCATATTACTAGGAATCTTCTCTGTATGCAGCAATGCAGATTCCATTTCATAGCTCATTTTGAGCTTTTAAAATATGCTTCCAAACAAATAATGTTTGCATTGACCTTCTACCGAAGCTCAACTCCCAGGAATCACAAGTGTGTAACTAAATGACATTAAACTCAACATAATTATTCAACAGTAAATTTTACTGCAGTAAAATCTAACTGTCCAGTACTTTATCAACTTAAAATGTCTACTAACTACATCTTCCACAAGACAACAATAATTTAAAGTCAAATAATGAAAAAGCTGTAGCATTTCAGTGCTAGAAGAGGCATCTCCTCAGAGATCATGAAATCAACACCTTTCATTCTCAAACTCAGAAACTAGAAGTGACTCCTCAATAGTCACAGAGCTGTTAGTGACAAAGCTGTAACTGAAGTCGCTTCCTGACTCCGACACTGCTTCTGCTAGATCATCTTCACAATTCAATTATTCAGAATAGTTAAATATTCTTTATATACTAGTAATTATAGCTTATACTTCGTTTATTAAGATAGTTATTTTTCTTAAGATACGTATCTCATAAATGTTCTCCATCAGAAAAGAATTAAATGGAGTACAGAATTTAAAGTCAGAAATTCAGTAACTTATTTGCAAGTTTAAAACTAGTAAACAACATTATTACAAAAGCAATAAAGTATGATAGTATACTGGCAAATTACCGTAGATAACTGTGGTAAAAATCTTACTGGTGTCTTGGATTTTTCTTTGCTGGCTGGTTTATCCTGCATGAAAAATATGAAAAAAAAAAACCTGTTTACTCTGTTAATGCAAAAATTCACTCACTCAACCAAATTTTACAATGTCAAATATAAAGTAAAATATATATTATCCAAAATATTCTAAAACATACTTTATAGATGGTATGATATTGTTGTACAGAAAAGCATAAAGAATCCACAAAAAAATCAGAGCTAATGAATGAGTTCAGCAAGGTTGTAGGATTCAAGATCAATACACAAAAATCAATTGTATTTTTAAACACTAGAATGAACAATTCAAAATTGAAATTAAGAAAGAAATTTTTTACAAAAGCATCAAAAAGAATAAAATACTTAGGGATAAATTTAACCAAAGGCGTGCAAGGCTTCAGTGAAAGCTATAAAACATTATTGAGAGAAATTAAAGAAGACCTCATTAAATGGAAAGACATCCCATGCTCATGGATCAGAAGACTAATATTCTTAAAATGCAATACTCCCTCCATAGGATTCAACACATTCCCTATCAAAATCCCAACTGCTTCTTTTTTTTGTATAAATTAACAAGTTGATCATAAAATTCACATGGAAATGTAAGAGACCCAGAGAAGCCAAATAATCTTGAAAAAGGAGAACAAAGCTGGCAGACTCACACTTCCAGATTTCACAACTTACTACAAAGCTACAGTAATGAAGACTGAATAAAGATAAGCGTATAGATCAAAGGAATAGAATGGGCAATTGATTTTTGACAAGAGTGCTAGGCAGTTCAGTGGGGGAATCATCATATCTTCTGGGAACTTATGTGAATCTAATAGCATCTAAAGTTCACTCAGCCCTACCTCTCTTCTCTATGGCTACAACTTATTTTTTTCAGAGTGCTCCACTTCCTAAGGTGACGACGTATTCAGGTTAACACACCCTCAACTTACTAGAAGTAATATTTGTACTTTTTAGCAGTAACTTTCAGAGAAGAATGCTTTATCTTCTTTGCAATAGAGAATAATTCCATGATAGGAATTTACTTCATCTATGTAAGAAGAAGCACTGTTAAGAGTGATTTTTTGATTTTTATAAAACGGATAACATGAGTTATGCTTTGGCCACTTATCAATTTCTTGCATCTTCTCATCAAATCTATGCTTTTTGCTCTCCTTTGTGATTCTTGAGCAGGAATCTATAAATATTTCTCCAGCTGGCACAATATTAATAGAGGGTTCAAAAGAGAGACTGAAAGAAAGAAAATTTTCTTTTTGTTTCAGTGCTTTTTCTTGTTGCTCCCAAGATACACCTGCCAGGAGTCATCATTCTTGCCAATGGGCACCTTCCCAGCCTGTGGTATGTGACTGACCCAGGGGCAGACACCCTCCAATAGGTGTCACTGTTATCCCTAAGGGCAGCTTTCCAGCAAGTTTCTTGCACAGGGAGATCTTTCAAACGTTTTAGGCATGCAAGCAGGTGGTCTTCTCACTTCTTACATTAATACTTTACTCACTGATTTTCATAGCTGCATACTGCTCCACTATATAAATGTAATGAATTTTCTCTATTTCATTTTCTTGTGAATGAACATTTAGCTTATTCCCAATGTTTCTGTATTACCAAAGATGTTTCAATAAACGTCTTTTGGCATATATTTTAGCATAAACACAATTCTTGTATCTCACACACACCAAGTATGTGAATATAATGTACACATATATTACACGTGTATATGTGCATGTCTATTGTTGTCCCCTTATTTAATTCCATTGGTATATTTGTCTATCTGTAAACAAATTGTATTACATCATCTAAATCACCATGATTCACAATAGGTCTTGAATCTATAAGGCAATTCTCTCACTTTGCTGTTCTTAAAAATTATACACAATCTTGACCTTTTCTCTACCATGTGAACTTTAGGATCCATACTGCATGGAAGATTTTTGATTTTTGATAGAAACATATTGAATTTCTAGAATAATTTGAAGAAAACTGACATTCTTCTTCATGACTATAACGTATTTATTCAGATCCTGGAAATGTATCCTTCAAAAACATTTCGTAATAGTCTTCATGATTGTCTTATCCATCTCTTGTTAGACATATTCTCAGGTATAAGGATTTTGGATGAAAAATGCATTGTAGGATCTAAACAAACTGACTTTAAAACTTTTAATCCCAACGAATTTGTAAACAGGGAAATGTCTCTGAATGCTACATCTACTTAGAATAATTTCTGTGATATTTCTTCTTTGTTTGCCCCAATCAAATCTCCATGTTTTTCTTCCTGCTCTGTGACTAGAAGGCTGAATTCTACATATGGACATCATTTGGGATCCCAGACCTCTTGCTTCTGGCAGAGATTAAGCAATGAGAGGCACCAGTAGGAGGCTAGAGATCAGGAGAAGAGAGGGATTAGGATATTTCTTTCCTAATACTCTGTTTTCCATATTTCTGATAGTAGCTGAATTCCTCCAGAGCTCAGCTCCTGCCAGGAAACTGCCATTCCAAGCCCAGCTCTCACCAGGTTTTAAGAATGATGTTCCATTTCTTTGACCCTTCATTCATTCCTAGGAATGGTTACAACTTCCTATTGCTAACAATCCTTAAATGCCTCCTCATCTCTCTTGGTTCCTTCCTTAACCATGCCCATGCCTCTGCAAATGGTCATTTTATGTTTTCTTCAGTTAAATACTTTTGAGAATGCCATCTGTTTTCTGTTTGATCCTATTATAATTTTACATTATCAAAATTAAAATTGCTAAAGAGTCTAGGTATTTCCTAAGTACTCTGGTTTTGCATTCATTTTTTTATTTTGTTGATTTTCAACTACTTGGCTATTGGAAAGGATATTGTAAACTCCATATAATCCAAATTTAACCATTCTGATCAAATGACCAGAATCTATGAATATATCTTGAACTGAAACTCAAAATGCTTTATTTTATGTTTTAACTAATTTTAAAAATGAAACGAGCAGTTGTAAAAGACATATCTTTAAATACCTAACTTAAGAACTCAGACTGCTATTTACGAAAAATGCCATGTCACTCTCAACCCTCCACTAATGAAATGAATATGTTAAAATCTCCTTCAGCAAATATGATTTTAACACCTGCTTACTTTTTTAAAACTAAATGAATACATAAGTAAATGTCACATAAAAATAGCATTTCCAAAAGTTTAATCCATTCCATTTGTTTTAGGTTAAAATAGAAAAACTTTTATCCTTTCAAAAAGAAAACTATACTCAAAATTAGCATAAATGAGAGCATCGAGAGTTTTCAAATTATAAATCAACCAAAGCAGTGAGAGAGGGACCTCTGCTGTTTAAAATACTATGAAGAAGATGGAAATAATCATACATGGACTCATGACCATTCTTTCAAGATCCTACTGCCTTTTTAATAATATCTGTCCTTTTTGGGGCAGGGGGAGAAGGATTATGGGTGTCATTTCTAAACATTACTTTTATTAACATGAAGCAGAACTTAAAACTTAAATGCCAATAGGTTATAGTGGATGCTTTTTAGTTGTAAATTGGTCAATTAGGAGCTTTATGAAAAAATAGCTATTTAGAAACACCATTGCAAATATAGTAAACATGTAATATAAATTTTAACAACATAGAATATGATTTAAGATCAGGCCAAAGACTGAAATGGGCATCAAGCAAATGAGTTGCTTAATGTATATTGATGGAGACAACGACAAAATTTTTTAAAAGGACGTTGATTACAATACCACGTAGGAAAAAACAGCACAGTCTATTACTCTAATTGCTCAGTTTTTTAGTAATCTTTATCTTAATTTTGTGTTGTTTGTTTGTTTATTTCTTCTTTTACTTTTAATTACTAATTAAATGGTAAGTGAATCTGTTTCTTAGTTCTCAATTTATTACACATTTCAATAAAGTGCTGAAAGCAAATTTTCTTGATTATTTAGGCATTAACTACTTATTTGATTAATTAATGAATTAAGGTTTTGACATTTTCTGTTAGTAACTACAACCTGATGGACAGGGGAATAAATCACCTTTTAACATCATTTCCACAATAAATTGTAACACTACAAACAAATTATGAAGATTTGAAAAGAAAAGAATTATAATTTAGTGTCAAACAAAGAAGCTAAGCAAAATTTGCAGTCTTAAAAGCAATTGTTTTCTATTCAGTACCAGGGTATGTAAGGGGCCTTTTCCATATTCATCTAGAGAGTTAGAGTTGTTTTTTAGATAGCCAGAGTAACATTTAGGCTTAAGGCCTTCCTGTTCTGTTCTAGCATTAAAAAGTTTGAACATTGTTCTGTATTTCTTTTGTTTACAGTTGCTCTTAAGTTCAATAAAGATTCTGAAAAGTACCTATTGCAACATGCATCTTTTATTATGTGCCATGAGGATATTTTAAGAAGAAATTCTATTTACCATTTACCAAACCCTTTCACATATGATATGGTATGGTATCTTATTTGAACTTCACAACAACCTTAGAAAAGAGACGTTCTGATTCTCCCCTCTAAATAAAAGAGAGAGAAGGCTTAGAAAGACAAAGTGATTTGCCCAAAGTTGAACAGCTAGAAAGGAGCTTGGATGCCAGCCTCGGAGCCCAAACCCACTGCAACTACTCGTGGAGCTTCCCCTCACCCAAACACATCCACCATTAGCACACTGGGGACACTCTGGGGCTGTAGTTTAATCTGTGGGCACACTGCTCTCGACTGACATGTTTGGTTGTTATGACAACATCAAAGACAAACGGTTGGAAAGGAAACATAAGTTTTCACGGAAAGCCCCCTGAATATCCTAGACCATAACTGGGGTAAAGGAAGCTGTACCCCGTGGGATCACAACTGTGGAGTCCAAAGGACAAGGGCTTCAATCACTTTTGAAATGCGAGGAAAGTTTCCGGGAGGGGCGAGCCCGGGGAGAAGCTGGCCTCTCACCTGCTCGCTGCTCATGGCTGCGAGGACACGCTGGCGGCACCCAGGGGCTCTCGGATTGCTGCTGTCCTGCACTCCAGGATCCCTGGGGCCAGAGATGAGACTCGCCCGCTACTGAGCCTGCAGTCTCCGCTCCCTCAGCGCAGGGGCTGTCTAGCATCTGAGCTGCGTTTGTTGCTAAGCAACAGGTCCACGCAGCTTCCATTTCCGGTCATCTAAGACAGCAGCCCCAGAAACTGGGCGGTGCCTCCTGCGGGAGCCACTTTCCAGGATGTTAAGTGGTGCCTCAGCTCCATTCCAAGCTAGGGACATGAATTTGAGTCGAATTAACATGTAAGTGACATTGAGATCCATGAGTATAAATGAGTTGGCTCAAGGAGTGTGTAGAACAAGAACAGAAAAAAATCTAGTATTAAAATAACAATATTTAAGAGTTGGACAGAAGGGGACTCTGCAGAGAACTGAGAAGTGGCCAGGGATAACTGGGAACTAAGAGCACAGTAAATCTTCATTTAACTGTAGTTCTTGGGAAATATAGCCTATGTATAACAAAATCAATTTTACCATAGGCTAATTGAAGTTTCTATGGTGTATTTCTGGTCATAAAGATGCCACCAAACTTATAAATAAAGACCCAAAACACCTCTAGTATTAGACATTAAAATAAGTGTGAGTTATATATACATTTAAGAAAGATTCATAAAAACAAGATAATGATTTTCCAACTCACTTACTCCAGTTCAGGGTTACAGGTGTGGAGACCCTCTCCAGCAGCTAGGGGCGCAAGATGGGAACCCATCCTGGACAAAATACTCTTCCATCACAGAGTCGCTCACACCCACTCACTCACTCAGACTAGGACAATGTAGACACTCCAATTCACCTCATGTGCACACCTTTGTGATGTGGAAAAAAACCAGAGTCCCCAGAGAAAACCCACGCAGACGTGGGGAGACCGTGCAAATTCCACATGGACAGTGGCCTCAGAGGGAATCGATTTTTTTTCCTCATCAACATTACAACAAAACGACGTTGAGCAAAACAATGTTATTCAAGGAACTGCTGTATATACTCGGAGAAACCATATAAAATAATATTTCAAGAAGGAGAATATTGTCAACTATGTCAAAAGCTTCAGAAGGTAAGTAATCTAAATATAAAAGTATCCATTGGAGAGAGTGACAAGGAAGTCATCAGTGAACATGGCAAAGAGAATGAAGAGAGGGAGACTGCCAGTGTAGACAGATCTTCAAAAAGGTTGGGTTATGAACAAGAGAGAAAGGGTGGGGACTGAGAAGAGTTATGGGGACAAAGGTCTTATTTTTTCAAACGAGAGTGTTTTATCTGTGTTTAAATGCAAATGGGAAGGCAGAGGATGAAAATGAAGGAAAAAGTAAAAAGTATATAGAATCACTTCCAGATAAAGAGATACTAGGTAAGGACACCTTGTAAAAGGAGAGAGGAAACAAGGGTAAGTGGAGATGTGAGTGTCGAGAACTTAGCTGGTGCGTAGTTGGGGGGCATTCCTAAAAAGTGAGTTTCATTTTCTCTGCAAAGCAGTCATCTGCTAAGAACTAGAGGGAAAGTAGGAGTCAAGGGTTAGTCAAAAACTTATTATAGCAGAGTGAAGTTTTGAAATTACTACATGGCAGAAAAGGAGAGAGAACAGAAGTGATCATGGAAATACAGGAAAGGCCCAGTTGAAAGTGAAGCCTCTGATTAGTAGTGACAGAAATCTATATGCCAAAAATGGTCAACAGACCAGTCCCAGGCTCAGAGAAGACCAACACACAGCACATTTCCCAGGCTGGTATGACAGAAGGATAAAAACTGGCCCCCGTACATGGAGAGCAGGGAGAGGCCTAAGAAAGGCAGACTGCTCCAGATTGGTAGACGGCAGGTTTAATAAGCAAGAGAACTTACACATGAGGCTTGTCTTGGACTTCTGCAAGATGACTAGAGTTCCACACCTGCCCGCAACAATCTTCGAAATTTATATAGAAGCCTTAACAAGGTTCAGTCACATATATCATCCAGATGGTCTCAATACATTGCTCTCTCAAGCCTGTGTCCTTGAAAATGGCTCCAGCTGTGGGAACAGTGGGCAAAATGCACATTCCAAGGAGAGGGATGGCAGTGAAGGGCCTGTGGTTGCCCAGGTCCTGCTCCTGGGTCAAATTGCAGTCACATCCTCTCAGTGACCTCCTCCAATATTCCTTCTCTTGTAACTGGCTCTTACAATCTTACACTCCTTTCCACAGTGTGCCCTGAGCAATCAGCAAGGGGTGTCATTATTACAGAGGTGGCTCTTTTGGTGGTTATCTGGCTGTATTGGAGACAGATACCACAGCAACAATGTTGGCACATGCAAGAGAAAACACAGATTAAGATAATGATTTCCAAAATAAGTAACAATTTTTTCATCGAGAGACCCATGACCCAAAACACTAATTTATTAAGTCCCCTAGGTTAGGGGTCAGATCACTCGGCATTCTTTTGTGTCCTCATGTGGTTTAATAAGGTGATGCATTAACAGACTTATCAGGTATAAACACACAACATTCTTCTAGGATAATGGCACAGGTGCCCCCTTATGAGGCGGTAATAATGTCAAAGCCATCTCATTTTGGAGAACAGCTCTTCTCTTTAGCAATATTTCAGTATTCAGTAAAGACAGGCCTTGCCAGCTGTCCTTTAAGGCTTGCTGGGTGGATTTAGTAAGGGTATCTATGTGCATTATAACATCCTCCAGGCCAATAGAGGAAACAAAGAGAGTGGTCAAATGATTGTACCAGTGGAAAACAGAACATACCCACCTCTTTTTGAGGAGATGGAAGTTAGTAATTTTTGTTACCATTGGAGGATTCTGTGTCCAGGGAAAACCCAGGTACAGAGGCCTAATCATTTAGGTGGAAACCATGGCAAACATTTGTACCACACAATCATACAGAGGGAGGACTGGATTATAGGATAGTTAAAATTATGTGCTTTCTTGAGGGTGATTGCAGTTTATTTCAAAGCTGTGTTAATCTACATGCACAGAAACAGTAAACAGGGCTTACTTAAGGCAAAGAAGTTATATACCTGGGGCATGACTACTCACCATGACCTGCCCAGTTAGAAATTTATGATCACATCACCCTGTGAGGTTATTTTCCATAAAATCCCTTTTTTCATCCACATTGCATTAACCAAGTCACTTTATTTCAAGGGCAATCCAGTATCTTCAGCAATATGTTATCCCATCTGGGTGCTTCGGCGGCATCCTCAATTCCACAAGTGCCCTTTCTTTACCAGGCGGTATGAGGGATAGAGGTACCGTGCCAGGTGGGGAATGAAAGTCCTTCAAAACCCCCAAATCCCTACAATGGCTTGCACCTCTTTCACATTTTTAGGGGTTGAATAGCCTTCCATCTTATCAATCACAGCTTCTGGGACAATACGTGTCTTTTTTCGACCAAACGATTCCCAAAAACTACAGCAGTGCCTGGGCCTTGGATTTTCTGTGGGTTCACGGTCCATCCTTTCCCTCACAAATGTTCCAATAGAGTCTGCAGAGTGTCCTGCAGCAGAGATAAGTCTTCACATGTCAGCATTATATCATCAATGAAATGGACCATTTTCCTGATGTGAGGAAGAAGAGCAGGGGCAGATCTTTGGCTACCATCCCATGACATATTGTGGGCTGTGCAGGTAGCCCTAGAGGAACAGTTGAAAGGCTCATTATTGTCCCTCCCACATGAAGGCAAATTGATGTCATGACTCAGCAGCCCAGGAGTATACTAAAAAAAAAAGGGTCCCCTTATTTTTGCTTAAATACTAAGACCAAGGTATCTAAGATGGTGGCAATGTTGGGCACAGCTGCATGGACAGGAGGCGCCAGCTTGTTCAATTCTCAATAATCCAAGGTCATCTACCATGAGTCATCTGGTATTTTTATTGGCCATGCTGGGCTATTGAAAGCACCATGGGCAGGATGAAAAATACCCAATTGGTGTAGTTGTTGGATAGTTCTTCTTATTTTCTTATGCTCCACCAAGCACTTTTCAAAGGGGCAATAGAATTATTGATTCCTATGTGGGGTTTCCTCTCAGCACTGGTTTGATTAAGCCAGGTGCAGAATTCACCAACTGAAGTTTGCAGAATTTGACCTTGTAGGATACCAATGTCTAATATGTTTTCTAGTATCAAAGTAATTTTTTAAAATATTATATTCTCATGGGGGAGGACACCCAATTTGTAGTATCGAAGGGATGTTTCTGCCATAATCATTTGCCCTTTATAATCATCAATGGCTCTGAGGGGGCCAGAAAAATTCTGAAGGTTACCATGTATGAGAGTATATCTGGCTCCAGTATCAACCAGATCCATTATCGTTTGTTTATTTCTGGGGGAGCAGTGGATAGTGAGCTCCATCGTCTCCAGTGGCCCTCAACTAGAGGCAATCTTGGCCTACTTCCTTTATCCAGAGCATGGGAGGCACCCATCCCAAATAAGTCTGTATCTCTGAGGCCTCTGCTGGAGCAGATGGGTCATCACAGATGGTAGGAGCAGCTGGGACAGGTCTGAACTGTTGTTCAGGTTTTAGGCTTTTCATGGGCCAACCAACACAATGCTGAGTTGCTGGGTTTATCTTTTTAGATGAGATCATTGCAGCAATTTGCTTCTTGGTTACTTTTACTGGACCATTAATAGCCATTGGAATAGCCTTTTGATTCCTTGAGTTTACTCTCTCTTTAGGGTTTTCCCACGGCCTGTATTAATTCCTGGAATTTGTCAGTTTCCCTCCAAGCAGCAATAAATTGCCCAACATTGTAAATGTCTTGTCCCATGACTGGGCTCAGAATGGAAAGCAGCGTCTCATACCAGGTGCTGGGGGTGGACTGGAGTACCTTGGCTTTCACTCTTGCAGTGACTGTGTCCCAATCAGTGCTCTAAAGACAGAGGCATAGATGGCCTATCTCGTTCCCAAACTTCCTAAGAATTTGTTGTACCTCTTTTATAGATTTCTTGGGTCTCATGTGTCCAGGGAGATCTCCCTCATTGGGCCGCGCCTCCCTGAAGGCTAGAGTAATCCAATCTGTAAGAGAACAAGACCTTTAATCTCCCAAGTGCCACACAGGCACTGCCAGAGGGCAGGGTATGTGGTGACATTGCCCATTTTCTCTGCTTCCTGCCTAGTCAGAGAAATGCTACGGATGCCCCCACTTCATCCCATAGTCACATTAATCATGCCTGGATACTTTCCCTGGCCTTTTGCTAGAACTGGGCAACTATATCAATAAACTCAGCGGGAGTATATTCTCTCATCGTGAACATTCTCGAATGGGGGGGCTGCCCTGCTTACTGGGGTTGTTGTTGCTGTGCTTTTGCTTTCCTTTGGATCAGAAGCTGGAGAGCATGTTTTATCTGTTTCACTGTCAATCACCACAATATTCTCCTTTTCTCTCTCCTTACTTTCCCAGGGATTCTGTCTCTTAGCATCCTAATCAGGCTTTGTCACAAGCACTTGGACCTTAATGTGTGGCAGCTTGAGCCCTCTTAGTTTTGTAAAATTACATACTAAGTTCTCCAGGTCATAACCCTGCTCTTCTGCCTTGTCTGCCAGCCCCGAAGCCAGCAGAGTAGTGGACAGCCATTTGTTTCCCTTCTTTGTCAGGGCACTATGTGCAGTTCCTCCAACAAGTGTGTCAAACCAGCCAGTATTTTTGAGAATTCCCCATTCTCACTCAGTGGTCTACAAGCATCTAACATATGAGCCACCTCACTTCACTTAGAGATCAATGGTCAGCTAGGGATTTCCCCCTAGATGAATGCCTCTTTCCCAGGACCCATTTCTTCCATCTCCTGGCTGGTTTGCCAATTGTTGGCTTGCAAACTGGCCTCTGTACACAGAGGGCAGGGAGGGATTGAAAAAAGAGGCAGACTGTTCCAGATTAGGGGATGGGCAGTTTTAATAAACAAGGAAACTTACTATGACACTTATCTTCGGTGCCAAAATCCTCAAAGTTTGTATAGAGGCTTTAATGGGGTTTAGTCGTGTATTTTGTCCAAATGGTCTCAACAACACATTGCATTGTGTCCTGGAAAACGGCTCCCGCTGTGGGAACAGTGGGCAGAATATACATTCCATGGAGGAGGGAGGGAATGAGGAGCCTCCAGTTACCCGGGTCCAGCTCATGTCCTTTCGATGACCTCCCCTAACAACAACAAAGAGAATGAAGAACTTGATAAGAGCAAAGTAGAAATAAAAAAATCTTAGAACCTAAAACTAATAGAACACCTTGGTCCTGATATTTAATTAAATGGGGGAAAAGGGGTTGTTAAAAGGAATGGGTAGGGATCTCAGTAAGAGTGACATGTGGGAGAAACTGTCAAAGCAGAGAGGAAAGAAGTGAGGGTATCAACTCTAGTTTCAGAAGTGGAGCAATTCCAGGAGTTGACAGGGTCCCCAGTGCGGCCATGGAAGTGGGTGGCTGAAGTGGGTGATTTTGGCCCTGGAAGTTCAAGGAACTAACTATGAAGGCTATGGCTGTTCCTATGGATGCTGAAATAGGAGAGTGGAAAGGAAAGCTATGAGCCAAAATCTTCACTGAATGAAGCAGGAGACAAGATGCTGTGGGCCTAAAATTAGTAAGAATTATTTACTGGAAAACCTGATAAATGTTTCAGACCCCATTTCCTGAACTTGGAATGTGGAAGAATTAAAAATCTCTTGTAGAAATAGATTCTTCAGAGAGACAAATTTCAGTAAAAACCTGGAGGTAGAGGTAGGGTTCAGAGCATGGGTTGAAGATGTAGAGTGTTTTCATTGCCCAGGGCTTGGTGAAAAGATCAGCGAGCCCATAGAGTGCTAGAAGGTTGAATCGGCAAGAAGCAACAAAAAGCACTTAGAAAGTAAGAGTATGATAATTTACTCCAAGGGTTTACACCATAGGCAATAACCAAGAGATATGAAGGTGTGTTTGGTTAAGTGTCTGCTAATATGTTGCCACGAGAACTAGTCCCAGCAGTCCCCAGGCGTTTAGAAGGAATTTCGGGTTCTTGGCAGAAATCCAACACCAGCTAGATTGCTTCATAGAGGGTCTTAATCCACATGAGCAGGCTAGTGAGGGGATAGATGGATTTACAGCAACAGTCTAGACAGAGATGAGCCTGAAAAAGTTAGCTATGCACCTTTCCTCATCTGCGAACTTTCCTTCTTCAATGCTCTGCTGTCTCACTGTCCATTCACCCCAACTTCAAAAGTCATAATCGAAATAAACAAAGATCAGGGTACTCTGACTTTCTACATTGCCTCTGCTAAACCTCCATTTCAAGCTCCTCTGTGGGTCAGTTTCTCATTCGCAGAATCCTGTTTCTAAATTTGTTTTCTGTAGGGCACCTCGCCAGAATTTTGGAATGAAAAACAATTTTATAAAAATTGGCAAAGACAATTCTTGTGTATTTGTCAGTTATCACGATCCCTGTCAGAAAGAGGAATGTGGCTCCTGGGACTGAATTTCCATAGTCATTCTCACAGTAATCAGTAATATCGCTGACCAGACTAAGGCTGAGATGGATTCCTGTCCTCATTGTTCAGGTTAAGATCGGCTCAAAACTCTGACAAGAAAAAAAAAAACAAAAACAAAAACATGACAAGAATCAATATATTTCAAGAAAAAAAAAAGTTAGAAATGAATTTTAGACTAAATGTGTTAGACCACTGGATCTCTCACATTATAGAAGGGCTCTTTGTCACTCCTGTTACTTGTCTCCTTGAAATACTCTCTTATGCACTTAGTGTTTAATTTGGGTAGAGTTATTTGTATGCTTTTGACTTACTAATCTACAAATAGGGAAGTCCATTTTAACAAGGTATATGGAAACAGAAACTGGTTACCTCTGTTAACCAAATATGAAAGACCAAATGGAGAACAGAAATTGACTTGCTGATATTTTGGTTCTTTGGGGGTCAAGTTCAGCTGTACTTATGATCTTGTGTTTTCTCTTCATGGTTTGGGTGTCTTTTGCTAAAATGATTTTATTAGATGTGAACCAAATGCTTGCTTAAGGATTTTATGCCCAAATTTGTGCTGATTCTAAGAGAATCTTTTATGAGATATTTTATTTTCCTTTAAAATGGGTAAGCTTATGCAGCTGCTGAGCTCTGACTTATGTTGTTATTTGTTACTGCCTAATTTTTACCTCCTGCTTTTGAAACTGTAGCATGTGTATAAGGCAGGATTATGAGTATGAGTTAAAAGTGATCCTTTTGAGGCCGCATGGCAGCTTTTTAATATTGTGAGGCATGGTATGAGGTTGAGGAAATCAAGTGCACAACCCAGAGCAGAGTCTAGAATCTGGAATTATTTTCTCTGCCCATGCCTTTCTCTCTTTTGGAAAGATACTCCAAAGACGAGGAAAATAATAGTCCTTGTCTTCCTCCTCTTGTTCAACTGACAAATATTTCTTGAGTGCCTGCTATGGGCCAGGTGCTGTTCCAGGCATGAGGGAAATGGGGGGGCAGCCAAGATCCCAGTTCCTGTTCTAGCAAAAAGGAACAGAAAATTAGCAAGAAACCAAGAAGTATATTAACAAGTTATTTATTATTTTTTTCCGGATGATAAAAAATTGTAAGAAGAAAATGAAACAGGGTAATGGGAGAGATTACAGTCAAGAGAAACTCTCTCTGAAGAGGAAACAGAGACTTGAATAACAAAAAGGAGCCAATTTTTCAAAAATGCCAGGAATGAGTTTCCCAGGAAGCGGGTGAGCTATTGGGAAGATTGAATGTGGCATGAACTTGACACATTCAAGAGACTGAAGAAGGCCAAGAACATAGTGAGAAAGGATCTTATTGTAATAAGGTGAAGAAACAATGAATTGAAATGGGACAAGAATGGAAGCAGGAAAGTCAATTAGGAGCCTACTGGAGTAGGTCAGAGAAATCACAATGGTGGCTTAAACTTGGGGGAAAGTAATAGAGATGGAGAGAAAGGGATAGATTGAGGATATATTTTGGAGGAAAATTTAATAGAACTCACTGATGGAATAGCAGTAAGGAGTGAGAATAAGGCAAAATGGCTGTTAGGTGTTTTTGGAGTAATAAATGGAGAGAGCAGGGAGGGGTGGGAAAGCATATATGGAAGGTGCAAGAAAATAAAAACTTGGTTTTCAAAGATGTTGAGTTTGAGATGCCTATCAGACACCCAAGTGAGATGTTGAGACAGGAAGTTATACAACTCAGGGATAGCTCTGGTGAAGGTATAGATTAGAAGTTCATCATTCATAGATAGATGACAATTGAAGCCATGAGATTAGATGAAATCATTAAGTAAGATAAAGAGTAAATAGAAATAAAAAGAAAGGTGGCCCAAGGATCAAGCCTCAAGGTTCTCATTTTCTCTTTCTGGAAACTTGAAATTTAAAAATTACATATTTTGTCAAGCCTTTAACAAAGAGTTATGCAAGTACAAAGTTAGTGTTACAACAGATACCTTAGATACAAAAGAACCTTACAAAATATGGTTGACAATTCATGCATGTGGTATTTGTTTGTAAAAATACTGAGCTTTATATGGACCAATTCCCATAAAAACAAATAACAGTGCTGCTTTATTACCTCACGTTGACCCTCGACTAATCATAACCAGATTTGGAAAAACACAAATGATCGCATTTTGTTTCTTTGAACACTAGAGGGAGATATATTCACCTGCAAGTCAGAAAAATCTTTTTTTTCCTATAGAATAGCTCTTTTACCACAAAATCATAGAATATTTTAAATTTTGATATTCTTGCAATAATTAAGAAATTAGTCATGCATTAAGGCTTAAATAAATTGTATGCATTTGGAAATTAACCCAATTTCTTTTTTCAGGTTTTACTAAATGGCTATTTCATATAAACTTATGATATATTTTCATGTGATACCTTAGTCATTTTTCTTCTGTGCAATGAGAAGTAATAATATAAAAATACGTTAATTTTTATTTGAAGAAATGTATAAATAATCCCAGGAATTCTGGTAACATGCTCATTGTAAGCCAAGGTGTCAAAAGCTTTGACTCTCGACCTCATGTCTAAGGACTTGGAATGTGCTATGCTTCATCACCTTCAGTGTTTTTCAGGTGGCTTAAAGGTCATTGGCACTTTATTCTGGGCTTTTTATTTGCCCAATAAAAAGCTCTTCGACTTTGCTAGATAATCACATAGATATGTAGTGTTTTCATAATTGCTTGGGGCAGCTAGAAAACTTTTTATTTACCTTGGTAATCTTTCCAAAGAACATACTGTAAGGCCGTCCTCTTTTCCTGATCAAAGGTTGAATGTGAACCCTCTCCAGCAATTCTTAGCCTATGAAATACTTTATTTGACCTTGTAACTAATTTAATAAGTCCTCTTTTCTGCAACTTCAACATTGAAATGCTTCTGGTAATTAAAGGGGGAAAAATGTGTTTTCTATATCTATGGAAGTTTAGTGTAGAAAAAGAGGCTCTTTTCTAGAGTCAGAGCTGGTATGAATCCTGACTTTAGATTTATGTTAACTAAAATTATTATGGTAATCATTTTGTAATATATACATATATCATATCATTATGTTATATAAGGAAAACTAATACCATGTTATGTCAATTATATCTAAAAAAAAAAAACCATCCTGACTTTGTCTCTACTGGTTGGTGAAGGTAAACAAGTTACTTTGCATCTCTGGACTACAATTTTTTTTTCTTTAAATTGGAATTGCAACATTTTAGAGTTATTGTGGGAACTATTCAGATAATGTATGAAAAGTATCCAGCTTAGCTCCTACTAAAAAGCAGGCATTCTAAGTTCACTGGGATTTCCTCTGTCCTTTCATGGGAAATGCTTTATAAAATGACCCTATAAATCATATGTTCATAGATTATATGCTATCAGGTATTTATTTGTCAAGTGCTGGTGATATGTACAGAAAAATGACACGTGCCACATATGCAAGGCAATCTTGCAAGAGTACAGCATGTGGTCAGAGCTGTAATGCCCCATGCTCTACATGGCTAGGCCAGATATAGAACCTCACCAGGGATCAACCATTCCTAAATATGGGTTTGTAAGCAGGCAGAGGGTTGAGGAGGCACTGAAAGTCTGATGAGGACTATTATACCTGAAGGGAATGACTTCCCCTTTCTCTCAGATATGAATTCCACCTCCTCACTTGCATAAAGGTCCAGTTGAAATCCTTCTTTCTGTGAGAGACCTTCCTAGCCTAAATAAATGCATCTCCCCAAACACCTATAACAATTATTCAATTCAATCATCTGGCAATTTATACTGTACATTGCGACTTAACCATTTCACTTACATGTGTCTCCCCAACGAGATAAGATTCTGATGTCATGATTGCTACTATGTCATATATCTTAGTGCTGCATGTTAACACATGTCACAGAGCTCGACATGAAGCAGCCATTGATACATACTTGGATGCAGTTCCGTGTCAGTTTTCCTTTCACTTACTTTGTCGCATGCAGTTTGACAATAGAACTCATTAAAGGTAAGTGTGTAGGTAGGTTTAAATCATTCTGAGAGTACTCACTCTCAGTTGGAACAGATTAGTTACCAAGACGTAATGGCCATTACTTATAGATATAATATAGCAGAGAAAGTGTATGATAAACATTTTCGTCACCAGCAAATCATTTTTTTCTTCTTAAATCCCTTGGTCAAATCTTATTATTGATCATAAATATGAATGAGTGATAACTTGACACCTGTAAAACTCTAAGATTGACATACATAACTCTATTTTTACATACACAGAATTGAAACAGATAATGAGATTTTATCGTTATTTATATTTAAACTGCTGAATAAAAGAGTGTTGAAGCTGGAATTAGAATGCTCTTCAAGGTCATAGAGGACAAAGAATCACATGAAATGGATCACCTGTTTGTCAAGTGTCAAACCATAATAGAAAAGTTATAATCCTAAATTTTGACTCCTTAGCAGCTCTGTGATGTGACCCACTTGCAGTGTGACTCTGCCGTAGGGTGACCCCATCTTTTCTCTAAGGAGCAGCTAGGTAAGGTCATATGTTCTTCAAGAGGGCAATACAGAAAAGTGTTTTCAAATACTAATAATTATAATTGAAGCAACGTTATTTTCAAAAGAGTTCCATGGTAATATATTTTTAAAAGAATATTCAAGTAATGGTAACAGTTTTTAAAAAGAAGATGCAAAAGTAATCACTGGGATATGAAGTACAGCATAGGGAACATAGTCAGTAATATTGTAATAACTATGTATAGTGCCAGGTGGGTGCTAATTGCGTGTTCACTTTGTAAATTATATAAACATCTAACTACTATGCTGTACACCTTAATATAAAATAATATTGAATGTCTATTCTAATTGAAAAAAAAATTTTGAAGTAGACGCATAAAAAAATATGGAAGCAGACTCCTTCCCTTCTGCTTTTAATCAGTCACGAATCTATTAGCTGCTAAATTGAATATTTAATTGACTTTTTTCTAAATTCTACACCATCTTCTTCCTTTCATATCCCAAATCTTCAAATGGGTGGTCTTTACCCATTTAATTCTCTTTGATTTCTTTGCCACTTAATCTCTTTGATAATCCTCTATGATCTGGCTTCTTTTTCTACAATCCGTTGAAAGAGCCTTAATATCACTAAGGACTTTGACTCGCTTCTCATTTTTCTTAACTGCTCTTCAGAATTTGATGCTGTATTACTTCCTCCTTAAAATTATATCCTTCCTGATCTCACGTGACTGCCTCACCTCATTCTTCTAGTTCTCTTACACTTTTCTGGCTCTTCTTCCTTCCCCGTCCGTCATTTTATAGATATTCCTTAATGTTTTGTTGGTGCTCTTTTGCCTCAGTTCTCATGCCAACAGCTCATCTAGTCTTAAAGCTTCATTTGTCGACTCGAAGCCTATGTTCTCTGCTATCTTCTGTCTCACTTGAATACCTATCTCTTGTGCCCAGTTACCTACATGATTTTCAATTTAATTACCTTACTGTCCAAAACTACACATCCAAAAAATTGGGATCTTCGCATCCCAAAGTTTTCATTTTACCTGCAGCCTTACCAATCTTCTAAGCTCAATGTCTTGAGTTGAACTTGGTTTTCTTCCTGTCCTCCAAATCCCATAGAAATGTCTTACAGATTATCTCTTCCTTCTAGTCCTCACTGGGCTTTAAACACCTAGACAATCGTATGGGCCTTTTGTTTGTTTTTGGATTTTTTTTGTCCCCACTCTATCCAATATATACACTTAAAGGCTGAAAACACTAAAATAATCCAGAATGATTCCATCTTGGGTTTGGTGCCATCAGATTCTATTTCAAAGATGTGAATCAAACTCTATTTCACCTATTTCAGAAAACTATCCATCAATTCCTTCCTCCTTACAGCCCAGTCTTATAACCCACTTCTCTATGCAGAGTCTCTATTTTGCAACATAGAACCTCTACTCAGAGTGTGATTCTCTACATTTTGACTGAGTTTACTTTTCCTCTGTATATTTTTCCCACACACTCTCGGCGTGCACCCAAGGCCTGGCGCACCCAGGGTATGGTCCATGGCTCCACCTGGAGCGCGAACCCAGGACCTTCTGCAAGTAGATGTGCTAACCACTCCACTATGGAGCCACCCCCAGTATATTTCTTTATCTAACTTTATCCCAACTCAACTCAAAGGCTATCTATCAATAAAACTTTTGCTCAAAAAATCAAACAATGGTTTATTCTTTTTTAAGATAAGAATTTACATAATATAATCTTCTAAATTAACCATTATCATTTGCACAAATACTATTCTCTCTTCTTTACCTTTTATATTTTTTCCCATTTCTACTTATTTATCAAGTTCCAGTTCAAATATCGCTTCCTTTGCAAAATCTCCCCTAGCCATCCCAGGTGCTTGTATCCCTCAAATATAGCTGGCATGGTTTTAGACATGTAATTGAACAGATGCAAAAATCTTCCAGTTGTTCTACATTTAAAAAAATAACCTTGATGAAATTCATAGCTTTCTCAGACCCAAATACACAAATTAAAAGGGAAAGATATTTTTCAAGGTTAAGTTACTGGTATAACTAATAGAAGCAATAAATAGAAATGAACTCTCAGAGTTACTCTGTTTTCAATGAAATTAAACAATAGCTTATCACTATAGCTATAAAATACTTATCACTATAGTCTATATAATAATTATTTTTGTTTTTATAATTTTCTCTAATTATAAAAATTAATTGATGCTGTAATGGTAGATATATGTCATTTTACATTTGTCAAAACCCATAGAACATACAACACAAAGAGCAAACCTTAATATAAAATATGGACTTTAGTTAATAGTAATGTATCAATATTTGCTTATCATTGTAACAAATGTGCCAAACTAATATTCATAATAATAATAGGAAAAATTGGGATAAAGGAGATTAAGACAGTGTATAGGAGCTCTCTATACTTTCCACTCAATTTCCCTATAAACTTGAAACTACTCTAAAAATATCAAGTCCATTAGATTTTAAAAATAACATGTTTATTATAGAAAATGTATAATGCCATGTAAAAAAGCACAAGAAAGAAAATTAACGACATCTTTAAGCCTATTACTCTATCATTGCCAGTATTTTGATATCCCTTCAGTGTATCTATTATTCTATCATCTCTCTCTCATCTATCTATCTATCTATCTATCTATCTATCTATCTATCTATCATCTATCACTGGATGATAGTTTACCCATTATTATGTGACTAGTTTTTTAAAATATTTAATCATATATCATAAACATTTTCCCTGTTATTAAATACTCTGCTATAATAAAATATTTAATAATCACATGTTATAAGCCTCTTTATTTTGAAGCAATATTTCTAAGTTTTCTATCAGCCTTAACTTCTACAGCTTGAATACACTCATTCCTTTTACTACTTTCCAAACCTACATTATTGTTTTATCCTTAGCATTCATTTCTTTCTCATGATGCTTTCAAATAATTTATTTATAATAATTTCTGATTTCCTATAAAATATTCTCTTCACACAGAACCATCTATCTATTTTTCTGGCACTAACGTTTCTTTTCTGAACACATCAGATCATTGCTAAGAGTAGTTTTGGATATAAAGCAGGATGTATACTGTTTTACAGCACATTGATAATTAATTAGAACATACATTAAAATATGCCAACAAATCTAAGATTCTTTTCTACTTGTTACATAATTTCCATAACATATGATATGGTCCTGACTTACTATTTGGGCTTATTTGAGCCAGAAACTTGGAGATGGAGGCTGGAGGCTGGTTAGAAGCAGCACCATGCAGTCTCTCTGTATTAGAGCAACATAAAGAGTCTTTGAATTAGTGTACATGAATCAAAGTAGTCCAAGTGATGGGCCAAAACTGTTTATTGGTTCTGGTTTGCATTGTTACTGAGAAGTCAGCAGTTATTTTTAATATTGTTCATCTGTAAGTGATATGCCTTTCTTTTGGCTGCTTTTAATATTTTCTCTTTTTCATAGCTTTTTAGCCATTTGAGTATGCATGTTTTTAGCCATTTGAGTATGCATGTTTTGATGTGATTTTGTGTTTATCTTGCTTTGTGACACCAATTTCCTTGGATTATATTTTTCAACCAATCTGGAAAATATTTGACCAGTCTTTCTTCAAATATCTCTCTGCTCCAATCTATATTTTCTCCCTCTGATGATCCAATTATGTATATTCTGGTTGTTTGATCTCTTCCACAGGTCTCTGAGGCTCCACCCACTTTTTTTTTTTTGAGTCTTTGTTTTCTGTTTTTGTTTTGATAGTTCCTGTGCCCTGTCTTCAAGTCATTGCTTTTTTCTGCAGTGTCAAACCTATCTTGTAATAAATTTCATTTTATATGTTGTATTTTTCAGTTCTATAATGTATATTTGATTTTTTTTAGATTCCATATCTCTGTTAGATTCTCTTTTTGATCTTTCAATATATTTATGCTTTTCTTTTAATCCTCGAATATATTTATAATAGTGTTTCAGAAGTCCTATATACTAAATTCATCATCACAGTTACTTCTTGTTCTATTTATATTGGCTGATTTTTTCTCTGACTGTATAACTGGAATTGCCATTCTTGGCAGTTAGCAAAACCCCCACATTGGGTCCTTGGTCTGTGGGGTAAGAGCTATCATATTGAGAAGAACAACTGGAAGCCTCTGGAACATCCTTCTACCTCCAGCAAAGAAGGCACATCAAAACAAATATTGCTGGGCTGGGGAGGTGGTATGTGGACAGATGGCAAAAATTAGTGCCATTCCTAAATATCTAAAGGAGGAATATTTCTGCCAGTGCTCACAGCAAGAGTTCCATTAAATTATAAGGTATGACTTCTATTTTGGCACTTTAGGCAAAAATAAAATACATTTAGATTGAAAAGAGGGGCATAAGTACAATTGCAGCAAATATTAAAATATAAGAAGAAAATATTATGAATAGCATTATGCCCACACGTTTAAAACATAAATGATACGGAGAAATTCCTAGAAAATAATAACTTACCAAAACAGACCCAATAAGAAATAGAAAATCTCGAGCAGCTAATTGTCTATTAAAATTCAAAAAGTGTGTGTGGGGTGGGGGCGGGGGAAAGAACGCAAAAAAAAAAAATAGAAAATCTGAATGATCTTATAATCATTATTGTAATTGAATCAGTAATTAAAAGACTTCATAAAAGGTAAAACTAGCTCAAAAATTTCCATATGTGAATTCAATGAAACATTCAAGGAACACATTCTAATCTTAAACTTTTCCTAAGACTAGAAAAAGAGAGAAATATCTCAACTAATTTAATAAGCCCAATTGAACCTTGTTAATACAATTAGACAATGGCAGTATGAACAAAGAAAATTATAGACGTTCTCACTATGGAAAAACCCTAAACAAAATATCAGCAGGCCAAATTGAACAGTACATAAAATAGACTAACACAAGAATGAATTACTACTAGAAAAATCTATTAATATAATTTCCCTCATTGTGGCTTAATTAAAAATATATTTGGTCTTTGTCCCATGTTCTTGGCACTGAGCTCCTAAAATCTTTGGAATTTCCTGAGGGATAGGAGTGCCTGTTATTATTCACAATGAACCCCTTTCTACCATACCTTCAGAATGGGAGCTGGGCACCAGAGAGACCAAGCACAGGATTACAGACTTGGAACTTTCAGACCCACCCCCTGATCTTTGAGGAAGGGAAGGTGGGTATGGGGGTGGAGTCTGGGGATTGTTTAATCATCAGTGGTCAGTGGGTTCATCAATCATGCCTACTTAATGAAATCTTGATAAAACATTCTTGAACAGTGAGTTTGGGAAGCTTCTAGTGGATGAACACGTCAATGTCCTGGGATGATGGTGTGCCTGGAGAGTGCCTGGAAGCTCCCTGCCTGCACTTCTCCACGTCCCATTCTCTCACCTTGTACATCTCTTCCATTAGGCTGCTACTGCATTATATCCTTTATAATAAAACGGTTATCATAATTATAAAGCTTTCCTGAGTCTGTGAGTCACTCTATAGAATTATAGAACCTGAGGGTGGGGAGAGGGTGACTTGTGACTGGTGTCTGAAGTTAGGACAGTGTCTTGTCACACTGAGCCCTTAACCTATGGAATCTGCCCTAACTTGGGGTAGTTACTGGCAGAATTGAATTGAATTTTAGAACACCCAGTTGGTATCAGAAAGTCAGAGGATTGTTGTTGGAAATACAGAACACTGATAAAGAAATAAGAAAAATCATGATCATTTCAAAAAGTATAGTAAAAAATAGGTGGCAGATCCCTTAGGCATGTTTGCTTAGATCCCATACCAGTGCACACTGGTGTACCACAAATAGAGTACAGGGGAGTCAAGATTTTCAAGTCTTGTGAAGGCCAGAGCCCCTAAGCTCATTACTTCTTCAACTTAAGCAGACTCATCCATTTTTTTCTACTGTTGTGTATGAGTAGTATATTTTTCTACATGTGCTATTATTTGAAAAAGTACAGATTTTTTTTTTTAAATAAATGAGCTTCACTCAAATGGTAACGCTTTTGTCCCATTGTTCCACCCTCTACTCATTAGTGGGTAAAATCCATTGGTTTCATTTGAATAGAGTTTCTCTATTTAAAATTTAAAAATCTGTAACCACTAGGAACTTGCTCTTTTCTTCTCTCCCTGCCTGAGCTAATATGACATAAGAATCACGGGTAACAATGTGTTTTGCAAATGCAAACTTCCCTCATTTGGGCTGAATCAGGGTGAAGGTTGATGGAGCAGAGTGTTAGCAAGCTCATTTAACCATTACTCGTACCCTCCAATGTAATGTTTTCAGAAATTGACCCAAATTTTTTAATCTCCGTTGGGCTGACTGGTTCAGAACTTAAGTAAAAAAGAGCTATATTATTTATTGACCTCTTAATATGCCAATGCATATAATTTCTAAAATGAGGAGTTTTCTGCATCAAAATTCATAGATTAGCCGAAATTGAAACCAGGTTCCTCAATGGCTTGCAAACTTTCCACCCACTGTAGTAGTTTTCGTTAATGATCTCTCTCCTGCTCTTATTCTCTCTAAATTGTCACTGGAAAATCTCCTTGAAAACTCATTAACCAGCTCTAATCTAAGCCACCTGCCCTCCTATACTTCTGCCCAGTAAGATACCATGACCAGGATCAGATTTGCCCCTTCAAGCAAAGCCTTTTGCTCTTCTCTCTCCCCTTCCACTTCCTTCTTGCTCTGTCTATGGGAATCTTCCTTTCATAAAGGATTTCAGTGACTCTGCCCCGTGAACTAAATTCATGCTCGGTGAGTTTCCAGCCTCATTTTTTTCTATTTTTCAATCTTTGTTGGCCAGTCACCCCTCCTAGAAATCAGCCCATCATGACTCTTCTGGAATATGTACTTTCCAGGTGACCCTAATGTGGAAGAAACTTTGAGTATTATAGGCTCACTTAAGTAACATGGCATTGAGCAAGCTATTCTCTTTCTATCCCCTTTTGGAGGTGTTTATTTTAGTGGCTCCGAAGGACTCTTCCTTCTGCAATCTGAAGAAGAGAATTTCCACCGATCATCTTTCTGCCAAGCCTTTGTCCCATCACACCTTTTCACTGTCACTACACAAACACACACACACACACACTCGCTCACTTTTCCACTACTAGCACCCACTTTAATCACTTATTTCCATACTCACAGTTACAAAACACTTTTATATTAAGAGATAGTTAACGTTTCCTTTTGTTATACAATCATCATCTCTATAGGTTTTTTTAAATTTATTTTTAGTAATAATTTTATATAAAGTATACTTACATAGGGCATGATACCTAGCCAAAGATATCTAGAAGGTTTGCTCAAAAACAACTCTTGTTGGGTCAGCCTTTATTAAATCCTCCCCAGGAGCTGATATTTTGGGAACAAAATATTACTGGTAAAGAGAAGCATGTGAAGTTTCCAAAAGCAAAAGCGTATGTAACCAATGAAAGGATAAAATTTCAAGGCCTGTACAGTAAAGCAGCTGTTAGATGATTTACTGGAAAATTTCTCCAAAACATAACAGAGGCTTCCTACTACAAAGGAAATATTTCCTTCAAGTCCATAATATTAAAGTTCAATGTGTTATGTACTCAAAGGACCTCCCTAATAAAATCTGGGATTTTCACAATAACCTTCACCTTAGGGACCTGACTCTCATTTCATTCCTCTGAACAGCCAGGGCACCACTGGTGTGAGATTCATGATGTGTGTTCTGAACTTCAGAGACATATTCCTTTTGTGCAGTTTCCAGTATCAATAACAGAGGCTAAGACTTCACTTCTCAGGCATACAAGTGACTCATGCTAAACTAGGCAAATTAGATAACCTCTCGCTTTCAATTAGAGGAATTATCTTAGACCTGCCAGCAGGGCACTGTGTGATTTACAAGACAGTGAGGACAATTGCAAAGCAATACTTGGGTGGGGGGAGGTGTTGGTGTCAGAGAGAGAGAGAAAAACAGACTAGTTCTAGTACTTCTCCTCGCTTTCTACATGGATGACCAGCACGCAGAGAACTTTCTTAGATGCTCTTGCACCTGAGCATTTTGGCCAAGTCCTGGTGGAGGTTGCTGAAAGTGACAAGAGAGTAAAGATGACTCTAAGTCGTGCGCCACAACTTACTCTTTCTAATTACTCTTTGTAATGTTGTATTTACATGCAAACACCCTCTGCTTCATACTACAAGAAGGGCCCCACCTGTACAAAGGGCACTACTGAGTTTGCTGAGGGGTAATTACTCTGGAGACTTTGATCCATAGATTAAAAGCAAAAGTGGCAGTGGAGAAGAGACACCATGATACAAGCTGAAGTCAAAACAAGAGGTGTTCCCTGACATTTGACTCCTTTACTATTTTGAACATGCCAACTAATTCCAGCCCTCCTGTCTCTCAGTGTTCCAGAGGTGTGGGAGAAGTCGTCTTCAGCACACAGCCCTGGATCCTGATTACTGGTGAGGAGGCTGCTCTTAGCTTTGGATGTTCAGACAGAAAGAAAGGGCACTTGGCTTCAATATGGGCATCTATTTGACCCTCCAGGCTAGACATCCGACTTTTCTAAAGAAATGAACATGGAAATGGCCCAATGGCAATAGGAACATTGATATAGAAATGATTTCTTCAATAACTAGGATGAATGTCCAGAGTTTGACTATGATGTAAGCAGAGGACTGAGCTATCGGAGTGCAGGCTCTGGCTCGGCCTCCTGAGGCCATTCGGCAGCAAAGGTTTGAGTCCCCATGTCAGTGACTCAGCTCTGCTCTGCTGTGGAAAGATAAATTAGGTGCCACGTGCTTTACTCCTGGTGAAATAGATTATTGGGGGAGGGGCATGTAGAAAGTAACAATAACAAAAAAATTCCGGTGATACAAAAGGTGCATATTTAGCCCATGATGAGAACTTTTTCTTTTCTAACGAAAAAAATTTTCAAAGCTGTCTAGAACTGTTTACTACATAAACTGAGCTGCACTGATAAGGAAGAAGTCAAGTGCCACTTCCAATGACACTCTGTTCAGTCTTGGTGAGAGCACCCCCCACCTTGTGTGCTGCCACCCCAGTACCAGCTGAGGAGAAGGTGTGAAGTGTGTCTGGATCACAGCAATGAACAGTCCCAGGGCCTAGTAGCTCTACATGGCAGGAGATACAGTTATAGAGTTATTGTTTCAGATATGTATTAGACAGCTTCCCTTCTGCACTCTATGGGTGGGCTTGTCCCTGGGAGGGCAGGCTCCCTTGGTTCCCACTATTCTTTTGCTAATAGACTTCATTCAGGGTTCAGGCAGCAATGTGCTGAGCACAGTTAGGCCCAGGGATGAGTCATTATTGGCCATTCTCCTTAGCTAGTGATTGGTGTAGGGATCAAACCCAAAAAGAATCACCTTTTAGGGGCTTTGGGAAAAGTCTTTCCTCTCTAAAAAAAAAAAAGGAAACTTAACATGACTGAGCAGCTGAATTAACCCACCCTGCGAACTTACCTCTTGATTTTTTATTTGAGAAGAGAATAAACTCCTTATTGTTTAAACCCCGTTGGATATGGTAGAAATTGCTACTAAAAGCATCCTAACTGGTACTCAGTGCTAAGAACCTCAATTCACTTTCTGTTTCCAGAAGAGTGTTACAAACCACCGGCTATCAGCTCCCATACAAGCAGACAAAATAAGCACTCATGGTAAACTGTGTAAATTGAGGCAGCTGCATTTACTTACCTGTAAAATGGGTATAGCAGTAGTTTTTATGATAATTAATTTAGTTAGTACAGATAAAGCTCAAAATAGTGCACAGAATAAAGACTCAATGTAAATGTCAAATGTTATTATTATGGAGGTGAGGCAAGAAGGATTGATCATTCTGGGCTAAATTAGGGATTTCAGTAGGAACCAAGAGACAATCACTTGCAAAGAGAAAGTTTATGGCTGAGACTGGTAATATAAAGGAGACAATAATTGCAGTTTAACAATGTCTTTGTCATGCTCATTCTTTCCTCAAGAGTATCTGGGTAATCTGACAGCAGCTCTCATTATTTATTTCTCCAGGGTTGGTTCAGTTTACCTGACACGGTAGGCTGAATAACGATTTCCAAAGATGCCCACTCCTGATCCTTGAAACCTACAGCTATGTTGCCTTACATGGCAAAAGGGACTTTGCAAATGTGATTAAGATAGGGATCTGGAGATGGGGAGATTACCCTGGATTATCCAGGAAGGTCCAATTTTCTTATAAGAAGGCAGAAGGAGATCAGAGTACATCATGGGAGATGTGCTGTTGGAAGGGATTATTACATAGGAGAAAGGAGGAACCATAAGCCAAGACATGCAAGCCCTTATTAGAAGCTGAAAAAGGCTGAGAAACTGATTCTCTCTTAAACCTCCAGAAGGAATTCAGCCCTTCCAACAGCTTGAATTTAGACTTCTGACCTCCAGAACTATAAGAAAATAAGTGTGTGTTGTTTTAAGCCAAAGTTTGTAGAAATTTGTTAACAATAATAAGAAACTAATATTTCTGGCTAACCAGGTGAGACATGTCCGCTACATCTCTGTTTGGATGTTTCTGCTGCAAGTAACAGACACTTCAACTCGAAATGGTTTAAACAGTTAAGGGATCTATTATCGCACATATTAAAAACAGAATAACAGAATAAAGGTGTTATAAGTTGGTTATTTCGACAGCTCAAAAACATCATCAGGGATCCAAGTTTTCTCCCAAATTTCTGCTCTGCCATTCTCATTATGATCGTTTATCTCTCCAGGTTGGTCCACTCAGGTTCAAAAATGGTTCTTGTTGTTCTAATCACTAAATCTTTGCACACTAATGTCCAAAGGATAGAAGATATAATCCCTTTTTACATATGTCCCTTTTTAAGTTCCAGGAATATTTTCCCAGAAATCCCCAAGGAGACTTTGCCTCCTGGGACGATGGCAGGGCTAGCTAGCCCCTTCCAAAGGACCTGACAGCCTACTTTGTAGGTTGCATTAGTAAGCAAGAAGACGAATGGTAGATGGTGTGTATAGCAAACACATTCCCTCCTCAAGGACCCTTTTGAGCAGACGACATCAGAAAGAAAAATCTTCCAAAAGAAGAGGGCTATCTTTTTGGTGAAGTGTGCAAATGTCTGTAATGTTCATTATTTTTGCTCAAAATCTTCATTCATTTATTAACATGTTTCTTTGCTTAGAATAACCCCCAAATACATGTTTACTGAATCAAGGGTCAGTAGTTGTTATTTTGTGCCTCCAACAGTATTATTTTCTTATTGTTTGATTTTCAGCAGCTGGGTAGGTATTTAGAATTGGCAATTTCATTAACATAGATATTTGTATTAGGTTGAATAAAAATAAAAATACAAACTCTTATACAACATTTCCTCTGGCCCTGTCATTATACTAAGGACTTCGCATAGCTCATTTATCCTCAGCCATATGAAGTAGTACTGTTTTTAAGCCCAATCTTATAGATGAAGAAATTGAGGCATAGAGAGGAAAATCATTACTAATCTATAAATTCCTCCTTGGAAAAAGTTAAGCAATGGCAAGGAGTGGCTCTCTAATGATATTTTAAAATGAAGTATAAACAATTTAGGAAAAATAGCCTAATATATGATATAAACCACAGGAGAATTTTTATTATATTTAAAACATTTTTTTTGATGTAAAATTAGACAACATAAGCAGCATTTAAACCTAAACTGAGAGATAGATGAAAACAGAATGAAAAGTGTGTCTGTGGGAAAGGCACCAAGAGGAAAAAGATAAACTTTATAAATTACGGTCCAATGCTCATGAACCACAGGAAAAACTGGAGATTTCAAAGAGTTGATTTGGTATCAAGATCATTTGTCTATCCCTAGCTGGAGACCAAAATTTTAATGGCTTTTATATGTTTGTAGTTATTTCGACCTTTCTCTGTCTGAAGTAATATTTTCTTTTAAAAATGGGTATGGTTACTACATAGCAAAATAGTTGCTACAACTACTCTAGACAAAAAAACTCTATATTGTGTTTTGGCTATTGGGCTTTCTAATCACTATCTACTTTATTGTTCTTAGGTTTAGATATAATGGAACAAAATAATTTTATTGATTCTTGCATACAGATAGAGACAGTAATAAACTTCATGTTAAATTCATTATGATTCCTTTCAGCGGAGATAATGATGCCTGCAAATGGTGGCACCATTATGTTTATGTTGGTTGAAACTGCAGTGGAGATTGAGACACCTTTTAAATAATCTACAAAACAATAGGAATTTCTATATCATGGGAACAAAAATTCCCTCATCTGAATTCTATTAGACCTGACAAAGGTTTCAGTGAAGTTAAATAGTTATTCAAAAATGGAACATTATAGATTTCGTGATATAAAGTAAACCAAAGAATGCCTTCAAGAACACAAAATTTTGAAATACATACAAGGAGGTGTGAGGCTAATTTACTGTAAATTCAAAGTATGAAACACAAAAATTCACAGCACAGAACAGTTTTCATTGTGGCAGTATGTTAGTTTAATTCTGTCTCTATTTGAATAGATCAAATGTCTAGAAAGAAAAATTTTAAGCGTTGGTCATTTATCTGGATGATTCCAAGTAGTGATATATTTGATATGGCAGAGATAAAATAGTAACGATCCAAGTTTTCTTCTTTTAGCACTCGATATCTGAAATTGTTCTTCTTTCAATGATTTCCAAAAAGGAGTTAATTAAAAGACTTCATTGATGATTGTAAATGTATTTCCCTTTAGCATTTAGTTTTCCCAGATCAATTTATTGTTGCCAAGCATGTTTGGAAAGGCTATTTCCTCTGAATATTCAGATTTTAAATTGACATTTCTATGGCCCTCTGAATCATTGCTGGTAGAGATTTAATTTTGTAGAATGCATTGGAAGCTAATTCGGCAGTATATACAAGAGTCCTACAATGTTTGGGTATTGGACCCAGTGTTTCTGGTTCTGGAAATCATTTTCATGAAATAATAACACAAAATTCAGAAAACATACATATGTTTGATAATATTTAATTGTGCTAGCCAAGATAAGATATAATCTAAATGCTAATAATAGTATGATTGCTAAGTAAAATATGATATATCTACTGAACATAATGTTATCTTTAAAATTTATAATAAAATGAGAAAATCTTAAATATAATGAAAAACATTGAGGCTAGCAGAAGTCAGAAGCAAAACTGTATTTGGCATTTGATCTTAATATTAAAAAATGTATGTTTTTTTAAAAGACTGAAAACACCTATCTTTGAATTTCCATTACAGAGAGAAAGGATAAATAAGTTGTGGTGTAGGCTCATGGTAAACATTTTTAAATGTACTTTAGCCACATAAGCCAACATGGATGAATCTTAATAACATACCAATAAATAAATATATCGAAACAAGCTAAACTAAATATATTATTTCAACATACATACATATACATGTGCATATGTGTTTGTGTGTGTGTATGTGTGTATACATAAGAAACTAAGAAGAGGAATGGTGATAAACACAGAATTTGGGACAACAGTTATCTCCAGCAGGAGGGCACTGGGTCAGGAGGAATAGAGAAAAAACAAATAGATACAGATCAGTTATTGGTAACTTTCTACTTCTTAGGCAAGGCAGTGGGTCATTTGCTATTCGTTATGTTATATAATGATGAATAAACAAAATAAAAGATGACCATATAAGAGCCAATGACAATAGCATACCACAACCAAGAATTATGATTTATTCAATTCTCACCATTCTTCGAAGACAAGATCATGAGTGACCTTTTGCCCTTTATACATTTCTACAATTTCTAATTTCTATGATTAATATTATACTTTAAAATTTTTAAAAACAATTAATTGATCTAGAAAGCCTGTATATATAAAAATTCAAAAGACACATTATACCTGAGTCTGGATGAACTAGGTCAGGCAACTGAACAAAAAGCCAGGGTTTAATTAACACTAAGCTGAAAACAGTTAGTGATTATATCATCTAGGTTAGATTTTTCATTTTCTTAGTCCTATGATTCAATTTCTCTTCTGAGAATGCGACTATGCTGGGGCCTGAATGTAAAGGTTTAAAAGTGTTATATTTTCCCATAATAATGCTAATAGCTAAAATTGATTATTACTATGTGCCAGGTACTATGCTAAGCGCTTTTCCTCCATGGTCGGATTTAATACTCACACTAAACATATGATAGTTACTAATATTGTCCAAATTTGACCGATGGGGAAACTGAGGCACAAAGAAGAACGGTGCCTTGCCCAAGCTCACACAACCAGTATATAAAGAAGCTCACGATTTGAGCCTAGATTGAGTATGGATCACAAGTCTTTCAAATGCTGATCTTCATAAATACTTATTTACTGAAGTGGAAGTGTAATAAGTCTAAGAGAGGGGCCTAGAGTTTGGTTTTTAGAACCACATGTGAGGGTAGTTTTAGGAGCATAATCTCCCAAGGCCTAGATCTGGAGACAGATTTGGAGAAGTACAGTTGGCAAGATTGTTAAAGGCAGAACTCAGGCTCAAGGGCCGCAATCACTTTGGTTTATATCCAGGTTTCACCACATACTAGCTTTGTGACTTGAGAATGTTACTGGAATCCTCTGTACTTGATTTTCTATGATTGTAAAGTTTGGATAATAGTAGTACCTATCTCACAGAGTCACTATGTATATTAAATGTGTTAATTCGTGCATAGCTCTTAGAGCAATGCCTGGCACCTAGCACTCACTAAAGAAGTTCAAATTGAAGACATGGAAAATCATCTCTCACGACCAAGTTAATTTAGTATAAAAATATAATTGATAGTGAAAATATAAAGTATAAAACCACCAGTTAAACCTCTCTATTATTAATAGCTTCCTTGCCTCAGAATTGCAGTGGTAGAGAGTGTTCATACTGTATAGTTCATTGAGATGGTATTGAGTTTGGGGTTGGGCAGATGTTTGTGTGGGCTCCTTAAACCAGGTTTTGTGATGTTATTTGTGAATCAATTAGAATAAAGTGATTTTCTTCCAAAAAAAAATTATAATTCTAGTGAGTATTTTCCTGATATTTTTTTTTCAATTTTTATAAGAGTTTATTTGAGCCAAAACTGACTACAATTGCTAAAAAGCAGGATCTCAAAGGCTCTCTCCCAGTACGTGATCTTTATTCTCTCTCTCTCTCTCTCTCTCTCTCTCTCTCTCTCTCTCTCTCTCATTGTACATTCATAGGTAGCTTTGAATTATTTGGGAAATGACAAAAGGTACAACTAAATGTAGAATGAAAAATAACTTTTGTAATATTAATAAATCCATTTGTATGATGTTAAATAGAGGCTTAGAAAGCGTAAGCTTGTTTTCTTTCACAGTTGAAAGAACATAATTCTAGGAACAGGAGATTTGAGTTCAGGGCTTGGCTCTGTCACTAACTATACAATCTTGAATAAGTCTCAACTCTATCAGCCTTGATATTCTCATCTAGCAGTAAAGATAATAATGCCAGGACAGCCTACCCAAGTGCTTTATTCTGTCATGCTTTGGCAGGTTTGTTTTTCATTCCATGATCTACATTTGGTGACCAGCTGCCCTGTGCCAGACTCAGTATTAGAGGTGGGACAAGCAATGCTGTTACCTTGAGGAATTCAGGGTGAAGGAACTGCAGTACTGGACTGGGTGTGTGCATGCACATGAGTGTGCAGGAGTGGGGAAGGGACCAAAGCATATATTCCAATTGCAAATGATGATTCAGATTCTGGAAACTACACCAACCATACACAGAGGAATAATAGCTGGCATTATCTTGGCCAGTCAGGCACAGGTCTTTTTCTTTTTGACATGAAACATGTGCACATTTTCTTAGGACATTCTACCTATAATTGCCCCCATCTGAAATGTGCATTTTGCATTTGTTTTGGATCCTTTAGGATTCCCAAACCTTTAACTCAGGTTCTCAGGACAGAACATTTGTATTTGGCAGAAATTTTCCCACTGTTTGTGCCCAATTATTAAGTTAGATAGAAGTAATGATATTACTACTCTTTCATGCTTATCATCCCTGACATTTTTTCCTTGATGTTTTTATAAATAGAAACTTTATTCATTGGCTGAAATCCCATTTAATACTATCCAATGTCAAAGGCAAGATTTGGTACACCCGTCTCCTTGGAGAAAAGAATGTGGGTCTCTAATTTGATTACTGATAGAACTGAATTTGATAGCCCAGGACTACTTGCCAATAATATTTTTGTAGCCACAAATAACCTGGTAACTCAGCATTTTAATTTTGAGTCAGGTCAGAAAAAGGTCTGCTTTGAGTCTTATTAGTCATAGCACATTTCTTCAAATGTTCATTTAGTGCCCACCATGTACAGGTCCATTCAGAGCAGAAAATCCCACCATGCTGTCCAAAGCCATGCCTAGGTGTCAAACATTTAGGTACCCCCAAATTCTATAGCTGTGCATCTAAATAAAGGAGAAAGGCTCCAGAAAAAAAATAATCTAAAGTTTTTTTGTTAATCTATTATCAGGATATTTGATATTACCTAGACTAAAACAATTTTTTTCCAAAATCTTGCTTCTCAAAATGTAATAAAAGGAGAAATACAAATGGCTGATAAACCATGAAAGGATGCTTGGCCTCATAGTGATAAATAAAATGAAAAATAAAACAAAATATTATTTTTATCCTATAAAATTGGTAATTAATTGAAAATTGATAATACCAAACCTTAGCAGGCACTCTCCCTTAGTTGTTAGGCCTTAAAATATTAATATAATTTTTCCAGAAGAAAAAAAACTAATATTTTATATATTCTTTGACCTTAAAATTCTCATTTAAGAAATTATCTTAAGGAAATACTTATGAATGTACACAAAGATTTGCCTTCAAGGATAATCACTGCATTGTTTTCAACAGCAAATAATTTAAAAAATTAAATGTCAAAAAATAGGAGATTGATTAAATAAAAGATGTTCTACCCATACAATGATATGATATATAATCATTAAGGTTATATTATTTTGTGGCAAGAATATATTTATGATATATTAAGCAAAAGAGATATTGCCATGCTAGCAGTAGTAATCCCTAAACACAGGTATTTAATTTGATTTTTTACTTTTTTGTTTGTTTCTCTGTATTTTCTATGGTGAGTGCATTTGCCACTTTAATAAATATCATAAAATATAATGTAATAGTTTCAAGAAGAAAAATGTGTAAAATCTAATGTAATACTTCTTAAACTTGTATAAACTTCTAAATGCTATTAAGGCAAACAGATATTGGCAATCACCTTACAATCCCTGTGAGAGTAACTTTATTAAAATTTATATTTTACTAGTTTTTATCAATTTGATTCCAAATGATATAGAATGTAATATTTGTTGAAGATACTGCAAACACATAGGATTCTAGTGCCCCTGCTAAACATTTTGTATAATACATGAGGTGGTTGTGCACTCTTTCAGTGGACAGCTGGGATTTGCAAACTTGCACTCCTGTCCATGGGAAGCACGTGGAAATAATAGGAAGAGCTGACAGATGTAGGTACTTTTGTAATTGAGTTTAAAATAATAGGGGGAGAAAGCCAACACTCATTGGTACCCTGGGGTGGCCTGAACAAATCCCTGCATCTGTCCCTCATTGGTTGTGTAACCTTGGCCAACTCACTGAACTCCAAAACAAGGATAACAGGATAACGATAACATCTACCTCTTCCAGTAGTTATGAGATTTAAATGAGAAAAGGAATGACAAAGATGGAATTGGCATTATATGTGGCAAATAAGTACTCAGTAAACTTTAGCTATAATTCCCATCAAGAGGTTCATCAAGTGGTTGGTATATCTAAAGCCTCCTGTTCTGTGTGGCCAGACCCGAGGAGGGAATGTCAAAGACCAAGATCAGCCAACAATGCCCACAGTCCACAATGTTCTCAAGGAAACAGAAAATCCATCCATGGAAAGGAATTGAACTTGGAAATGCCCTTGCATTACTACTCTATTTTCGAGTGTATGCACACATGCATCTTAATGAAATCCTTTAAAAAATAAAAATAAAAAAGCAATAGAAGAGAAGAGGTGCTGCCCACCACAGTTAGAATTGCAAAGCCTTGGGGAGCAATATATTCAGTGCTTTGTGACCTAGAATCCAGCAGGGGTTATGCTTCAGGGACTCTTCTTTAAATTGCATGATTCTTTTTTTCTTCTTTAAAGTTGTTTAAATGTTACCAATCATTTAAGTCCCTGGATGGATGAAAATCTCTGAGCACATTGGTAAGGTTGCTGAAGCCCAGAGATGAGTGTCCTGACTAAAGGAAGGGCCTGATTTATTCAGAGAGCTGAGCACAGGGAACAATGACCACTTTATGTGGTAAAATAATTAACCTGCTAAAACAATGATCACTCCCACAGGAAAAATGCAAGAAAAGTTTACTTAAACTGGGAAAGCACTGATGAGTTCACTGTTTCTTTCATGTAGAATCAGTCACTGAAAACTCTAGCTTCATGTTCCTAAAGTAAAACCCCTCAGTCCTGAGCAGGGCAGGAAAAAAGAATTGTTTCCTGAAAAACACAAAAGCTTATTTTTTCAGATCTTAAAAAGAGATATAATTTAGAAAAAGGATAATCACAAGCAACACTTTCTGCTGAGAACACAAACCAAAGCAAAAAAAAACAAAACAAAAAACTTTTACGGACATTCCCAAGAAACCGCTATTGCAAATCTCATTGGAACTTTAATTCATGTGGAGGCTTTGAAACATCAGCACACAGCAGGAAATGAAAGGGCATGTAAAAAATAAAGGACAACTCCAGTTCCTCCTCTATCCATACCTCTGGAAATTGCAAAGAAAGTCCTTATTTTTAGCAAAATTGCTATCACATTTACAAACAGCAGTTCTGGACATGTGTCCACAGCTGTGTTCCAACATCACTATATCAATTGTGGATCCAAACCCACCAGAACATTTTGTTTTTCAAAAGCAGTTTTGTCTTAGAATACATTCCGTGGAGAGTAGGGAGTGAGAACTGTTGTGGATAATAAGAACTCAGGGCCTGAAAAGAAAAGAAATCTGCTAGAGATCTCGAGGAGTACACTATGAAGAAAAGTTCCTCTTTGCTCCCAGTGAATTCCTCAGCAATTAGTGGTTTGTCTTGAAATGACAGCAGTTACAATAACTGTGGACAGAGATCCATTGCCTGCCTACATCATGAGAATATCCTTGGCATCCGAGAAAAAGAAGTTTCAAGTTATCGTGGCACAAAATATGTTTTTCAAAGCTTTATAGGCCTCTATTTTAATAATATATGAAGCAAACAAACAAAAAAGCAAAGAAAAATTGTTCTTAATCAAGATTTCATAACATTTCAAAGTACAGGGTTGGCTTTGTATTACAAAGTATTATTTCTGAACAAGGAAATATGTTTCAGGATGCCAAGCTACCTTCCAAGAAGTATCTTAAACACTTGGAGAAGTAAAATCCAACATAAATTGTTGGGGGATTTTGTAGGTAAGATGACTTTAGCTTCTGGGCATAACTCAAAAAGATATAATAATGTGCCATGAAAAACCACATACTTCCAAAATCATCAGAATTCGTTAAAGACAATATATTATTTTAGTTTTATATTTTTGTGCCTCTTTTAAGACTGCATCATTCCCTCCCACATCAAATGACTGATTATAAAAGAAATGCATGCTTATCATAGATAACTGGAAAGCACAGAAAAAATATCATCATCATTCCACTGTCCTGGTGCTGACATGATTAACATACTGGCATATTTTTTCCTTGACTTTTTCTTACATATTTTTAAACACAGTTGAAACTATACTGTGTGTGTTTCCATTTAATGAATCATAGAAATTTTCCAAGGTCATGGAGAACACTTCATAATTATCATTTTGAAGGCAGCATCATGTTTCATCACATAGATATACCATAATTTACTTTACTGTTTCCTGTTGTAGATTTTGCACATTCTATTGTACATTCGTAAACTATTGAGTGGTTTTGTTATTTCAAGTAATTAAGACCTTTTCTTGCTAAAGCATGAAAAAATTATACCTATATTTATTTATACATACATGTGTATATCTCAATTTTGAGTGTCGACATCAGGTATTTTGATTTATCTAACATCTGTTTTATTTGGTGCAATTTCTCAAAAATTAAGACTTGTTTATATTTAGAATATATAAAGAACTCCAAAAGTTAAAAAAAAAACAAATTTTGACAAAAACTATTTTAAAATGAGTAAAATATTTGAATCAACATTTCTCCAAAGAAGAAACACCAATGGCCAACAAGCACAGGAAAAGATACTCAGCGTCATTAGTCATCAGGAAAATGCAAATCAAAACCACGAAGAGATATTACTTCATACCCACTAGGCTAGCAATAATTAAAAAGACAATAACAAGTGTATGGGAGGATGTGGAGAAATTGGAACCCACGTACACTGTGGGAATGTAAAATTGTGCAGTCGCTTTAGAAAACAATGTGGCAGTTCTTTAATGGTTAAACATAGAGTTATCATATGACCCAGCAACTCAACTCCTAGGTATATACCCGAGAAAAATGAAAACATATATCCACACAAAAACTTGTACATAGCCGCGTTATTCTTAATGGCCAAAATGTGGAAATAACCCAAATGTCCATCAACTGATAATGGGTAAACAAATGCGATATGTCGATACAATGGAATATTATTCAACAATAAAAAAGAATGTAGTAATTATATATGCTACAACATGGATGAACCTTGAAAACATTATGCTAAATAAAATAAGCCAGTCAAAAAATATCATTTATTTTATGATTCTAGTTATATGAAATGTACAGAATAGGCAAAGCCATAGAGACAGAAAGTAGTTTAGTGGTTGCCTGGGTTTCTTCATGGGGAGATGAAAATGATCTGGAATTAGATAGTGGTCATGGTTGCACATTCTGTGAATATACTAAAAACTATTGGATTGTACACTTTAAATGGGTGAGCATTTAAATGTATAGTATGTAAATTATATTTCAATAAAAAACTTTTAAATGAGAGCTCTTAGTACATTATAGAAAATGTTCAGACTTTGACTCATTTTTCATAGTTTAACATGTACCAATAATGGACCCACCATATCCAATATAGTTGGATATAAAGCACCATTAGGTATCAAATTTATTAATATGTGTTTGAGAAGATTTTGTAGCCACAAAGAATAATTATTAAAGTTTCCAGTCATGTTTCAGAGAGTTGACTCATAAATGCTTGCCTTTTTAAGAATAGAGTTTAGATTAGGCTTTCTGAGTGAAACTAAAGAATTAGTTTTGAGAGAAATCAATCTAATACATAGGTTTTTATTATAAGTTCAAAACAAATGTAAGTCTTCTCTATCCAGGGACTGGAATAAGATCTATTTACATTTAAAATTTTGACAAAAACTACAAAAATCTCATAAATAGTAAGGTTATTTCCATTTCTAACCTTTTTAAGAATAAATGTAGTCTGATCAGTTTAATTTAGTTGGCATTTGTTTAATTTTTCACAAGCATTTTGACAGCTCACAAATGACACCTATTTGAGCAGTTACACAAATGGGATTGAGTAAGGATGTGGCAAGGTTGAGGAGGAACATGAGGGATTATAAATATTTCTGTGGTTACTTTGCAGAAAAAAAACTAGGGATAAGTTTTAAAGTCTATCTTAACCATTTTCACTTTTGCATGAATATATTTTAGATCCTTTCTAAGAAGAAATTTTCATTAGATGGAGAGAACCTGAGTACAAACCCTTAAAGGAATTTGGAAGGGCGCATAGATAAAAGGAAATGGGGTGCTTATAAAAGTAGAGATGAGTTTTACCTACCACTACTCATGCAGTGCTACCCATGAACATATAAGGGCTCTACTCCCTAACATCGTTTTAAGTAATTGTTCCTCTCTGTTGATAGGAATGATGAGTATTCTATAAAAAACATTCTAAATTCCTTACATTCTCCATCCAATCACTTCTCTCCATCCCATTTTACCTCTCTCCTTCTTCCAAATCATGTCCTACTGAAGACTTGGTTTCAAAGCAAGTTAATATGACTCTAATATTGACACCTGTATTGTGAAAGTCATAGTAGGGAATTGCTCAATTTCACCGGCTTCCTCCAAGCTAGTCACCTTATTCAATCAGCTATGCAGTGACAGCACCTCAATTTATATCTCCATGGCTGGCCACACCTTTGAGCTCCAAATCCACAAAACCAAAAACCAGCATCACAGTCATTACATCAAAATCAAACTCATCTTCTCCAGTGTCCCCTATATTCCTGAAAGGACAAACATCTAAATGGTTGCTCAAAACTTGAAATCTTGAGAATCATCCTTTACATGCTCCCTCATCTTACACATCCAAGTAATTAGGGAGCTCTATCAGTTCTAACTCTCATGTCTCACTTGAATCTATCCATTTCTCTCAGCTTCCTCAGCCACCACCATCTCTTGAAAGGATGACTGAAATAACCCTCCTGGGCAGGGGGGCAGGTGGTCTCTGCCTTCAGATTTACCCCCTTTCAATACATCCTCCCCAGTGTCCAAACAGTGATCCAAACAATGTTTTAGAAAAAATACAAAATCTGATTATGTGATACTCTCATTTAAAATTCGTTAATAGCACCCCATGACTTTAAAGTAAAAGCCAATTGGTTAACATGGCCTCTGCCCACCTCTCCAGCCTCTTCTCTCACTTCTCTCTGGAGGTCTTTCCATTCCTCTAATGAGCCAGGCATTTCCTGCCTCAGGGCCAGTTCTGCCAAGAGAAGGTCTTCCAATGAAGGCTATCTTTACAAGAGATTTCTCAGATGTTATAAAGAATTATAGAAGACTCATTTTCTTTTTATCAAGTTCTGCTCCATATGTAGCAAATTGGGCATGAATACAGGTGATCTGTACCATACCTATTTGTAGAGTACAAATGACCAATTAAGAAACATTAGTGAATTATTCATGTTTCTCTTTTTTATTTAGCAAACACTACATTCTGTAATGCTGTAAATATTGTAATTTAGATTATTCTATCCTAAGATTGACTTTATGATACATTTTTAGTTTTCAATCAAACATATAAATTAAAATTTTATCCAAATGTTTTTTAATGATACAGATTCCAATCACTTTTTCTGTTTTTTTTTTTTTTCACATTTAATCCTGGAAAATGTCATTCAAATCTCGTGTGACAGAAAAGGCAAAGAAGCATTCAAAGCCAGTGAACTTGTTCAAATCCCAACACACAGTAATTAGGTAATGTTGAAAAATTGCTAACCTCTCTGAGACTCAGTTTCCTCACCTACGAAATGAAGATAATATTTGATTTGCAGGGTTATTGTGAAGAATAAACAAAACGGATGAATAAATTTCACCAGTGAAGATGGCAGAGTAGGTAAATGCTGCACTTGCCTCCTCTCACAACCACATCAAAATTATAACTAAACTACACAATAACATCATTGGAAGCCACCTGAAGTCTAGATGAACAGGTCTTACAACCGGGGACACACAGAGGAGGCCACCTTGAGATTGGAAGGAGGTTCAGAGAATCAGTACAGGGTGGTCGCACACCTGCATGTGGCGGTTGAGAATCAGGAGAGATCTCTCTGCTGTGGAGGTCCCCTCAGAAGAGTAAAGGACCATGGCCTCACACTGGACTCCCCAGCCCAGGGTTCCAGTGCTGGGAAGAGAAGTCCCTATAACTTCTGGCTGTGAAAACCAGCGGAGGTTGTGGCAGAGTGAGAAGGAGTACTGGGGGAGTCACAGACTTTCCTCTTAAGAGACTGGTGCGTGAACTTACTCACTGATGGACTCCCTTACTCTGAGCTCCAGTGCTGGGGGGCAGCAGCTTGAAAAGCGCCAAGGACATATAGGAAGGAACTGAGTTTTCTGGCTTCAGGGCAAGGGCTGGAGGGGCAGCTTTCTCCTAGACAGAAATGCTGGCAGAGGGCATTGTTTCTTTGTTGAACCCTCTTCCACTTGGCTTGACGACTCAAGCAGCCACCATATCTGAGTCTCCATCAACCTGGCTAACCCTGGTGATTCCTTGAGACCTTGCCCCTTCCAACTTTCAGGCTCACTCAAGCCACTTCCAATGGCTTTTCCATACACACAGCCTGGCTCACACTGTGGACTTTCCTAAAATCTCTCAAAGGCTCATAAAACCTAACAAGCAGCATCTGGCCTTAGAATGCCCTATTTCTCTTGCTGAGCAGCCCCAAGCCTGGCATCAGCAGTAGCCAGCCTCAGTTTGTGGCTTGGCCTCTCTAGGTACTTCTAAGCCCAGTGCAGGTGGCGGCCATCTTCGACTATTTAGAAGCTGATGGCAGGTGTTCCTGGGCAGGGCACAGGCTGTGGCTGAACCTGGCCTGTGGCAGGGCCCCCTCCCAGGAGGCCCTGGAATACATGCCCAGTGGCTGGCTTCAGTCTGAGCTAGAGCACCACACAGGTCCACATCCGAGGATGACACGCCCAAAGGGCAGACTGGGCAGGCACCAGAACCCTACGAAAGCGAATTCTGCTCTGTAGGATCAGCCTCTGCATAATAACTCCTCTACTGTAGTCACTGGCCAGTCCTCAAACTAATTACCACAAGGATCAATCCCTCCCATTGAGGTGCGAACAGCAACCGAGGCTCGACTACAACAGGAGGGCACACAACCCATACAAGGGACACCTGGAGCACCTGGCTCAGATGATCCAGGAAACTGTGCTACTGGGCCCCACAAGACACCTACTATGTAAGGACACTCTACTAAGACCGGGAGACATAGCAGCCCTACCTAATACATAGAAACAAACACAGTAAAGCAGCCAAAATGGGGAAACAAAGAAACATATTCCAAATGAAAGAACAGAACCAAGCTCCAGAAAAAGATCTCAACAAAATGGAAATAAGCAATCTACCAGATGCGGAGTTGAAAACACTGGTTACAAGGATGCTCAATGAATTTAGGGGAAGAGTGGATGAACTCAGTGAGAACTTCAACAGAGATAGAAAACATGAAAATGGAGATAGAAAACATAAAAAAGAACCAGTCAGAAATGAAAAATACAATAACTGAAATGAAGAATACCATAGGAAGAATCAACAGGAGATTAGATGAAGCAGAGGATCAAATCAGTGATTTAGAAGATAAGGTAGCAGAAAATACCCAATCAGGACAGCAACAAGTAAGAAGAATCCAAAAAAAAAAAAATGAGGATAGTTTAAGGAATCTGTGGGACAATATCAAGTGTACCAACACTGGCATCATAGGGGTACCAAAAGGTGAAGAGAGAGCAAAGAATTGAAAACCTATTTCAAGAAATAATGACAGGAAAATTTTGTAACCTGACAAAGGAAATAGACACACAGGTCATGGAAGCACAGAGCATCTCAAACAAGATGAACCCAAACAGGCCCACACTGAGATAGATCATAATTAAAATGCCAAAGGTTAAAGACAAAGAGAGAATCTTAAAAGGAGCAAGAGAAAAGCAATTAGTTAGTTACCTCAAGGGAGCTCTCATAAGACTGTCAGCTGATTTCTCAACAGAAACTTTGCAGGCCAGAAGGGAATGGCAGGAAATATTCAAAGTAATAAGAAGCAAGGAACTACAGCCAAGATTACTTTACCCAGTAAAGTTATCACTTAGAATTGAAGGACAGATAAAGAGCTTCCCAGACAAGAAAAAACTAAAGGAGTTTATCACCACCAAACCAATATTGCAAGAAATGTTGGAGGGACTTCTTTAAGAAGAAAAAAGAAATAAAAAAGATCAGAAATATGAATAATAAAATGGCAATAACTACATATCCATCAACAATTACTTTAAATGTAAATAGATTAAATGCTCCAATCAAAAGATAGGGTGGCTGAATAAATAAAACAAAGCCCTTACATAGGCTGCCTCTAAGAGACCCACTTCTAATCAAAAGACACACAGAGACTGAAAGTAAAGACCTGGAAAAAGATGTTTCATGAAAATGGAAACAAACAAGAAAGCTGGGATAGCAATACTTATACCAGACAAAATAGACTTTGAAACAAAGGCTATGACAAGATACAAAGGAGGACCCAGTAATCCCACTTCTGGGCATTTATCCAAAGAACACTACCCAAAACACTACTTTGAAGGGACATGAGAATCCATATGTTCATTGCAGCATTATTTACAATGGTCACGATATGGAGGCTACTTGAGTGTCCATCAGTGGATGAATGGGTAGAGAAGAGGTGGTACATATATACAATGGAATATTAGTCATAAAAAAATGAAATTTAGCCATCTGCAGCAATGTTGATGGACTTAGGGGATATTGTACTGAGTGGAGTAAGTCAGACAGAGAAAGACAAATAGCATATGATTTCACTTACATGTGGAATCTAAAGAACAACAACAAAAACAACAAAATAGATACGGCGAACATTTTGATGGTTGCCAGATGGGAAGAGGGTTGGGGGTGAGCAAAAAAGAGGAAAAGATTAAGAAGTACATATTAGTAGTTACAAAATAGTCATGAGGATGTAAAATATAGCATAAAGAATATAGTCAATAATATTATAATAACTATGTATGGTGTCTAGATTTATCAGGGTGATCACTTTATAACTTATATAAATGTTTAATCACTATGTTGTACACCTGAAACTAATATAATAATCATATGCCAACTGTAATGAAAAAATAAAAAAAATCATTTAAAAATGTTTAAAAATTGGGGGAAAAAATAGTATAGATGATAGAGGCTCTGTTCATCTCTCTGGCAACAAAATCAAAGTTGTGACAGAAAGAAGGAGCAGCAAGCAGCAAGGAAAAATCGCCTGGGATCTAGATGAACAAGCCATACAACTAGGGAGAAATTCTAGAAATCACCCTGCAATGGCAGAAGGTAGGACAGGGCGAAGACACGGGGCTGTCCAGTCTCGAGCAGCTGAATGAGACGGAGGCTGCCGCAGCAGAAGCCTCTTAAAGGAACTGCATCCGCGAGCAGATTTTCACAGTGATGGACCTGCTCACTCTGAACACTAGGGCTAATTCGGTTGCACACAGGGGGCACCAGGGAATTACATTGTTGGAGTGAGGGCTGAGTTGAGACCTACTCTGTTCAGAAGTGGTGGTGGTATCCACTGTTCCCTGTTGAGCTCTCCCCATCCCAGTGCATAGACACAGCGCCACCATAGCCGTGAGGTCATCAAACTGGATAACAGAGATCACTCCACCCAGAGGATTCCCTGAAACCCCGCCTCCCCCAACTCGGGCCCCATCCAAGCCACATCCAGGTGTATCCTCAGCAAGTCAGGTGCTCCTTGCTGAGCAGTGCCTAGACTCACTGGAGGCAGTTGGCCTTGGTTTTCTAGTGTGGCCTTTTGAGGCAACGATAAGCACAGCATCTGTGGATTGCTTGCTGAATCTTAATAGATGGCCTTGGAGGGGCAGAGGCTTGGGCTAAGTCTGGCCTGCATTGAACCCCTCTCAGGACTGTGCCACTGAACACCACCTTCACAAATCCACACTAATAAGATCGGAGACTTAAGAGCTTTGCTTAGTACATAGAAACAGACACGGAAAGGCGGCCAAAATGGGAAGACAAAGAAGCAGAAACCATATGAGAGAAGAGAACAGAGATCCAGATATAATGGAGTAAAATAATCTAACAAATGCAGAGTTCAAAACACTGGTTATAAAGGTGCTCAATGAACTTTTAAGAAGTGTAGATAAATTCAGTGAGAACTTCAACAAAGAGAAAAAAAAACATAAAAACAGAAATGGATATTATAAAAGGGAACCAGTCTGAAATGAAGAACACATTATGAGATGAGAAGTATATTAAATGGAATAAACAAAGGAATAAACAAAATGAATAAAGAAAAGGATCAAATACCCTATCTAGAGGACAGTGAAGCCAAGGACATTCAAACAGAATGGCAAGAGATAAGATGCAAAGACTATAAAAATAATTTAAGGAGCATATGGGACACTATTAAGGGTCAAATATCCACCTGATCGGCGTACCTGAAAAAAAATCAAGATGTTGAACAGCTGTTTGAAGAAATAATGATAGAAAACTTCCCTAACCTGGTGAAGGAAATGAACATAAAACCCCAGGAAGCTCAGAGAATTCCAAAAACCAGGGATCCAAAGAGGCCTACACCAAGACACATCATAAGTAAAATGCCAAAGATTAAATACAAAGAAAGAATATTAAAAGTAGCAAAAGAAAAACAGATAGTTACCTATAAGGGAACACCCATAACACTGGCAGCTGATTTCTCAAAAGAAACTATGCAGGACAAAGGGCTTGGCAAAAAATATTCGACATGATGAACACCCAGAATCTACAACCAAGAATAATTTATCCAGCAAAGCTAACATTTAGAGTTGAAGGATAGATAAAGAGCTTCCCAGACAAAAATAAGCTAAAAGAATTTATCCCTACCAAGCCAGTATTACAGAAAATGTTGGAGGGACTTCTTTAAGAAAAAAAGAATATGTATCAAAAACAGGAATAAAGAATAGTAATAACTACATTCCTATCAATAAGTACCTCAAATGGAAAAGAATTAAGTGCTCCAACCAAAAGATGAAGAGGCTGAAAGGATAAGAAAACAAGACCTCTACATATGCTGCCTACAAGAAACTCACTTCAGATTAAAAGACACACACAGACTAAAAGGAAAGGGATGGAAAAAGATATTGCTTTGAACATAGTCAAACATAGAAAGATAAACACTATATGATTTCACTTATATGCGGAATCTAAGGAATAAAAAGAACAAACTAATCAAAAACAGACTCACAAGTATAGTGGACAATTTGGTGACTGAGAGAATGGGGTGAAGGGTTAAAGTACAAATTAGCAGCTGATAGATGGTCACAGGGATGGGGAGCATTGCATAGGGAATGCAGTTAGCATTAATATATTGGCTAGGTGGAGGGTCAGGGGAAAGAGGGAGCAATTGGGGGGAAGCCTTTTACGAACTATATAGATGTCTAACCAATGTACTGTATACTTGAAACTAATTAAAATAAATAAATTTTTTAAAAAATTTCTTAAAAACCAGCATGAATAAAGGAACCAAATATAATTCTTGATTCATAGTGGACTTTTAGCAAACTTTATTCTTTCTTCTTGAATTTATATCATATCTCTGAATACAGACATACCCACGGGTGATTTTTTTATATATAGACACACAAATTGCCCATTTATAAACACATACTGTAAAGACCTTCCAAAATTAAACTGAAATTTAGATACAATTTGTGGGACTATTTTTGTGTGTTGTTTGGAACACTGGAGCAAAGCCAAGGTAATTAAATCTCTTACAAATTTAGTTATATAAAAGGTCCTAGCCATTGGCCATTGTAATTATTCTATTTCTGGGACAGGTTTATTTGCAGTATCCCATGCTTAATCATTAGTATTAAATGAATTAGGGCCAGAACTAATCAAAAAAGAAACAGCTGATTACTGCTGTTTTGTAAAATAAAGAAGTAATTGATGTTCACATAGGTTAAAGCAGCCAAAAAAAAAAAAGGCCTCCAAATAAATAGCCTAGCTCTTTTTCTCCCTTTATAACTTGTTTTCAATGGTCTTTGGTCTGTGATTACTTAAATATTCATTTATTTCAGAAGCCTTTTTGTGCAAATTTCAATTAAAAAGCCAATCACGTTCTTTAATAAATTGGGCTAACAACTTCTTTCAAAGGAAGAAATAATAAGTCACAATGTTTCATCTATAAATTTGACTTTGTATGACTATATTGGCAGCTAATTCAATTATAACCAGGGAAGATCATGAAGTCTCATAGATTTATTCATGATTGATTTGTAGGGGAAGGAAGGGCTATAATATGCCTTATATGACATGGAGAATCTGTTATGTTTTATTTGTTCAAAATTTTGTTTTATAATTTTCTCTATATACATTTTGTACTCATTTGTTTAATATTCAATATAACTAGAGGGACTGTACACTTACAGTTTTGTCTGTAATTGGTGACCTAGTTGTATTTTACCATCTGGCTAGAAATATTGGTATAATTAGCATATGTCTTTCTTTTGGACTTTCAAAGAGCTATTACAATCACTAAATTTAAATTCTGGTGGTGAACCACAGAGGGTGGGAATCCTTTTGACTAATTATAAAATAATCCCTTTTTTTTTTTTTTTTGCTTATTCTGAAAGTTAACCACAGCATAGGGTTGGCACAGGACCTAAACGTGAGAGTTTATTCATTTGGTTCTGGACACACTTATACTACCCTGCTCATTAGAGGATTTTTGAATAGTTTTCTTAGTGATATTTTTTTTAAAAAAGGACTTAATCAATTCCAATAAGCTGGAAGATCAGTTTGTTTCCTATACATAAAACTTATACTTTTCCATATAAAATAGAAACTTGTGGGGAGGGGGGGGTTGGGGGCGGTGAGGAAACTATATGTGAAAATGTTGGAACATCTCTATTCTTACTGGAAAAATTTGACAAATAAGAATGTCAGAAGATATGGAAAGGCCTGTGATGGTTGATTTTATGTGTCAACTTGATGGGCTAAAAGATGCCCAGATAGCTGGTAAAACATTATTTCTAGATGTGTTCATGAGGGTGTTTCTGGAAGATTATTAGCATTTTAATTGGTAGATTGAGTAAAGATCATCCTCACCAATGCCAGTGGGCACTATCCAATCAGTTAAGGGCCTGAATAGAACAAAAAAGCAGAGCAAGAATTTGCTTTCTTTGTTTGAGCTGGGACATCCATCCTATCCTGCCCTCAATATTGGCCCTCCTGGTTTTCCGGCTTTCATACTTGGGATGGAATTATGCCACCAGCTTTCCAAGTTCTCCAGTTTGTAACTGGCACGTATGGGACTTCCCAGCCTCCATAATCACATGAGCCAATTCCTATTTTACACACACACACACACACACACACACACACACACACACTATTGGTTGTTTCTGGGGAGAAATCTAATGCAAGGTCTTTGCTTTTAGGCATGGAAAATATTATAAATGAGTTCAACTGATAGAGATGGAGCATTGAGAGTGCAGTCTACTGGTTTTGGAAGCTAAGGCATGGCCAAGCTCAGAGTCCCCAAGGAAACATCTGCGAGGTGTTGATGGCATATGAGAATCAGAGTGTGTTATTTCAGAACCTAATGGTGATTTCTAATAAAGACATGAAGCTTATAATGCTACAAAGAGGGCAATTGAAAGTGGTCTTACTTGGATCAAGACTTAGGAGCCTGACCTTTCCAGTCCCTTCTCAAATATAAGAACTGATTCTCACAAAATAACTCGAATTATATTCCTGAGTAAGCCAGAATTTTTAGATATCCTTGGACTATACTGTTTTTGTACCTAGTGTAGTGTTTTTCAAGTAAGTGTTCATGGATACTATCCAAAGAGATGTTAACATAGTCAAAGTAATTTTAAAACACACTGCACACTGAGTTTCTCATTTGGAGATTCCCAGTATAAATTAAAGACTCCAAGGAATCCTGCAGTAAACATGCATGTTTAACACTGTTGAACATGGTGTTCCCGAAACATAATTGGGTACACATGCTTTCTTTCTTTTTCACAAATCTAATAACATTATGAGGAACATGAGTTTGGAAAACATTATTGATTGTATCAATTAAGATGCTTTCAGCTGCAAATAACAGAAAAACCAAAAGAGAGTGGCTTAAAGAAATAGGACATTTTTAAAAATCACCTACTGAAAACCTAAAAGGACTGCTGCCATTGCTTCAGTGGGATAATAATGTCAGGGCCAGCATCTCCAAGATTCCTTTGTCCCTTCATTCATAGTTACAAAATGGTGGAAACAGCTCCCATCCAGGTGGTGGGGAGCTGTGGGACTATCGGCATTTCTGGTTTTTTTTCTAGAAATCAAAAGCCTTTCAGGAGTTACCAGGTCATCCCTAGCTCCAAGTGAGCTAGAATAGCCTCTGTACTGGAGGTAGGCAAAAGAGAAGGGGGTTGGCTATAGCTGGTGGGTTAGCCAAACCACAGTGTCTTCAACAATGGTAGAATTACTTTTAGAGATTTGCATTGTAGTTGTATGCATTCAGCTTCCACCAAGAGACACTGTTAGAACCAGTTACGTGAAATCTACTGGTGTTTCTCTAGTGAGAGCGTTCTGTTCATGAGGATGTTATCCAAAGTAATAGAATATAATCTAATAAGACCCACATGAGAAACTCTTCTCAGGGTCAATGCTATCTTCTCCCTCCATGCCACGCTCATTCCAGAGACAATGTTTACCCCCACACAACCCTTTTGGTTCTATCTTAACCCTAGACACGACGTTCCTGATATTGGAATAGTCTCCACAGTCCTGCAATTCTTAACATGCACTGGGGAAATGAGCAAAGTTCTTGCTGCTCCAAGACCTATAGATCCTTATCACCTTCTGAGACTTTTTAATACTTTCCAAACTTATTTTCTCAATAGATTTAAATATTTGCAAATAAAAGCCCCAGTGGAATTCTTTTTTATTCTTTTGAGTGCTAATATATACTTGCCCTGATGCAAAGAAGCAGTCTCCTGATATAAAAGGAAAAAATACAGGCAGAATTTATAAATTAGTATTTCAAAAATTATTTGGCCACACACACTTTACACAATAAACTCTTTAATCACAAATTAAGATGTTTGGTATTTAATGCCTGTCTCTCCTAACACATTGTAAGCTCCACTTATTTGATCAACACTGTTCAAGAATTCTTATGTTTCTCAGTTTTTGCTAAATTTTCACTCTTCAAAGCACTCCAATTCCTTTGCTCTCAGCAGACAAGTAGATGCAGTCTTCTCAGTAAGGAGAAACTGGTCAGCGCATTACTTCATACCTCTATTGTCATCCATCTTTTATTCTTCATTTTTGTCTGTCAGGAAAAAATATTTTTCCTTATTTTAGCCAAGGTTGACCCCTCCAGTTTTGCTTATGATCTCATTACTTTCTCTGGCATTTTCTATCATTAATCCTCTTTAACTCTTGTGCATTTTAATTGCTGCCTCCATGTGGACTTCTCTTTGCCTACTAACATTTTCAAGTCCTCTCATCCTAAAACATTTTTAAAAACACTCTACAAACTATTCTCCTCCTCTTCTCCTAGATTTGGAAGACTGATATATATCTGTGGCCTCTACTTTCTATTTTCTCAACTACTTGCAAATTCACCTTTCTAGTAAAATCATTATATCCAATGACTATTTCTAAGTCCTCTTCCTCTTGGAAGTCTGCTTGTTAGACAAAGTTCAGATGAAACTCTGCCCTCTTTCTGGCCTCTCCTCCCATCTCAACCATACTAGAACTAAAAGAACCAGTTAGAATATCATTGTGATAATCTAGATCAAGATCAATAAACTCAATTCAGTCCATTATCTATTTTTACAAAGTTTTATTGGCACACACATTCATTTACATATTGTCCTTGGCTGTTTTCATGCTCCAATATAATAGCGGAATTGAGTAGTCGTTACGTGATACTGTCTGTCTTGCAAAACCTAAAATATTTAATAACTGGCCCCTTGTAGAAAATGCTTGTGGCCCCTTTCTAGATGATCTAGATAACCTAGATCTAAATGAAAGAATGTGTACCAGTAAGAATCAAGGGGAAAATGACTATACGATATTTAAGGAGATACCACTGATGGAAATTAATGACTAATTGGAAGAGGTATAGTAGAAAATTGGAAGAAAATTTGTAGAATGACACCTAGAAAGACTTCCAGTTGTGATGTGTGAGTAAATAGTGCTGTGTTAACTAAGTAGATAACATGAAACTGGGAAGTTTGGGTAAGGAGATGAAAAAGGGAGAATATGATCATGATTTTACTTAAAGCTATTTAACATTTGAGGGTACTTCATATTATCAAAAAAAAAGATAATTTCAGTGCCGAGGAGGAAAATAAAGGCTGAAGAGAACAATTGGGACTCTCTACATTTCACAAAAAGAAGATATGAAATGAAATATTCCCAATTAGAGTTTCAACACATCAACTTCTTCCTATAGATCCTATTGTCAAGTTCTGCACACCATTTCTTTCTCATCATACTTCATACTTCTTACATGATTATTTTAGCATGTTCAGTTGACCCTCATTATTCAGATTCCATACTTGCAAATTCACCTGTTTGCTAAAATTTATTTGTACATTTTAAATCAACATGTATGGTGCGTTTACTGTCATTTGCAGAGAGTGGCGAAAATTTTGAGTTGCCTGACACACTTGTTCCCAGCTGAGATTAAACAAGGTGACACTCTGTCTTATTTCAGCTCTCACACTTTAAGGTAAATGTCCTTTTTAATAGTCCAAATTTCTGCATTTTTGTGCTTTTTGTTAACTTTATTATTTAAAATAGCCCAAAACATAGTTCTGAAGTGCTGTGTAGTTAGTGTTCCTCAAGGCTATAACGTGCCTTATGGAAAAAAGAATGTATAATAAATAAGCTTCATTCAGACATGAGTCATAGTGCTGTTGGCCATAGGTTCAATGTTAATAATTCAACTATATATTAAATGTGTCTTTAAACAGAAACATACATAAAATGATGTTATGTATTGAGCAGTACACAATGTTATGAACAGAAGCTTTCAGGAACCTAACCTTGTATTTCCCCCAGGAGCAGTGCTTCCATATTCATTGTTCAAGAGAACTTTATAGATATAACTATCATAAATAATGAAAACTGACTGTACCTTAGTGCGCAACCAGATTATAAACTTCTTGAAGAATCTTATATTCATCTTTTTTAAAAAATTCAATTTATTTAAAAAAACAGTTCACTCATTTCTAGTGAATAAGAATTCTTTATCTTTATGCAACAAGTAGTACAGTGCTATTCATCGACATTTTCTAAAAGTTATTTATTATTACCAGAGAACAGACCATTTTCAAGTTAATATGACTTTTCCAACAGACAGTATCTAATAAACATATCTGTACTGGAAAGCAAGTTCAAAGATGATGTAGGTCAAAGGCTAGAACCTCCAGGCAAGGTTTGCTTTTAAGACTAACACACTGAGAAATACTTTAAAACAAAAGACAACTGCAAATGTAAAAAAGTACTTTTTAATTTTTAACCAAAAGGATCATTAAGCTGATGTAACACGTTTTTTTTTTTTTTACTTAAGTATTCATAATGTCATTTAACATGCCTTAAGCAACATGTTTATTTAATGAAAGCTGAGACAGAGGGCAGTTATAATTTGTGTAAAATTTATAACTAGAGTTTAAAGTTTAAACTTTTATAAAATTATAAGATGATAATTCCCCAAATTGGAAGTTAATTTTAATAATTTGAAATGAAAGTACAATTGTTTGTACAACAATAATTAAGGATAAGTTTCCAAGTCAGATATCAAATTGAAAATTTAAAAATAAATAGATGAGGAAACAGTTATAAAATAACATTTATAAATGTTGCTTAGAGCAAGGCAACTCAAAGTATGGCCAATGCACTATTTGCGATCCATTCAAAATGAAAAAGCAAGCTTGTGCCAGATGAAAATCAATTATGTCACTAATCAGATGACTTATTTTATAACATGACTTTCTTGATAAAGGAAGCAATGTGTTGATTTATATTTCGGCACAGGTACCTTATCTCATTACAACTGAAGAACAGGTATTGTGTATCTCTTTAAAGTGCCATTATAAGTTTACTACTCAGAGTTAGGTTAACTTTACTGTGAGAAAAAATGTTTTTAATGACAATCATAACTGTCAGCTATATTTCTTTTATTTTTTAACCCATATATCTAGTGATCCTATCCTATCCAAAAAAAAATTAAACTTTATAAATTCATTACAATTTAACATTCATCTTAAGATGTGTTTAGATGTTACCAACATCTATTCACTTCAGAGGGGCTTTCTAGGTTCCTACGTTAGTGAGCTGTATCATGTTATTGATAGACATTTGTTTTCAATCTTGAGAGAAAAAGAATAAGAGTTGAGTCATTTCTCTCTAAAGATTGGTTTATTTTCACATTTCAATCAGTGAAAATATTTAAATTTATCCTTATAAAAAAATTGTATTTTTAAACTGTGCAACCACTAGTTGCTTTTTTACAATAAAAATTGTTAGGAAAAAGGGTTTGGAAATTTATAACTGTGTATTCTATTAACTAAGGGGAAGTATATAAAATATTTTAAAATTCCTAAAAGAAAGTTGGTATATAATATTTTTTTAAGAACTAGCTTATAATTCAAAATTCCAACATGTCTTAATTTTTATTTTTCAGTATGGCACAATTCTTCTAGAAATTTAAAAATATAGTATGATCTTTTGTAAAAGTTATTTCTTCTTTCTCCAATGACTTATTAAGCTTACCTACATTAGCTTAATACTGAAGGCAAATAAATGAACCAACAATTAAGAAAAACTCATCCGTTTTACATATGCAAGAGCCCAGATTAGCTTCTATAATGGCTAGTTTATTGACCCAGCAAACTACTTCTTAAAGAATTTAAATGTATATTTACATGTCATAAGACAAGATCTCCTTTGGCACCTGAGTTGAACACAATATAGTAGAGCCAAAAATCTCCAAGAAAAAGTTGTTTAAAGGCTATATTTTATCTATCTGTACATATATACATGGACCTATACATATACACATACACATATGCATACACAGACACATAAGCAGAAATAACTTTCCTTTAAGAAATGCTGGAGCTGTAAAAGAAACTGACCGTTTAACAAAATAAAGTGAACCGACAGTTATTAAAAAGTTATGTTATTTGGAGTCTTACCTAATTTCAACAAGTTAAAGGTTTTAGAGTAATATATAATTCAAATGGAGAAAACTCAAGATTTTTTTGTCAAAACAGAATTTCTTTTGATATTAACAAGAAAACATAACAGACTTTTTAACAGTCACCAGATGGAAAGTCAGTAAAGATTACCCCAAAAGGAGTAAATTTCCCCACCTTAGGACTGAACATAGTCATCGGCCACTGATTAAACATTCTGCTGTCCCTAAACTCATACTTTAATTGGTCCCAGCAAAAGACCACTGAAGGCCACTCCTGCAGATCGCCTTCTGCTGAGCCTCATTACTCACTAGGAATTTTACACAAGAACTTTAGAAGAGTTTGATGTCATATAGTTTTATGATCACATCCACCTTACTACAGTTGACTTTGGCATTGTGTTAATAGTTCTACTGGTTCTGTAATTTTTTTTATTCATACTTTTAAAACTCTGAATGACTAGCTGGTATTCCAAGACTTAGAAGACATGTGAAATTGCCTAAGTCTGTCAGCATTTTTTTCTATTCAATTAATAAATATGTTTGGCTAACAAAAAAGGGAGCACATTCGGTTTTACCTAAGTATCTTCTACTCTAGATATTCTGGAGGACGATAACCCTCTACACTTGTATACCATATATTCTCCATATGTCTGACTTCATTAAATCTGAAGGGTGTTGAGAATGGGCAAAAAACATCTGAATTAAAAAATGTCATGTTACTCTCTTCTCTGCTGTAACTTGTATAAGATATCCCTAATCAGGTTTCTAACTCTCTCTTCCCTCTGGTTAAAGGACCTATCTCATATAGACCACATATAATGGAAATCTTATGTAGTCTCAAAATATTTGTGAATAAAAGACATTTTCAAATGTAAACTCTCTTGAGCATCTATAAAACAGTACATAATCTTCCTTAAATGTGACAGTGTTATCCTAAACAAAATTTTGTCTCAATAGAGGCATGGTACAGAACTTACCTTAGAGAATCTATGAAATTCAAATGTCTTCATTTTGTTCAGTTTATATCAAACATAACTCAAGTCACTCTTTTTCCTGATATATAAAACACTTTGATAAACCCATCTGAACTTCAATTCTTCCAATAACAAGTAAACTCACATGCACACTTCAATTTTTGGTCATATATTTTAAATATTTTCTTCTCTGCATAGTTGATATCTCAGAATGGGAAATGAAATTATGCTAGTAACTAGTAATTTAACAATCCCCTAAATTCTTCTATGCGAAAGTGCATTTACAACATAAACATGCCACATATAAAGCTACAAACCACAATTTCACACTGGAGTGGATTTCAAATTCCAAATTCAGTCCAAAGGAGTCAAAGAGAAAATGCTAACAGAGCAAATCTGAAACAAGTTCATGAGGATTGGGCAATGAGTCATCAAAGCGAAATCTTTTGGAAACCGTGCTGCTATCCTCTGGGATATTCTCTTTGTCTTCTCGATCACTACAGGTTCCATTACAAGAGGATTTAGAAGTCTTGTCTTCAGAGGACCTTATTGTATGATCCTGACTTTGAGAGAAACTGGAAGTTTCTTCAGGGTGAAACAAGTTTGCAAAGTCCCATTGCTGTAGCCAAGAATGAGAAAGGCAGATTTCTGCTGTTGGTCTTTTCCTGGAAAGAAAGCACCGAGGGAAAATTGAGAACTAAAAATCAAGTTGGAAATGTCTGCAGTTCAACATGTTTTTTACTTATTATGAAAAGAACATGCTTATAGCACAGAAAGAAATAATAATAGGAAAACTGGAACACCTAGAAAATTTTTAAATTCTGACATGTGCTAAAATTTCAATATATCATGGAACTTGCTGATGACGCTAGTCAAAAAGCCTAAGAATGTATGTTAGTCTCACAAATAAAATTAGAAAAATTATAAAGTCTCAGATTTACAAATCCTTTGAAGGAAAATATATGTAAGTAATTTATAATCTCTATCATTATTTTATGTTCTTAAAAGCAGTAACTGCTAAATATTGAAAACAAAAGCTACTTCGATGATGTTTATTTAACATTTCGAGTTTTAAAATTTTGTTTTAAATTATGAAAGTAATGTGGTCAAATATCATGATATATCATAAGGAAAGAATACACCTATCTATACTTAAAACACCAACGTTCACACAACCACCATTACCATTAGAAACAGTTTCCTTAGTCTTTGTTTTTATGTTCATTTTTCTATTATAAAAAATTAATATGTTCATTATAGAAATTTTAAAATATAGGTAAAAAATATTTAAGAAAATGAAAACTGCTTATAACCAGAAACAAATAGTATTACCATTCATGTCCAAAATATAGCCAGTGAGAGTCTGTTTGGACCTGCATTAGTCAATATAATAATTAAAAAACCTATGAGATTTTTAAAATTAAACAAAGAAACTGAGTCCTTTTGAAGATTAAGTAATTGTCAGAAATAAAAAACCTAGCAAGTAGCAAAACTGGGATCCCAGCCCAAGGAACTATAACACAATTTCTGCATTAAATATAGCCAGGTCATTTTAAAGTAAATAGGGCTGATCTTGGTAAAGAAAAGGGAGGTCAGTCTTTTCTTTTCCTGCTTTGAAGTTGCCAAGGAGTGAGGTAAGAGCCCTACATCACAGTTCCAAGTCCCTTCTTTACCAGGAGGTCAAAGAGCATCAGATCATCTGCAATGGATAATTTGTACTTGTTATATAACTATAATTATTAAAATGCAAATCATTCACAGCAAAGACTTAGCATAACCAGTCACCTGTACTGTAAACCTTCTATTTCTAATTATTTTAGAGAATTTCCGGGATTAGTTGTAGCTTGAGAGAAAAATAACCCAAATATTTTCTTCACTCCAAAATTTCCTTTGTGTATTTTATATTTTCTCCATTTGAAGTTATGAATTTAATGATCTCTCATAAAACGTCTCTCCCCACTTTACCTGACAGCATACTTGTAGTAGTTTTATACTGTTTTAGAATGTGTTTCTTAACAGACATATATTATTTATTTCGCAATAGCATTTAAACAAATTCATGTTATTACTTACTCTGGATTTTTTACTAAAAGGCTCTGGATAAAGTCTGTGGCCAGCTGGGAAACTGATGAGAAAGTTTCTTCTGAATAATCTACATTAACTTGAGAAATATTGAGGTATGTTTCTTGATTATCTTCTCCCACAAATGGGGATGTATGAGTTACCAGCATATAAGCTATTATGCCAATATTCCTGAAAAAAAAGAGGAATTTAAAATGTGTTAATCTTAAAACATTTATATAAAACAAAATTGATACTCAATCTATTTCTGTCCTCAAAACTTGTACACTTAAATTACAGACTTAAACTGCTTTTCAAAGTTCCTATATTATAAAAATGAAAATAACTGTGTTACTTCAAAGTTTGTCTTGCAGAAAAAGAAAATGAGAATGCATATGTGTTATATAATTATAAATATAATGTATTAAACATATATTATCATACCTACAGTCTGCCCTTCACACAGACACTTGCTAATGAGTACACAAAACTGCTCAAAGAGCATTTCCCAAATGGTGTCCAATGACATAGTAATGATCTGTGAGACATAAATAAGGGTCTTACGCAGAGTCTGCAAATTTGGCATAGAGTTAGGCAGAGAGATTTTTGTTTTCACCTGCAAAACTTTTCAGTCTTAAATATGTTAATGACTAGTCCTGTACTAAGGATCCAGAAAAAGACAAAATATACAGTACATGTTTCATCCACTTATTTAGCCACAGGATCCTTTTTCTTTGGCAAACCCATTACAGTTCCATAGAATACAGGGAATAAGTCTAAACTCTTCCACTTGGCCTGTGGAATCAGACGCGCTGTGGACCTAACTAAAGTACCACTGTCAGTTCCAATTCTGCTCCCTATGATCTTCTCTCTGTGCTAGCTACAAAAACTCTCAATACCCTGATTTATGAGAGTACACCTTTGATGATATACTCTCATAAAACTAAACGTTTGCAGGGACCTGACCTCATTCTTCTGCTTAGTAAATACCTTCCTAGTTCTTCTATGGCCTAGATCAAACGTCTCCCATCTGGTGCTTGTCTGCTGCTTCCTCCAAGCTTATTAAATAGTATTTTATCTTTATTATGGAACATGTAGCACAGTATTGTGCCTATTTTGTTCTTTTATTAGACTGAGTCTTCCTCCAGGAAAGGAATTTTCCTATTTATTTCTCTACCTTTGGCTCACAGCAAAGTGTTGCTTAAAAAGAATAGACAGGTAAATGTTTTCCTATGGCATAATAATAACACTTGAATAAAATCTTTTCAAGAAAGACTTATTATTTACATTTGAAATCAAAGAACCCTGCAATATATACTACCCAACTTTCAACAAAGGCATTTAGGTAAATAACGATATCTTACCACATATCTGTTGCTGTGGTAATAGGATCATAGTTCAGGATTTCTGGAGCTGAAAAAGAAAATAAAATCCAAATTCAATCCTGACAAATTTAAAAACATGAAAATTATTTTACATTAAATTAAAACTGATTTAATTTTAAAGAACTAAGATCGAAAGAAATTTAACGTATTAATTATCCTGTTAGACATTTAAATATACCTAATGTTCAGCAACTTATATAACCACATGATTCAACAGCACCAGTAGTGTACCTGGTAATTACACAGTCTTTTTTTAAATTAAGATTAATCTCAGAAAAAATAATTATAAAGAAGAAAAATGTTACAAACTAGAACCTTTTTTAAATTTTATTTTATTGCTGTTAGAAATTAGTTTGTGTTATTTCAATAGATTGATTTAAGTTTTTCTTTTCAAGGTAAATAGAATCATATGCATTTACAATGACATTATGAACAAATTATGCTTCCTAGAAGTGTTTTAGTTTTTCAAGTAGATTAAATATCACTTTTAAACTACCAAGAACCTAATTTCCTAAGCAATTAATTTCCTACTGTCTCCTCCCCTGCCAAAATGTTTTTAAAAGTGCAAAATAAATCCTCTATACATTTTAAACATTACCATAAATTTCAAAGTTATAGAGTCCAAATTAGGATTTATACTTGAATAATAACTTTTTTGTTTCACAGTATGGTTTCATAATTTCTCCAAGAGAATTTTTTCCAAAGCCTAACAGTTTTGTTAATAAAGCCTGTGGACACATGTATTGTCAGCTGCCATTGCGCCACCTACCACCTTTACATATATTTCTGTGAGATGTGTTATCTATAATTACAATAATTTATCTATAATTACAATAGCCTCTATTAGCATTCGAAGTTAGGAATTTGCTTTTTCATTTTGGGAAGTCAGATGCCTAGATGAGTAGCACCTTGGTTTGTTTAGTTGTATCTTTTCAGTGCCTGCACGGGGATAGCAATATAAGCAACAATAAAAAAGCATAAAAAGATTATAAGTATAAAAGTATAAAAACTTTAAATTTATACGCTGCTTCATACAACTTAAAAATCTTTCATCTGCATAATCTAATTTGTTGTTTTAGAACAATATTCCTAGACATATAATCGCAGGATTTTTTTTGTCACCCTTCTTTAAAATTCTTTTACAACCATAGGCAAAATACCACATTTTAAAGCAGCAGCAACAAACAACAAGAAGTCCTGCTAGCAATTCCTGCAAACTGAAGATATCAACAGCTTTAGATTTGGGACCAGGACAGAAATAGAAACTACCTCTATCCAACAGCCTGGCTTCAAATACAATAAAGGGCCATTTGATTCTGTTTTCCTCTTTTTTCATTTTTTCCTGCTTCCTAACTTCCCTTTGACTCATTTTTCTTTGTGTACAAAGCCTTTACACACAAATATTAAACTTCTGAACTTATATGTCCAATGTCCTATTGTTACGAATGTCTCAATAATCCTACATTCACTACAGTTCATTCAAGTGTGTCATATCTGAATTTCAATGCACTAAAATACTTGAACCAAATACATTCTGGAATTACATGCTCTAAAATATAGTTTTACAGAGGTATCATTTAGTTAATAAATTTCAAAATGGTGTAGAAAATACAAAGGAATTCTTACCTAAGTATTCTGGTGTTCCCATGATTTCCCGAAGTTCACATGCATTTCCTATTTTTCGAGACATTCCAAAATCCACAATTTTTATGTCCCCAAGAGGGTATATGCTGCTCAATAATATATTCTGTGGCTAATAAAGCACAACAACAACAACAAAATGGTCAGTAATATACAAATGATTAAAGAATACTAGTCTCAGATTGGAGGTAGATTAAGGGGAACTTATTGCTTAGCTATTATATATTTCACTGAGTTGTTCACCAAACATTTACTAAACTACTATTTAGGAGAAACTACATAGTCGATGATAAAAACAGTAAAAAATACATTCAAAGAAGATTCTTGGTTTGGAGGAAAAAGATGGATACATACATTGATTAACTGATTATAAGATATATAATACTCAGTATTAAGATTAGTGAATTCTGCCCAAAAGAAGTCCAAAAAGCCTATGCAGTAGATATAATGCTTAAGCTGAATCTTAAAGGATGAATAGGAATATGCTGGCTAGAAAGGTATTCTGGGGAATAAGCACAAAAGGAGGCATGAGGGAATAAAAATGCATACATTTCCAAAAACAAAATGGTTTAGTATGACGGTTCTGAGTCTGACTGTTCCCAGGTTTGTAGCTTAGACAGTAAGAGAGTAAGATGCATGGTAGGATGTATGGCAGGAGGATTGTATAGAAAGAAAAGAGTCCAATGTTCAAAAGATAAGATACAGATTGATTCAGATTTCAAGGTCTTTGAGTGGCTATGGAAGAAGGATAATAACATGAGAGGTTGAAATGGTATCAGGGCATGAATGGTATTGAGGGGAGGACGTGGGTAAGGAGTCAAAAGATTGAAAGCCTCAAGAGAAAGATAAATGAGTATGATGGAAGCAAAACAATGAGGACTAGTGGGAGGGTATCTACAGAGATAGAGGTCAGAATTGAGTATTTTAGAGAAGACAGTTTAATAAGGTGAGAAGATCCAGGATGTAAGCATGGGATGGAGTAGAATGATGAAGGTTTAAAATATAGAAAAATGATGGTTTTTAAGAGCCTGGTGATTAATGTGAGCTGCTCACATATACAGTCTTCTTCTCTCTGCCAATATAAAATTAAGTCCATCTGGCAAACCCAGTGCAGTCTAGACCAGCATGATGACTGCTGTTTCCTACCAATACCAGCCTGCAATTGTACAAACTAAGAGCAGAGGAGGAACAGAAGTATAGTTTTATATAAAACCACATTACCTTACCTTTAAATCAAGGTGTACAATGTTATTCTGATGTAGATAATAAACTCCTTCAAGTATTTGTTTAATGAGTCTGATAATGTCATTTTCAGAGACCATTTCAGCCAGCTCAGGTAAACACAAGTTGAAAATTTCGCCACCTGCGGCACTGAAATAAAATTAAAATAATAGAAACTTGAAAAATTATTGCTTAAAAATGATACTTTTAAATGCTGTATATCTGTTAACTAGAAGACCACAGCCATCTAAACTTTAGTCTCTATACATACACATTTAAGGAGTGGAGGGCAGGCATGGGAGAGATCTTTAAGGAATAAAGTAAATGACAAAAATATTTCAAATTCTGGATACTAATATTTGAATATTTGATAAATAAAATTGAATTGCTTTATAATTCAATAATAATTGCCTTAACACTGCAATAAAAATAATAGCTAAACTATGCGCTCAGCTCTGCTGAGCCTCTATTTTATTCATTTGTATATCTGTATCTATATAGATATAGATATTTAGATATAGATATAAATATAATTTATTTTGATCTTCATGACAACCATATGAGATAGGTGGTTATTATTCCCATTTTATAGATGAAGAAACAAGTACCACGAAGATAAGCAATTTGTTCAAGGTCACATAGTAAATGCAGGGGCCAGAATCTGAAGCTGTATAATATGAGTGAGATTTCAAGGTCCTTGAGTGGCTGCATTCTTAACCAATATTCTGTTTTGCAGCTTCACAAAGAATACTTGTGGCTAAAACCCAAATCTTTTATTTATTTATTTTTTTAAGAATTGAAAGTCTAATGAATGTTGACAAAAGGCATAAGAAAAAAAATCCCTAGATTTGGAATCGAATGATCTAAATTTAAATCCTAAATCTGTTATTTACCAGCAATATATCTTAGGGTCAGTCACTTATTTGAGCTTCCCCATCTGTAAAACAGAGATACTACTGAACTCAATGGATTTTTTTGAGGACCAAATTTAAATAAATAAAATAAAATTTGTCAGTCAGGCATCATGCAAAAAAAAGAAAAAACAAACAAACAAAACCTAACGATTATTCATCAAATTTATAAGGTATATCTGAGAATATCTCAAGTAAAGCATATTCTATGTGACAAAAGAGGAACTCGCTCACTCTAGAAAACACTATTTCATAAATTTCTTTGGTTCACTGCTGTATCCACAGCATCAAGAAGTGTCTGGCATGTTGAAGGTGTTTAGTAAATGTTGAATGAATGAATGATGGACTAGGCAATCATTCTTCAGAATATCCGAAACTGAAATTCAGACATCTCAGTGATTGCCAAGAGGAAGAAGCATGTCATTATATATTAGGAGACATGAGGGGAAAAAATGGGGGTTAACAAATTTGAGTCTCACACTGAAAGTCACAGGACTGACCCTTATATTGCTTATGTAATTTGTAATTGAGTCATCTGTACAGAGCATGCCAATTAGAGGCCACAGGGATTTGCTGCTTTATACTTTGTGATAGTTCAGAGAAAACTGTGGGATAGCTGGTAAGGAACAGGTATGAGAGCTCCTTTCATGTATACTTCACATTTTGACTCACCCAAACCCTCGCATCTCCCAAAAAATTCATGAGAAATTAACTTTAATATTTGTCTCAAGGTATCATGGTAAAGACAATTTGAGTATGAAAAATTTAGTTTGCTATAAAATTGATAGTAATGAACTCCAAAGTAAGGCATAGAAAAACAATATTAGAAATTCATGTTCATCTAAAAATATATTAATTAATCTTTATGAATAGTTAATAGACTACCCCTCGTGGCCCCTTGGTCTGAATATCAGATGTTTACTGATATTGCGTATCACAACTACGCTCAAGGTCTCCTGAGGGAAAAGGAACTCCACAGGCCAGGTTGCCAGTGACACCCTCACGCCTTCCCTTTCTGGTTACATTACTTAGCTTTAACCAAACAATCCTCTCAAAATAGAAAGTGGTCTAAATATATTCCTGCAAAGACACTGCAGATATTACTAATGTAACTGTAAGCGAATAAGAAAACGAAGATGATACATTAGATTCTCTTAAAATAAGTTCTTTGATAGGCACTTTACAAGATATATCTAATAAAAATTCAGACCAAATAATTTGAGATTATAACTATATAAAATATGGATTTATATCCACTGTTTAGATATGGAAAATACTAGAAAGATCTGAATTCTTCATATACACAGCAACATATACTGCTGAGGTGAGAAATTCATTCTTGAACACCACAAAAATTTATGTACTGACATTTTACATTACATTCATTAAAGTTAACTCAATAGCCAAAACCCTTCACTAATTCTAAAATTTGAAACAAAATACAAGAAAACAACTGAGAAGTATGTAAAAGACTTCCCAGTGCCTAGAACAAAAGAGATAGGATAGTAGATTGCTTATGGGGAGTCTATTGAAATCGAGATTTCCTAGGGTTCCATTGTGGCTCTGCCATTCACAAGCTACCTGAACTGGGACAAAATGTGCCTTTGCTTTTTCATAATGATACATAATGAAAAATGATAGCTCCTACTTCATTGGATTGCCGCAAGAATTAAGTCAGATAAGTCATGTAAAGTACTGAACACAATAGATCAAAGCAGATCATCTGTATAAGTATTCATCACAGTGTCTGACACACGGTAAATATTTAGTAAGTATTAGCTCTTACTGCAATGACAACAAATATTCCATATCTAGCTAATATCCAGCCTTTTTGAATTTTGGGGCTTCTTGTTGAACTCTGATTATGAAGGCAATATAAAAAGTCTTTGTTAAATTGAGATTGTCTGATGTGACAATGCCATCCCAAAAGGGTAAGGCATAGTAATTAAACCGAAGTGATAGTAATAAATTTTAGTAGGTCTTAGTTGTTCTGGTAAGAAATCAAATATATTAATCCACATATTTATCGAGTGCTTGCTATACTTCAGCTCCGAGGTACACAGGGTCCCTAAGAGTTCTGCCTTTATGGAACTCAGTTTACTGGATAGAGTTGAATCAATTTGCAGGATATGAACAAGGTCCATCTATAAAATGTATGTGTCAAAACTTTCTGATACATTTTGTTGTTGCTATTTAGATGAACCCCCAAAAGAAGATTTTATGAAGTGGACAATGTTCCTGTGTATATTCACCCTCAAAACCTAGAATTCCATTACTGTTTCGGAAAAACGTTAGCTACTTTTCACATAATCAAACATGCAGATGTCACTCAAGTAGATAACTTTTTAAAGGCCAGTTGAAGAATCCAACAGAAATAATCACAAAGTGTGTGAAAAATAAAATCATACTGGTAGTATTCTGGGCTCTTCTGCAATTCTAATTTGTTTTGAAGGGGCTATGACATACCTTTTTGGTACATTAGTGTTCTGGGAAATGTACACAGTATTTATTCTTAAATAAACCACTTGTCAGTTTAACAATTTGCAAAATAAGCATTTTTATTTAAAAGTTAAATCTAGACAATCAACTTGCCTAATATAAAAACATTGATTTTTTTTTGTAAATATATAAACAAATCTCTTCATTCTTAAGATAACTGAATACTAAAATTAGGTTAATATACTCTTAATTCAAAAAGCAATGATGCAGATTATCTACCAAAAAGAATTACAAAGAATTATAAAGAATTATGCATTTTTCTAAAACAAATACTTATCTCTTTAGTTTATTATAAAATAGGTTTTTTTTAAAAAACTATCAGAATCTAAAGCATACTAAACATACTATAAAAACTATCAGAACCTAAAGCATACTAAAACATACACTTAGCTAATCTCTTCCAATTGTTGCAGATGTCAAACACATATTTGACATATTTATAATAAATATGTTAAGACTGTCATGCATCACAGGCACTATTTTAGAGTCATATGCCAATATACTGGTTAATAAACCAGTTAGCTTAAACATGCTATATCCCACCTAACGGATTATTGAGTATTGGGTGTTTTCAACTTTTCACTGACTTGTGGGAAGAAATATATTTTATTTCTTATTGCTATAATTCCTAATATAATGTTCTGCATATCACATCTACTAAATAAATGTGTTTCTTTCACGAACACTGTGCTAGGTATACAATATATATTACAATACCTTCATGCAAGTTTACCTTTCTATTCTCCTTGGGTCATTTCCTTGGATGGGTTTTTCAAATAGATGGACAAAATATATAAATGATTTCAATTCTGTCTGCCCATCAGCTTGTTTTCTAAAAAAAGTCATCAAATTTCTGTGCCATTAGCAATGAAAGTATACTTGTATTACCACATTCCCCAAATACTGTATTGTCATTTGTTCATTCTGTGCTATTTAATTAGTTTTAGTTTATGTGGGACTGTACCTTTAGCCTTGTGAAAAGAAAATATTTGAATAGAAACTATGTCCCTCTAATATTTTACCAACAGGAATCTTTCCAAATTCTTGGCATACTTTTATCATCCTTGTTCTTGATATTTCAAGTCACCTTATCTCGCTAATTAAAATGGGTAATATAAATTTACTTAAATTTATTGAAGTGCATACTTACTATTCTAACACCAAAATGATTTCACTTGTGTTTTCATAGACTTCATGAAGATTAATCACATGGGGACAGGATTTTGCCAATTCAAGTACAGCAATCTCATGTAGAATCTCTGCTCGACAATCTTGTCCTCTTCTTCTCTTTTTTAGAAATTTTGCAGCATATTCTTGACCAGTAGATTTTGATATACACTGTCTAACCACAGCAAATTTTCCTCTGGGGAGAAAAATGATGACGATCAGTTTTAACTTTTCCATAAAGAATAATATTAGTATAATACAAATATTGATATACTTCCAACTTAAAGTCAATCCTTTCAAAGAATAATGCCACGGAATTTATCTTTGTTTTCTTAACTGTTGCATGTATTTTTATAAAATTTATAGTACTATCACATAAAAATGAAAATGGCAAATGTAACAACAGGTTAAGACAGTATTATATTTGTTCTTCACTATTAATATAATACATTATCATTGTAGGGGGAGATCACATTTGCATGCCAACTCCATACCATACTCTTGATATAAATTGTTTAAGTATCACAACAGTCCTATATAGTAAATGCTATTCTGTTTTGCAGCCCCCAGAGAGGATATGTATCTTGGTATATTTCCAAACCCCATATCCTTAATAGGGTATCACATTAACTCTCTAATCAAAATAGCTTTCCTTCAAATACAAAAAATTAAAATGAATGCGAAAATGGGCATTTGACATTTAATCTTATTAGTGTAATCACTTTGCCTTTCAACACCTTTTAGCAAGCTTTCTATCACAATTTGTCAGTTGATTTACCAGTAAATCTTTTAGTATTGCTTAGTAGTTTATGAAGCCTGTAATAGATACCAAAGATATATATATATATATGTACTATGGAGAGTATCTAAAGACACTTCACCATCAACTAAGAAAATTAATGGTTATCAACAGTCACATACAAATGCACTAATTACAATCATGTTTATCATTTTAGGAATAAGTACGCGCTTAGCTGTCTCCAATAGAAGTAAGCAGCATCTCAGCCAAAATTTAAAGACATTGGCAAATGTGTGTATTCTTCAACCTATAGTTGCCCAAAATCTAGTTTCCCAAAGACCTAAAGCTACTTTGAGTAATAATATTTTAAGAAACTAAAAAACGCTATTATTGACTGCCTGCTCAGAAAAATGTACACATGCCCTTAAATAGAAAGTTTTACATACAATTCAAGAGGGTGTTAAGATTTCAAAATTCATTCACAAAGCTTCTAAGCCTGAGATCAGGGAATCCAAAATTAAGAACCTTTATCCTAAGGCTCAAATTACTCTCTAAATACTAACAAATCAGTTATAAATAAAGGATCTTCAGAGACTAACTTCTGTTCTACAACTCCTCTTTTTCTAATTTCCCTTCGAATATACTTCTAACATAGCATATCAGGTGGTTAGCATGGAAAACTATTTCTAATACATTTAGTATTTGGATTTGGGGTGGGGCAAAATAAATCGATTATATTTTACTGGCTAGTCTCAAAACCAGGATGACAAAGATTTCTACTCTTGATTTCCTAAATTTCCTCCAAATTGGTGCCTGTGAAATATACTGGAAATCAAGTTGCAAAACTATAGCTACCAATGCCAAAGGAAAAAAAAAAAAATTGACCAAGCTATAATTTGACTTTTCTACATTTATCAAAATATACATCAACTCAATAAATTTGCATGCAAAATCTGACTATTTGAAAGAAGTTTTCACTTATGATTTGATATCTTTAACTAGATATTTTCTTACTGTATGTAAAAGGAATACAAATGGATGCATTTTAATGAGCACACTAAAGAGTTAATAATTTCCTTAACTTTATATTCAAACCACTCATGTTTTATAGATTTTATACTGGATAAACTGAATCAGACTAAGATTAAACATGAAAGTTCATATATGAAATTGAAGTGCCAAGAATTAAACTGTAGAATATGAATTCCTAGCTTTCTGTTGTAACACTACAAAACAATCCCTCCCTTTAAGATATGTTTTTTAAATGTAACTTACTTCTCACAATTCTTACTTAGATTTAGAAGTAAAAATTTGTCTAAAACGAAAAGGAAATTTTGAGTTTTATGAAGAAATCCACCTTGTAAAAATTAGGAAACAGAAACTGAGTTAACCAAGAACACTGGGTTTATAGCACCAATTGTGATAATTTAATTCAGCTGTAATTTTATGAATATATCTACAAGCCAGAATTTTCTCAGAAACAAAGAGCAAAATTAAATAATAATGATTTTTATCTGTTTCAGGTATTCTAAAGATGCCTTACTTAAGTGCAGTTCTCATTAATCCAGGGCAAAAGTGACAAAATGACATTGGTAATTATTTGTCAATATTCGCCACTAACTAAAAGCCCCACAAAGGCAGAGACCCTGTGGGTCCTAATTACCACAGTAATTATAAAAGCTATACTTTGCTAACTAACACATAATAGGAACTGAAACATCTGTTGAATGAATGCTAGTTATGTACCCACTATACAACCATATATTGTGCTATTTTGAATTCTGTACTTAAAGCATTTAAATTTTTAAAGCTTACTTGCAATTCCAATAAAATTTTACATATGTTAATTTATATACTATTAAATAAAGTAAATATTTTTACCATAATTACCAGATGACTTTGGAAAAAAGACAAGTATTTGTTATCTACCGTAAAATGTTAATTGTGGTTCAGAAGTATCAAAAATAAACTTCCATATATAATATTCCTATATCAAATTTAACAGAAACATATTTAAGAAAATTTAAAACCCTTAACAATAATAATTAATTCATACCCTAAAAAGGCAAAGCTGACTAGATTTCTCAGCAGTGAAAGGTCTAGTAGTTACCCTTCTGCATTCTAGAATAGACAATAAAATGTGAAAGGAAGGGGGAGGGTAAGCCACAAAGGAAGCTGACGTTTATTTCTGCCTCTGCCTCACCCTTCTGACCACAGAAGGCCTATGAAACCTTGCCTCAGTTGGGGGAAGGGTAGAGAAACCTTACCCAACATGTTAAAAAACAGGAACAATGCAAAGAGTTTTGAGAATAGTCAAAAATGAACTGTTAACTTTACATGTTTTTTTAGTTTGCTAAAGGACAATTAATTCTAAAACTAACATCTTAAAATTAATAAAAAGGCGATTGATTTAGAAAGGTAACTTTGTAGTTCACCACATGCTAGAATTATACATTTATATACTTTAAAATGTACAAACCTCAGGAAAAATAAATTATGATCCTAATCTCCATTTCACAAAGGTATAGAATATTAAAATTGGTAACAATATCAAAAGAACTCAAAGCAAAGTTCTTGGCAAGTGAAAGGTCATGATTTCTAATTTCTCATGGTTTACTAATATATCAATATTTACCATGTGACTCATTAGCCTATATTAATTAAAAGGAAGATGTTAGGTCTCGTTCATAAAGATATTAGGATGAGATATTAGCAATCTGAATTTATTGTAATTAGATTCTGTCAAGAGTTTTTGCTCTAAAACGTCAAAAAGTATATCTGATTCAAGTTTGTGATTGTTATTTATGATGGCATGTCTTTTGTAAGAACTATTATTATTGTCCTCTTTCAAGTTTAGGTTCTCCAAAATGCTCAAAGAAAAAAATTTTTTATACACTAATTCCCATAATATCTCTTATTTTACAACATTAATAAATGTATGTAATTTAGTCATCAAAATAGTAACTGAGAAAAACAGAAAAGAATGCCCTTTATTGTGTCTACTGTTCAAGGCATATTCAGTTACCTGCTCAAAGTATTTTCCGATCATTTTTGCAACAGAAGGAAGCTTGGAGACAACTTTAGATTCAGAGTAAACAAAGGTCAACTGACTTCCAGCTTAATCTGCTTTTACTATAATATACTAAAGGGATGCCATATGACACATATTTAACAAGGCTGTTGAAAAAAAAGAAAGAAAACTCCTAATGGAATCTTACACTGTCTCAATAGTTTTGTTGTATTGTAGATAATTAGATATTACAATACTGTGTCCATTCTAGGTCTCCTCATTTCAAGGCTGGCAATGAAAAATGTAAGCTGGTTCAGAAGACAGTAACTGGATCAAGGAAGGCTATTTGGAAATCAGGCCATAATATGAGCATTAAAGGAAATTAGCAATGATTAGCCATATACAAACCTCTGAAGGATTTTTTACATGGACATTATATGCAGCTACAAAAGGAGAATGCTGTTTATTGGGTAGATGTGAACAGAGTAGAAAACAGAACCTTCAGTGACTAAGAGGTCTACAAAATGGAAGAGACACATTCTGAAGTAATGAGTTCCCCAACACTGAAGCATTATAGTTGAGGCTGGATAAAACAGCTTGTTAGGAAAATCATAGGAAAGAGTGCTACACTGCATAAGATATTATATTAGAAGACCACTGACCACCGAAGTCCTTCCAATGCAAAGATTCTATGACTATTCCATGTGAGATACAGGCAACTAAAAGAAAACTTATGCTTTCCTGTTACAAGGCGAAGAGAAATAATTATTGATTTAGGACAATTTCTTTAAAACATTCTGAAAAGTTTTAAAAACTATATCTTTTAATACACTGTTACAATACCCAAATATTTTGCATATAATATAAATATGCCAGGAATTATGAAATGAGTTTTCACATTTAGTTCTTAGTCCGATGAGGCAGATATCATCATTATTTTGAAAAAGATTGCATCCAACATCTGCCAGGTGAAAAAGCTAGGACACTTCTCTTTATGTTTCACATAAAAGACTACCAAGAACAGAATAGCTTTTTGTGGTTCTGTCAGTTTTAGTTTTCACATTGAGATTTTCAAAGATAAAAATCAATCATACTATTTTACTGTACATTTATCAATACAAACATGGACTTAGTAAACCATTTAACGTAAGCCAAAACATTTGCCTCCAAACTAAAATCAAACTGAAGACAGAAACTTATCACCATCTTGCAAACCTTTAAGTGACTTTAACTTAAAGCTCGAAAGATGCTGAATATGTAACTTAAATAACTTGGGATGTCTTCTATAAATTCCATATATATTAAAATTGTAGTGCTAAATGGTCTCATAATCTCAGGTCACCCCCTTGGCCATAAGGAATTTTACACCTTGGTTAAGCCAAAACGGATTAGTATTAGTGCAGGTTTCATTTATAGAATGTACAAAAATGTATATAGCATTCTACTAAGTACTTTATAAATATGAACTAATGTAGTCCTCAAAACAACCATATAAGATACAATTATCTTCATCCCCACTTCTCAGATGAGGAAACTATAGCACCAAGTACAGTAATTTAATTGAGGTCTTGGAGCTTGTTGGCAGTTCACAATGATAATCTGCCTCTTCCCATGCACAGCCTCAAATAAGAACCCTGACTTCTGATAAGGGCTCTGAAGCTAGAGGTGGGATATATCATGTAAACTCACTAACCCTCCACAGATTTGACTTCCAAATCAGTTAAAACTAGACCCTGTATAATAACAGCAGAAATGATGACATCTCTTTCTAATCATTGTTAAATAATAATCGAGTTTTATATAATTATGGACACACAAGTCCAAAATGTTAATTTAAACGGCATACACATCATAAAGTTTCCTTACCTTCCTAGTTCTTTCGATGTAAGTGTATAAAAATTATTAAAGTTTTCCATTTTTATTGGAGTTTGAGGAGTTGTAGTTAGCAAGCCTGAAATACTTCGGCAATCAAATCTTCTCCTCGACATGGTAGATGACTTCCAGATATGCTTCTGTAGTCACTTATTTGTACCTATTAAAAAAAAAAGAGAAGATAAAGGATATAACTTAAATCTAATTAAGAAAAAAAATGTTACTTATCTGAGACAGAATGTGCATTACATTATACAGCTCCAAAGATAACTATAACATATAACCAAAAAGAAGATTTAAAGAGCACATTCATTCTACCCACAAGGTAAAAAATTAAAAAGCGCACACATAAATTGGTATTACCTCTACAGCACTTGAACTAAGTTACTGACTTCTTTTATGAATAATACTATAAGAAACCTGTAAGACTTAAAAAATTCTCTAAAAAATAGTTCAACAAAATTTTAATACAAGAAATCATTCGATTTCATTTTTAAACTTTCATTCTTTAAAGTTCTAGCTCCATAAAACAAAATAATGGACACAGCGAGGTAACGACTATTCACTTTAAATTTCTCATGGCCAAACAAATTTGATGGTAAATTCACCTTTTTTGACTTATATTACTGACATCTGAATGACTACAAGAAATAGAACTTGTTTCACAGACTGTCTACATTCCAGTACTAAATCCAGAAACTTTCACATTCTTAGAATCTTTCTTCCTTTTGGCAGTACCCAGCACAGAGCCTGCCGTGTATGAAGAGTTCTATAATTTTGTAGGATGAGTGACTGACCATATAGAAAGCTTTACTCTAGAGTCGTGATTTACATCTGAAGCTCATATTTATCTGGAACTTTGTAATATTTACATGTATTCAGTTTTAACATCAAAACTACATTTCACATTAACGAAATTTACAGAATAGCAAACTATATATTTTAAGATACTTCTGACTTTCAGTTATGCCTATCTAATAAATAAAAAATCCAGTATTATTCTTTTAGCATCTTCTTATAATAATCCCCTAGACTTTTGTTCCTTCTCCGCCACATTTTTTCTCCCTTTATTTCCAACTTAACATGTACTGTTTCTTTATCTTCCTAAATCCAAATGTCAACTATACTCAACTTAGTAAATAAGCAAAGTGATTAGAGCTCGGTGTTTGTTTCTCTATTTTCTCAAGTTTAGTCTTAAGTCTGCAAAAATTTTTTTCTCTAAATCTCTTGGGTTTGGGGGAAACAAAGCCTTAATTAATTTTTGGGTAGTGAGTTAAATAATTTAGTTAGCTAGTATGAAATTTAGTTAGCTGGTATGATGGATAAATGGGAATCATGATCCATCATATCAGTTAAGTAAATTATTTAACTTTGCTACTGTTATGGGCTAAATTTTATCTCTCTCCTCAAAATTCATATGTTGAAGTCCTACGCCCCAGTATCTCAGAAAATGACTGTATTTGGAGACAGGGCCTTTAAAGAGGTAATTAAATTAAAAATGAGGTCATTAGGGTGGGCCCTAATCCAATAGGACTGGTATCATTACAAAAAGAGGAGAGGACATTAGGACATAGAAACAGAGGAAATACCATGTGAAGACATGGGGAGAAGGCCATCTACAAGCCAAAGAGAATGGCCTTACAAGAAACCAACCATGCTAACATTGATGCCAAACTTCTACTCCCCAGAATTGTGAGAAAATAAATTTCTGTTGTTTAAGTCACCCAATCTGCAGTAGTCTGTTATGGCAGCCTAGTAAACCAACAAAGCTACTTAAAAATAAACAAATAACTATTTCAAACATATAGGAAGGGATACAAATATCACATAACGAACTTGTTTTTTTCAATCTTACTTTGCCATATTTTGTTTAAATTAAAAATAAATAAGACATTATAGACACAGTTGAAGTCTATCCCTTCTTTTCCATCCCCAGTTTACATTCTCACTAGCACTGGGTGGGAGGGTTTATTATTTCCTTGCCAACATTATCTCTGTTCAGACTTTTAATTTTTGCTATTCCAAGTGTGATAAAGGTGAATGGAATTTTGAATTTACTTTGCATTTCTCTAATTACTAGTGAGGAAAGCTTCAATTCTGCTTCCTCTAAAGTGTGGATGATAATAGCATCTATCTTGCAGAGCTCTAAAGATTAAAAATTAAAATATAATGAACTCATGCAGAATGACACTGGCACAATGCTAGTTTTGAGACTATATCATGATTGTTCAACACATAAATATTGTTAATATTCTACCCAAAGATACTCTCCATACAGTCCCCTGCCATTATTCAGTAGCTGTACTCTGTTTCCATATTAAAACTCTCACTCAAGTTAGCTTAAATTCAACTCTTAAAATTCTGTCTTTTCTGTTTTGATGAACTATTTGTTTTTAGTTCTGATGGTACCCAGTTTCACTGGTCACATATTCTTCTCTGAAAAATCAATACAGTTATCAATTTCTAAGCTTGATCTATTTTTTTTCTAGATCGTCTCTGGGCTTTTACAATTTTTTTTTCTAAATTTAAAAGTCTATGAATATGAATGTTTATGATCACATTTATGCTATACACACACATAGAGAGAGAGAAGGAATGTATGTGTATCATGGGTAAGAATTGGGCTACATTCTCAATACTGTTCATCAATCAGGCCCTGGGAAACATGAAAACAAGAACATATCAAATTCAATCATAGAGAGAGAGTAGAAGCTCTTGATTCTAAGATGTTCACCTCATCTAGATTTTAGAATTTAAGATGTTATATTATGCTATAATATACCTGCCACAAAGTGATCTATTCATAAGAACTCTAGGAGAATTAAGATATATAAGTATTTTCTGCTCTCAAGTTTCAAAAGAGTCAATATGGGTCTTAGATGTAGTCAAAGATTTATCTTCAATGAAGATTTATAATAGTAAAAGAAATAATAACTTTGTTGAATGAAGGAACCCGAGTCCAACAATAGGGAAATGGTTAAATACACTTAAATAATAGAATATTATATACTCCAAATTGTGCTTTCAAAAGAATCTTTTTAACTCATATAATATTAAGTGAAAAAAAAATAAAAATTTTATATACAATATGATAATTTTGTGGGAAAATATTAAAGCAAATAGAAAAAAAGACTGGAAAACTATGGCAAAATGTTACCAGTCATTATCTTTGGGTGGTGGATTATGGCAGTCTTTACACTTTCCTATGTTTAAGTTATCTACACTAAGCAGGTACTACACTTTAATAAAACACACCTCGTTACACATTCAGTGTTTACTTGGCTGGAAGTTCAAAAGCCATTATTGCTCAGGTTTTTTAAGGCCTCAATGTTTTCTCTGCATTTAGATAGAGCAGATAGTTGTTCATTACCCAAATAATATGTCTGTTCTTATGCAGAGACCATATAAGCATTTAGGGTAAATACTAAGCAAGAATTAATGCCTTGTTTAATACTGCATAGAAAAAACAATTTAAGAAATTCTGAATTAATGTTATAGTTATAATTCTATATAATTAATAACAATTTGTAACCTTAAGACATATACCTTTATTATAACTCACTTGTGAAAATCCAGACTCATCCTGGGACTCCTCTAAAAAATATTCAAAATGTGATACCCAAATATACTGTTAAATACTGTTTTATAATACCTATTTTTTACTTATATTAGAAGGAAAAATAACTTATTTTAAAATAAAAATAAATGAAATGGCTTAATAATAATATAAGTAGGGTTTTATTACTCAGGTTACTTACTAGTATCTCCTAATACAGGACATAGGCTTATATTTAATTATTACCCTAACAAATTTTTCTTCCCTCACATGTACTGTTGGTCATCATAATGAATGACTATACAACAAGTATTTGTATGACTATAAATGTAGTTGAAAACAGAATTAGGCAATCAGTAGTTTTTAAAATACATATAAACACAAAAAATCATTGTTTGAGTTCCGACACATTTTACCATGGCTCTAAATACACTGGAACACAAGCCATATCTTAGAAAAAAGAAAGCACAATTCTGAAGATTAAACCTTAAATATATCTACTTATTGCTATTATTAAACAGGATTTATATTACAAACTGCTTTAGGAATCCACATAGCATTCCTTAAGTGCACTTTCCTTTAATTTACTGCACTTGAATCAGTGGCCACAGCCTAGATATTCTTCCATTTCCTCTCATTTGGCCAATTTTACATATATTAGAGCACGACTGCCATCTTTATCCACCAAGCCCTCCACAAACATCTGGTTGCCTTCATGGAAGATTTAATCCTTGGGCACATGAAGGTTATCAGACAGTTATCTCTCCTTGCATCTTCCTAAATTTCCCACCAAATTCTCTTTAACTCCAACAAACAATCCCAGACCTTTTCTTGTTTTCTATCACAATTCACAGACCTACAACTGATTCTAAATCACCAATACATCTCACTCTATTTGAAATTCACTTCATAACACTTTATTAGGCTATACTAATAAAAAATAAATCTTAAGGGAGTTAGGTAAATGTGTGTGTGTGTGTGTGTGTGTAGGTACACAATCAGACACAATTAGACGCTAGAAACAGTAAAAGGGTAATAGAAGGCAAGATAACGATTAAGCTTTCAATTACACAGTACTACTAAAAATAATGGTATCTCATTATTTTCAAAGATTTTTTTCATTAACGCCCATTACAATAATTACAATAAAAATTCAAATATGGACCAGTGAAGGAAGGAACATAAGGAAATGTTAAACTTGATCTGGGCCATAACTCACTTGAAGGGAGAAAGCAAATATGATGTGATCAAGACAAGGAAATAATCCCTGTAAACTTCTAAATAGCTCTATTTAAAAATATTCATCATGACATTCATTTCAAACAAAAAATGCTTTATTAAAATAGACTATATCATATACAATAAATGAAAACATCTAGAGAATTAAACTGCCTGCTTTGATCTCTCCATTGGCTACCCCAAACCTACAAGCTAAGTCCTTATAGCATAACACACAAAAACCCTTGAGGCCAGGAACTGGGCTTCATTTCCTGCCACACTCATACCTCATATTTTGCATCCACATCTCTTTTATACTTTCTGCCTGAAACATTCTCTCTACCTTTCCTTAAATGGCTAACTTTTCTTATGCATCCTTCATATCTCAATACAGCACATCCTCTGCCCGCAACCTCCCCCACCCCAGCCCGGAAGCTTTGCCTAAAACCCACAGGTTGGGTTAAGTGATTCTTCAGTATGCTTCAAAAAGAGCATACCTCTTTACTTCAATATCTAACATGTTAGACTGTAATTATGTTTAGTGTCTAAAAGGTAGCAACCATTTACTTTTGTGTCTAAACTCTCAGCCTGGTATAAATTTAAAAATTTTTTTATTATAAGAATTCTAGGAATTAGGAAATACAGCCAAGTGGAATTTTTAGGTGTATCTCATCTCATCAAGGGTTTTTGCAGAACTTGAGATGCGTCTTGAAATTATAGTATTGGAGGTTCGAATGCAGCTAGTCTCTGTTTAATTCAGTGTTTGGCTAAATAAAATAGGGTATATTTTAAATTGTTATTAGAGAATTTCAATTCTAAACAGGATATCCAAAAAGTCTGGAAATATGGATAAAATTACCTTATCGTATATTGTAATGCAATAACAATAGGCCATTTATTTTGTATTTACCTGTCTTTCCAGACTAGGTGACCACCTGTTTTTATATAAATACATACTTCAGCTAAGGACATCAATATTTTAAGAGCTACTTCAATCAGGAAATTCAGATACAGTCCTGTTAAGGACTGATTAATCTAGATCTTCATGAAGTACATTTGAAAGGCAATGGAAAGCATGATAGATCTTACAGTAGGACCTAGGAACCACTGTTTTGAGGGAACTCTTGCTATTATATTTGTTTGGTCCTTAGTACAATTAAAATTTGGACAGATTTATTCTAGTTAAGCCATAAGTGTCAACTTGTAAACTTGTTTGATTAAATAATTTAAAAAAGACAACGGAAAGCAAAGAGAGGCACAAGACTGATTACAGGGAAACAACTCCTTTCTACGTCGGCATTTACAGCTACCGAGGTTTCCCTAGGAAACAGAGGAATTGGAGATTTATCTAGCATCTTTCAAAATAGTGTGGCAGAAGGATCATTTTTAATGTCACTGATTAGAAGTAAAGGTATTGGTGTAAGCATAGGGATGATGATGATTTCCAATTTCACGGAAGAGACTGTATTCCTTACATATATTCTACTGTTTTATTTTATTTAAGATTGAATAGAAAGCATAATTCAAGAATTTATTCTTTGAAAATCACACCAGGAAACCAGCTAACTGACTCTAGTCCAACCAATCTAGCATATGGTACCCAAGAGAGGAAGTCCCAGGTAACAACATCAGGCCCAATTCTGTGCCGGGACAGTAAGGCCTGGTATCCCCTCTACTACCTTCAGAAGAAGGATCAAACCCTGTAATTGTGAATAGTACAGGAAGATGTTGCAAAATGGAAATACACTGGGCCAACAAACATACAGCGCTTGTCATTCATCAGATGAAAAATTTAAGTTTCTGTTGTAAAATAGAGTACTGTTTACTTATATTATCATGAAGTTCTGTTTATTCAGTAACTATTCCAATGCAAAATGGACTATGGTCCTTTAAGGATTAAAGATGAAGCTATCAACTCACTGTTAATATTAAAATTTTTAAATACTTAAAGTATAACTACGCCCTCTTTTGAGGAAGAAGTTGCAAAGGGTCAGGGGTACACCAAAACATGTTGCATATAAATATTAAAAGAAACAGACCAGTTTAGATGTTTAAGGTGGCATTGAAGTTCCAGGTTAAATGTATTTGGGAGAAAAAAAAAGATAAATAAATAAATAAATAGATAGATAGATAGATAGATAGATAAATAAATAAATAAAATTTAACAAAATATGTTTTGAAAATTATAATGTTTATCACAACATATCTAAATGAAAATGTGTAACTTAATTTATAAGTACATTTGGTTATTGAAATATTCAAAGAAATCTCCTTTAATTATAGTCTATCGTAGAATATAAACTACTTAAAAATAAAACCATTGAATTTTGTCATCAATATTGTGGCAAACTAAAGCAACTAAAACATTTAAAGTTTTCCCAAGTGGAAAGGAAGTACATAAATGATCATTAATGTTTCTGACATAATCAATTCCCACAAAAATGCAAAAGAATTAAAAAAAAATTCAAAAAACAAGATTCAATCAAAATCTTTTAAAAGCACTGTTCTTTTCAGCTGCCAATTTTATAGACAAGAAATATGCTCTACAATATAACATATGTGCAATTTTGAGGCAATTTTAGGATTAAGTGAAAGTGTTAGCGATGGATTTCCTTGATTCTTGGGCTTTAAATTGGGATTCTGAGATCAAAACAGAAATTTTTGATAAGGAAATTCTCTCATAATTAACAAACAGCTTCAGAACAAAGTTTTAAAATGTTTTAAATGCTTACTCAACAACTGTTTGTGCAAGCTTAAAAATAAAATTATTTGATTAGAAACATGCCATAAAATGCCTGTATCTTCTTCAAACTTGTTAATGTGCTGACACAGTGATCAATTAGTCAAGTCTCAACTTTCTTTAAAAACTGATTCTATCTTAACCAAACTGTAATTCACCATTCAATGAGCCCAAGAGAAATCGCAACCATTCTGTCCCCACAAAAAAGGTCTTCAAATTATTACAAATTTTACTTTTAAAACTCAAATATATTGCCATGTAAATATATTTTACTTCAATTTTGGATCCATAATTTAGAAAAAATGATTTAAAATGTATGTGTACCTCAAAAATAAAGCAGCTATAATTCCAATTACTAAAATATTAGAAAAAAAATTTTAATTGAACATCTGGTTCGGAGGACGATGAAGGGGAAGAAGAGAGGTCTTAAACTAAGGCAGTTTCTATGGGCCTGATTTTTCAAAAACGCACAACTCTATGGGTATGTAGTTTGATATTTATAAAACAAACGTTTTAAAAGTTGTTGAAAGCTACTTCTGGCCAGTTTATAAAACCATAAAATGGTGTATTAATGAGAAAGTAGATTTATCATCTTTTTCTTTAAAAAAATTGCGGCCCTGGGTTAAAAATTCCAGATTATACATATGTTGTCACTTGTCCAGTCATCTCTGTCTACCAAGCTGTCTCAGTGCACGTATTCTCAAAGACTTGAAAACTTAAAGGCGCTGTATCATATCAAACATCATTGCAGGTTCAGCATACTATTGGTCCCACAAATATAAACATATTTATGTTAGCGAAGCATTCAGTAAATGTGATACACAGACTTAATATTGAAATTTGATTAGTATGTGGTTGGATTTTTTTAATGTATTTTTTCTTAACTTCAATTTGCAAAGTGATATCAGAGTGCCTCTCCTCTTATCACAAAACAAACAAATAAAACAGAAATAACTAATATCAGTTACTGGCTGCCATAAACTCTCTTTCAACCCTGTCTCTACTTATGCCTCTAAGGTAATTCAAATGAAGCGCTTTTCCCTGTAACGAAACAAAGCTGGGTAAAAGTCAAATCGTAGCCATCATGTAGTTGTACAGTTCGAGGATAGGTCATGAACACTTAAGTAGTTTACATAGCACCAAAATAAAATCAGAGCGCTTAAAATCACTGAAACAACTGCAATTGGTCTTTTCTAGTCACTGACTTCAAAAACTATTCACAAGGAGCAACTGAAAATGACCCACCAAGATGAGCACAAACTTTAGACGAAAGGCAGCTGTAAGCTGGACGTGTCCACGAGCCCAGCTATCAACACGTCCTGTGCCCGCACCACAGATGTGAACTGGGGAGGAACATGAAGGACCACATCGACGTGACGTGGAAGGGACTCTAGCGAGCCGATCGCTAAGGGGGTCCCCGCGGGACGCGACCTGGGGAGAGCCCGGGCCGGCCAGGCGACGGCGCGCACACGCGCACACGCAGAGAAGCGCTCCCCCGCCCAGAAAGGGTGTCGCGAGGACCAGCGGCGCCCCCCGCGCGGAACCCGAAGGAACCAGGAAAGCAGGACTCTAGCCGAAATGCAGCGAGGGGCCCGGAGCAGACGACCCACTTGAGGGGCGGCAGCGCCCGAGCCCATCTCCGCCAGGCCGGGGGTCCGAGAAGACCCTGGGTCCGCCCACACCGCCTGGATCTCTCCTCGGGACCCCTCCTACCTTCGGTGTCTCTGTACTGAAGGTAAGGGAGGCTGGTTCAGGAGTACCGAGTCGCAGCCCAAGCCTACCCGCCAGTCCCGGCAGGACCGCGAACGCGCGGGGAGGAAGACACTTACCGCTCGGGTCGCAGCAGGTTCTCTTGGGGTTGGCCCCTCCAAGGGGGCTCCCGACCCGCCCCACGCCGGTGGCCACGACAGGACGCGTTCTCCAGCTCTAGCCGGGTGAGGCGCCGGGTGGCTCCACGCGTAGCAGGACCCACTTTTACTCTTCCGGACAACGGCCAACAGTGGTGACCTAGCCTCTTGTGAGGTGGTTCCCGGCGACTGCAGCGGAGACCGTGACTGGAGATTACAGTTGAGGTTTGAAAACTGCAGCCGCGTTGCGGGGCAGGACTGTATGCTAGGTCCCACCTCCTTGGTCAGGAGAGCCAATCCCAGTGCGCGTGTAGGGCGGGGCTATCACGTGACGGGCGGGCGGGGCCCGGCAGGCGGTGCGTGCTGTGGGGCGGGGCCCGGTGGTGAGAGGGTGCGGCCCGCACCCGGCTGGCCGGAGGCTGGGCGGAGCTGCGGAGCAGGTGGGGCCCTGGGGTAATTGCCACCAGGAAGGGGTGAGGCGGTAGCTGCTATGGCCGCGCATCTGGTTGTAACTCTAACTGGGTACACCACTCTCCGCCTTCGGAGTAGTCAGTCCACGAGGTGCGAATATCTGCAGACTAGGGAGAGAGAAGAAGCAAAGTTAGTCCTAGCTGCTTCCCACTCATTCCCAAACTTCTGTTCTTATTAAAGACCTGTTTTCTGACTCTTCCAGGTCATCTTCTCTGTGACCTAAACCCACTCCGCAGTTGGAAAGCCCATTTTGCTACAACTTGGCAAGCATCATCATCACTTGGGGATTTATGGAGCCTGGGCCCCTCCGTTAAAGTCTGCTGCAGCAAACTGAGACCTTCTGAGACATGGCGGAAGGCAATGTAAGCAAAGTCTGAATAGGATGAATTGCTGATTTTGCGTAGAGAGTACTAAGCAAAAAGGAGAAAGCCCACAGCAAACTGCTCAGGATGTTCGTTATCCCTTGAAGGAATGAAAAAGTTTTAAGTTCTGTGCAAGACGCAATTGAAGTTTTGTTTTATTCTATATAATCTAAGACTGGTTGCAGAGTATATTTAAATAATTGTAGAAGACTATTGGGAAGGTATATTGGGAGGGGAATCGCTCTCAAAAGACTTTCATACTCAATATTTAAAGAGGTTTCCTTGTTCTATCCCAGTAAGCCAAGAAAATTCCCTTTAAGCCATCCATTTTCTCTTCCATACTGTATTTTTCTCATGATAAATGCATAAAATGCTACAAAGTCATTCAGTGAAGTCTGCTTGTTCTTAACTGACTCTTTCCAGTTTTATATGTCTATTCCCTAGGCCTTGTCACTTGGAGAATATTGCTTCCGTCTATTTAGTTTCTTGTTTCTAACTATTGGAGTGACTAGAGAAGCCCAAAGTTAAGATGGAAACAAAACACACTGAAATGGACTTTTCAGTTATCATTATCTAAGAGTCCACAAACAAATGAGGTTGTTTCTATCTTTTCTGTTTATGTATACAGGGATAGCATCCCAGAGGTCTCATCACCAGAACTGAAAACAGTAACCTCTAGGATTACAGGACTGAGTTGTGGTGATTTTTGTTTTGTGTGTATTTAACTCTGGACCTTTCCAATTCCAACACTTGGATCAGTCGTCAGCTCTTAGCAATCTCCTCACAATTATCCTTCTTCTCTTTCACTTACCCAGTACCACGTCACTGCACATCTAGATGCAGACCTTTCTCTCCATCACTGCTTTAAACCAACCCCCCTGTAGTCATAAGCCCTTGGCTCCAACCAATCAGCCTCCCAGTGGTCTTTCCATGTCTTGCATTTTCCTGCCTCTGCCTTGGCTCAAGCTTTCCACCATCTTCCTCACCAACACCTGTTCCATCAATTTCCAACTTAAGGAAGTTCTCCTCTCCAGAAATCAGAAATCTTCTGTTTTCTACATTCTACTCCCAGCTTTATCACCTCTTTGCCCTATAGTCCTAGATGCAGGGCTTATGCTTATTCCATGTGTTTCTCTTATGCCCCTAAATAGATTATTAACCGTTGTGCCTGATGTCAGATTTTCCAGCTAGATTTAGCACACTATCCCAAGGATATTTAACTACACTTGCATGGTGTCAAGAACTGCTGTTCAAGAAACAAGGAAGTCCTGGTGCTAAGGAGCAGACTGTACCATCTGTGGCCTTGCAATAAAATTCAGGACTCAACATGTCTCTCCTTCTACCTCATTTACCTAAAACCATAACGATATCAAAGGTACATGTTCATGCTTCCATTCTCTTGAGTAGGAAATTTGCATATGACCAATGATCATTCTGTGGTTATTGTCCCTGACCACACAGTTTATTAAGTTGATCCTTGAATGCCACATACTGGCCAGGGATGGTGGTTGTAATTGGCTGAATGTGTCCCCAGCAAATTCATATGTTGAAGTCTAACACCCAGTACTTCAGAATGTGATTGTATTTGGAGATAGGGCCTTTAAAGAGATAATTAAGGTAAAATGAGATTATATTGGTGGGCCCTTCTTCAACATGAAGAGATTACAACACAAATAACATAGACTGAGGGACAACCATGTGAAGACAGTGAGAAGGTGGTTACCAGCAAACCAAGGAGAGAAATCTCAGAAGAAACTAAATCTGCTAACACCTTGCTCTCAGACCTCTGGCCTCCAGAACCATAAGAAAATACATTTCTGTTGTTAAAGGCTTCCAGTCTGTGATATTTGTTATGGCAGCCCTAGCAAACTAATATAGTGGTTCTCTCTGATCACTCCAAGTGAATCACCATATCTGATCATGCCACGATATTCATCACGTTTCTTCCAGGAAAAGTGCCCTCCGCAATCACACCAGGTCACATGCTGACCAAGTACTGACCAGAGAAGGTGACCATCACCTTTACATTTACTCCCTACAGATACAGACAAGGTGGGTGGAATTTTATATAGAGAAGAAGGCCCTAAATTTAAAACTCCTGCCATTGACATATGCTCCTTCAGAAGAAAGCCTTACCAGTCATTTTTTGTGTCAAGATCCTACAATTCAATCTATGTGGAAAGTGCAGAACAAGCACTACCTGTCTCCAAGTGAATAAATTGTGGCTAGGTTAAAGGTGGCCAGACACAAGAGGGGCCAACAGCCTCTGAAGGGGTTTGGCTCAAACCTCCACCCAACAGAGGTAGTCATGTTGAATGGAGACAGACTAGTCCAAATAGATCCCTTCTCTGGAGGTAGTGCTAGGTGTACTCAGATGCATAAGCACAGTGCATTTATCCATGGTGCCTAGCACATTCCAATTTAGGAAGCACTGGAGACCACATTGATTCTAGGAGATCTTCTATCCCCTGGCTCTCTTAAAACAAACCCTGTTAGCAAAGGTAATTGAGGCAAGTCTTTCCTGATGAGAGTCATAACTCAGGCTGGTATAGGTGTCTTCTTCAAAGGGTAACACAATTCTTTTCTCAAAAGTACCCATGATTGACTGGGATCTAAATTACCAATCAATCAAACCACCCACCATGGTTTATAGAGTATAAACTTCCAAACACCGCCTAAAAGAAATGTCATGCAGGCCCCATATGTCATTTTAAATGTTCTAATACATAGTCACATTTAAAAAGTAAATGCACATTAAATTCATTTTGATTATTTAACCCAGTGTGTCCAAAATATTGTCATTTCAATATGGAATAAATATGAAAATTATTAATGATATACTTTACAGTCATTTTTTTATATTGTCTTAAATAAGATGTATTTTACATTTACAGCACATCTCAATTCAGATGGTAAATTTTCATCAAAAACAATTGATCTGTATTTAGATTATACAAAATTTATAATTGGGGGAAAAAGATTCATATCCCTACATTGTTTCAGACATAAAAGTTTTCAATAACTAAATACAGTATCAATTTCTTAATTTAAATTTTATTTAAATGAAATAAAGTGACAATTCATTCATGCTAGGCACATATCAGTTGCTCCATAGCCACATTGGTGGCTACTGTATTGGACAGCACAGGTCCAAAGAGCTAGAAACGTACCTCTTAACTGCTTCTAAACCTCAAAATTGTTTAATGCAGTACTAGACACAATGTAGGTTCTCAATAAATCATAGCATCAGAGCAGTTTGAAACTTCAAAAATCCTTAAGGGTCTATAGCCCAACCCTTTTATTTATTTGTTTGTTTGTTTGTTTAATTTTTTGTTTTTTAAGAAATAATTTTTTAAAATTTATTTTTTATGGTGGCATTGGTTAATGAAATATAATGTTTCAGCTGTACACTTTAACAATAAGTCATATATATATACCAACTCCTTTGTTTTAGAAAGGAGAAAATCTAGAATGAGAGAAGTTAAGGGACTTGCAAAAGATCACACAACTGAACCAGTTGATGTATATCCGAATAAGAATTTAGGTGTTCTGATTCATAATTCTACCTCATTATGTCAGACATACTTTAGGCAAGATTTTTAAAAATTTATTTGAATAATCACTTGAATTATGATACAGGCAAAGAAAAATATATCCCAGTTGCATTTGCATAATCTGATAAAAAAAAAAAAGTGTCTCTGAGAATATTTAAGGCCTCTTTCCACCATGGTTTTTGGGCTAGGTGATTTATCTGTCACTCACTCTTACCTTGGCCTGTTACTGCTTCCTCTTCTTGGAGCCATCTCATTGCACATTTGTCTCAACCAACCCCAGAGCATCCGGCCACATTTTTCTGTCTGCAGCTGTCCTCACCCAGCTGTCTCCAACAATTTGGTTAAGGTTGTGCTTCAGAGAACCCTTTATATATGCAAATCAAAGTATTCAGTGGAAACTGCAACCAAGTTGTAGAAAAACTGATATCTTTCAGCCACGAATACACCAGCTCTGAGGTCCTGCCTTATGAGAGGTTGTGTGTGTGTGTGTGTGTGTGTGTGTGTGTGTGTGAAAGATGATGTATGTGTGGTTAAGTGTGTGGCATTCACAGCCCAACTCTGCCCATTCCTAATTGTGTGACTTTAGACAATCCTCAGTTTCCTCATATGTAAAGTGAGGATAGTAATAATAGCTACATCTTTGAGACTAAAATATGATAATACATACAAACCATAGTGCCTGACTAGAATAAGCCCTCAGTCTGTACAAGTTGTTATTTTTCAGTGGTCTGCAGGCTCCCTGAGGAGGAGGACTTCAGATAATTGGCTCACTATGGCACCTTGTGACTAGCAAAATGCTTGCAACATAGTAGGACCTAAGTGATAAATTGTTGAATGACTTTATAAGATATTTATGGTTTTCCTCAAATCTTATTATTGATGCTAGGAGAGATCTTAAGGAAAGAATATGGTGAAGTCACTGGTAAGAAAAGGGGAGAAGGAGGTGGCTGCTTTCCTCCCTCAGAATCTATCTGATGGAGCACCTATGTTCAAAATGAAGTTGTAAGGTGAACAAATGGTGACATCAAGGGCTATGTCTGATAAAGAAATTAGAGTCACTTGTGTTTAAAGGGAAGTAGATATCAAGTGGCGCAAAAAAAAAAATATAGAATGTAAAATTGTCATTTATTTGATTTTGGTAGATAAATGTCTACTAGTGCTCCCTAACAAATCTCCTGTTTTACTTCCCTAAGATACTTCTTCTACCGACTGCATATTCCATGAATCATGTTCTGGTGTCACATTCTCCAGAGCACACGGCAGGTAAAAAATAGTAAAGCTTTCAGGATTCTTTGACCAAGTAAGTGTTCTTACAACAGGCAGTAACAAGCATAGATGAGGCAGGGATAACTTTTAACCCCTACCAGCTTCCTTGTTGGGAGTGTTCTTTGCCTCAGCTGGCTTAAGGTGACAGCATGAACATTGAAAGAGCAAATCGGCTCTACTAGCTGAGTCCCTTCACGGCATAAAAGTGTTGGTAATGTGGGAAATGGTAATATTAATGATTATCACAGTATCCCTGACATTGAGAATATTCAAAGCATTCTTGAGTTTTTTCAGTAGTTAACCTTACTTTTAAATTTATAGAGTAACATTTCTTAGCTTCATGTTTACAAAAAAAGAAAAAGCAATATAAGTATAGAGCTATTCAGAAACTCTGAATTATAAGAGAATGGGTCTGTAATTTACTAGCTGTGAGAATTTGAGCAGGTTATAATATCTCTATGCCTCTGTTTTTCATCTGTAAAATGGAAATAATATATTTATCCCATTGGGTACAAAGTAACAATAGCTCATAAATATTGAGCCTGGCACTGTTCTAACCCCCTACGAGTAAAGTGCTATATTTTCCTGCTTTAAAGAAAACTAAGGGACATGGAAGTAATATACTTTCCCACAGTAACCTAAGTTACTAGTGGAGCTGGGATTCAAGCTCACCCTTTACTATATGGCCTTTTACTGTGGATATTTAATAACTGTAGGTAGTCACAATAGAGCACAGGTTCTTGGGTGTTTAATTCACCTTAGTTCCTGCTCTTTTCACCTTTTTGTTTTCTCTCATACCTACTATTCCAAAATTTCTTAATTGTTAAAATAACATACAACGAACGCAAGAGGAGGGGACTAACATGATCCATTTGGCAATGGATTAGAGTTAGAGACATTGGTATGACCTAATATTTAGCTTAATATAGATGCAGATGTTTACATATAGAAATATTTATAGATATGTGTGTGTTTATACTCTTATCTGCTGCTGCCAGCTGAGAGCATGTAGAAATAATGACACCTGAGGAGCAATAAGCACACCTACTACTCAGGTCTTTGTTTCTAATAGCATTCTTCAATAAAAGGAACCAAAGCTCCTTGGAGAAATTGATGCTTCTAAGACTGGGCAAGAAACATACAGATGGGTTTAGAACATTGTGTAATGCCAGAAAGAAGGAAGTTCAAACAAACAAACAAACTAAAACACCACACAGTGACGGGAGTATGTCAAGGGGACCCAGAGGCCAACTGAAAGACCTTCCAATGGCCAAAACTGGGACAATTTGAGCAACACAATAAACAAAGTAGTATTGGATTATGACCCAAAGTAGAAAACAAATATCCATGAGTACATACTGATACAAATAAATGATCAAATAAATAAATGGGAAAAAATAGACAAATCTCGTATGCAGAAGAATTATGAATAATTTATGTAGATACTCCCTCCTCAAGTTGGTGGAGTATAACTCCCTACTCCTTAAGTATAGGCTGTGCAGAGTGACTTTCTTCCAAAGAGCACATAATGGAAAGGGAGAAAAAAAGAGTAACTTTTTAAAAAATAACCTGACAAACAGTGCCTCAAGCCCAGTGAACAAGGATAGCAGCGACAGTCACATCAAGTTGATAATACATACCCTTAATATGATGATATAATGAGAATGGCGCTTCATTGCTGTGGTCTTCCTCTTTAAAACCTATAACCCAGCCCAACCATTAGAAAAACATCAGACAAATCCCAGTTGAGGGACATACTTCAAAATACCCGACCTCTACTCTTCAAAATTGTCAAAGCCATCAAAAACAGGGCAAGTCTGAAAAGCTGTCACTATCAAGTGGCACTTAAGGTAACATGATGACTAAATGTCATGTGGTATCCTGAATGGGATCCTGGAACAGAAAAATGACATTAAGGAAATCCAACTAAAGTATAAACTTTAGTTAGCAATAATTAATATCACTTCATTAATTATAACAAATATACCCTACTAATATAAGATACTAACAAGGAAACTGGTTATGGGGTACTTTCGGTAATATCTTTGCAATAATTCTGTAAATCTAAAACTGTTCTAAAAGAAAAAGGTGATTTAAAATAATGAATGAGTGTATCAGTGCTTAAAATATTCAAATTTAGGGAACTATAGAATCAAAAATTAGAGCTAGAAATAACCCTTGAGAGAGAAGGAAAGAACAAAATCTATAAAATAACCAAAATACAGTCTGCCTATTATTTTTGCAGTCCATTCAAAATACCATTCTATTAGCAATCTGATGCAGGTTCAATCTTTTCAACCTCTGAGAAAAGTTTCCAAGCCTTGAGGGAAAATATATGTGACAGTAATACAAAGAAGTATCTAAAGAATTGTGTGTTTCAATATAATACTTGTCATCTAATTCCAATCACAAAGTGAATCTTTCATTTAGCAATTCTCAAACTGTATTAGGGAGACCCCAACACCTTTTTAAGAAGTCCCCAAGGTTGAAATTAGAATCTGGAACAAGTAAGACTAGGGCCAGAAGCAATTCTATGACAGAAGCAGAGTGGCGAGGAGATCGGGCCCTGGAAGCAGGAGTCTAGTGACACCTCTTTTGTCCACTGTTAGTGTTGTTGACAGCATTAATTGCATGTAGAACCTTGTGTTTTAGCAGTAGTGGTGTCTTCACTTGAGCAGTACATGTATGTGACTTTGGATATTGTTCCTGGTTATCTTATTTTGCCCTAGTTCTCCAGCTCGGATCTCGATTCTGTGAACTACACCAGAGGTCCCCAACCGCTAGGCCGTGGACTGGTATTGGTCTGTGGCCTGTTAGGAACCTGGCCGCACAGCAGAAGGTGAGCAGCAGAGGAGCAAGCAAAACTTCATCTATATTTGCAGCCGCTCCCCAGAGCTAGCATCACAGCCTTAGCATCACCTCAGATCATCAGGCATCAGATTCTTATAGGAGCACCGGTCCCTGGTGCCAGAAAGGTTGGGGACCGCTGATTACAATATCTTTAAATACATTCCTTTTCAGCTTCAATCATCCAGAGGCATTTAATTGCTTGCAATTAATAACTCTGACTGATCCTACCAAAAATTGGTTTCTTAGTTCACTTTGTAGTTTTTTGACCACTTTTAATGTTAGCTTTTCTGAAATTCCAGTTAATTAAAGGAAAGAAAAAGCAAAATAAACTTACCTTTTGTTTTATCTGCTATAAAAAATAAGCAACTGTGTAAATAAATTAAAATGTTTAGCATATTGAAAGGTGAGAAAAAAATGTTGGCCTTCTACTCCAGCTCTAAACTTTGACCTAAATTTTGGAATTGTGATTCAAATTTCAACTAGCAGAATGTAAGATTTTTATGTGTTACTTCCCAGTTATGCAATTTCTATAAAATGGGCAGGAGGCTCTGAAGAGAATGACTGATGACGCCATCCCATGTGCTTAGTTCATTATAAATCATTTCAAGTAACTGCAGCCTTTCTGAGCCAATCAAAACAGAAATGTTCTAACACATTTGAGAGTATCTCGTTTTATAGAGTGCTTAAGAAAGGCATGAAAAGCACACTAGATTTCAAATGTACCAAATTATCCATAAAGGATTTTGGAACTGCTTCCTATTAGGTTACTTTTTGTTATTATTTAATGTGATATATAAAATATAATGCTTTTCTGTTTGAGTTCATAGGGTCTGGAATGGTTCTGACTTCTACAATTTTGCAAGCAAATTTTACAATATTTTTATTCTACTCATTTCCTAGCTAGAATTCAAAGGTGAAAAGAATGTGGGCTAGTTAGGCCCTTCAGGTCTTCTCATTTCATGCTAACTGAGATTATTAGAGACTAAAATTAATTTTGATGAGAAAAAGCATCTTCTTCTACAATTGAAATATTATCTCAGATTAAGGATTCTTTGAAGTAGAGTCTTGAAGTTATTTAGGGAAAACATGAGGGAAGAAATCCATTGCTTTTTTTCTCTAATGCTCTTTGATTGTCCAAGTTTGAGTTTAGGGGTTCTTGGACCTGGATTCTGCTATTTCCAAGTTAACTTCTCAGAGGAAAGTTTTGTTTATAGGAGAAGTCAACATGAAAGCATAAATGAACACACCCTGCCTTGAGAACAGGTTGAGAAATTGAAAAACAGGCACACGTAATGACCAGTGATAGCCTATTTCTTACAGACCTAAATTGGGGGTGCATCTTTTTAAATATGAGGTTTTGAGTACTTTGCAGATGATTATCTTGGTGCCTTGAGAGAACCTGCATAAGCATAAAGTCATTTGTCTTTACTTCTTCCTGTCTCTCACCCAGGGTATTTGTCTCTTTCTGTACTTGCTAAGAACAGGAAATCGCAGAAATGAAGATTTAATCAGTTCCCATTACTTCAGTGAGCCTTTTTTGGTTTAACTTAGGCCAACAGCACATTTATATTTACCCAAATAAATTATACAACTTGTCAGAATAGGTTAGTTTTGTATAGTTTTTAACTATCTTCTAATCTTCCAGGCCTTGAGTTCTTCTCATTATTAAGTCTTATCTCTGAGACGGTTGCTCTTTCAAAGTAAAAATAGGCAATACCTTTGAGACACTTTTCATTACTCATTGACCTAGAAATATCCCCTTCTAGTAACTCAGTCCTGAGCAGGTCTAAAAAAGCTTTTAGGCCCACTGTGCATGCTGAATATAGCACAGGATGTATTCATATTAAAAGCACCTGAAGTCTGTGCAGCATTTTAGAGTTGATATAATGCTTTCACATGCAATATTTTTTCTGAGCTTCAACAATCCTGAGATTACTGTAAACAAGGCTATAATCATCCTACTTTACAAATGAGAAAAGAGACTCTGAGAGTGACTTTCCCAACTGAGATCAGGGCTCAGTCTAGAACTAAAGACTGTAGACCCTTCTGGGCTACCTACCCCTAAAGGAAGACTATCCAGAGAGCAAAGTTATCAGACCTGCTTTCTCTCCTCTCCATCCCTACCCTTTTTCTGAAAGATTATAGGAGGCCCTATGATAGAGTAACCTTAGACAGTGGGGAAGAGAGGAGGTAATTTTTCAGGAGGACCAAAATCCAGATGGCAAGCCCGATAGAGCCCCATGGCTATCTTACTTGCAGCCTTAGGATACTCAAAAACTTAGTATTCATGTCTTCCCAGCTGCCTGGGCCATGCTCACTCCTTGCTACCGCCCTGAGGCAGTTTTGGGTGGGGAATTAGAAAAATCAATAATGGTTTACCACCTAAAGTCATAAGATTTAGCACAGAACTGAGAATTCCAAACCAGTAGCCAAGGTTCCAGAAAAATATTTGAGAGAAAGGAGCATACCAGTTTTTAAAGATTGACATTTCTGTAGTGAAATTACATTAAGTACAAAGGATTAATGTTTCTGAAGTGAAATGACAGGAGTGCTCTAAATAAAGCATGGCAATACAATTTTGTGTTTGAGATGCTATGTATATGTCATTCCATCAAATTCTTGAAATACAACCTTGAGGTTGGCCATTATTATTCTTCTTTCTCAGATAAGGAAACTCAGGCTCACATAATTGGAGTGACCTGCTTGAGGCTAGAAATGGAGACAGAATTTGAATTCAGACAACAAATCCCATGTCCTTTTCATTATACTGCACTTCACCCTAAGTAATAGGTTACCTGTTCTCATTTTTTATTTCTCTTTATGTCCCATCTTCATAACTCATTGTACAAACAAGTTTGCATTACTATGGTGGAAAGCTACTTATCTGGCGGTCTAACTTCTAAGGACAGGAAGTCTGCAAAAATCCTCTGAGAAGCAGAACAGATGTTACAACAGGCGTTCATATGTGAGAAGATTCTCTTTGGCCGTGATTATGTCTTTTATGTATACCCTATAATTATTTTGGATATTATAATACTTCAATAATAGGATACTGCAGGAGCTTTCCCTCTGATCTTCCGATGACTGGCTGCTCTTCCACCTTCAGTTCTCATCTTAAATAGTACATCCTCTGAGAGACTTTCCCTGTCCACCACTGCTCCCTGTTCTTTATAGTATTTTTTATCATAATTAATACTTTTAGATTTATTTGTTTACTGCCTGTCTTCCCCATGAGACCGTAAACTCCCTAAAGACAGGACTCATGACTGCTTTATTCAGCAGTGCTTCCTCAGCACTTATCATGGTGCCTAGCACAAAGCAGCAGCTCAGTAAATGTCGATTGGATGGATGGATGGATAGATGGGTGGATGGATGGATGAATCATTCTCAGAAGAATTTCCAAAGAGATCTGAAGAAATAGGTGATTTGATAATCTGATCTAGGGAAGGCTGTATTACTTTTGGACTAGGGTATGTCAGTCACCTTTTCCCTTACAAATAGGCCTGAGAGCTGGTGGCTTCCCCAAAACAATATACGGGAACTGTGAGGCCAGTCCACCTGGACAGAAGGGGAAAGGGAAGTAAATATACTAAGCACTTACCAAATCCAAAGCAATGTGCTAGAAACATTATCTTATTTAACGTAAAAAGCACTGCACCACATGAGAAAGAAATTATCCCTACTTTACAAATGAAAAAAGTAAGACTCAGATTGGTGAGGTTGCCCAAGGTCATATAACAAATAAGTGGCAGAGCCAGGATATGGAGCTGAATTTGTCATATTTTAAAGACCATGCTTTATTTTTTTTTAATCAAATTCACTTTATTTAAATTTTTTATTGGCCTATAACTTACACATAAATTATAGGTTCATATTTTAAATGCATTGCTCGTTAAAATCTAAATATGTGTTTACTTTGCAACTACAATCCATATAAAGAAATAGGAAATTTTTAGCCTGCCAGAGGTTTCCCTACACTTCCTCTCAGTCATTATTCCCAAGGCTACCACTATTTTGACTTCTATCATGACAGACTCCTGTTGCCTAGTTTTAAACTTCATATAGATGGAATCTTACAATATGCCTCTTTTGTGTTGGGTTTCTTTTGTCTACAAGATTCAATCCTGGTGTTGCTTACAGCAGTAATTGATTCTTTTGCATCATTGACTTATATTCCAAAATATGAATATAATCACAATTTATTTATTTATTCTACTGTTATTTCCTGTGTTATTAAGTGCTATGAACATTCTCGAACAGGTGGACATACACACTCATTTCTGTGTTATTAAGTGCTATGAACATTCTCGAACAGGTGGACATACACACTCATTTCTGTTGAGTATACACTCAGAAGTGAAATTGCTGGTCATAGTTATGCATTTGTACAGCTTTAGTCAATTCTGCCACTTTTTAAACTTTTCTCGTTTAGAAAAACAAAAGTGCAGCTCACTGCCAGCGTTCATTTAGTATCACATGTAGGAATGCTACGTTTTCTAGGATTTGACATTTTCAGCAATCGAGAACTGCTATATTTTGTAAATGGAAATACCACTACTAAAAACAGAATGCTATAAATAGAATGAGGTTATTTTTTTCCCAAAGACTGTTGATATTCTAGAGCAATGTGAAAATAATGATAAAAGTGAGATATTTCATGGTAAACTTGGGGGGTAAGGTTAGGACTATAATTTGTGAGTTATCTTGGGGTAAACGCTGAAGCTGCAAGTGTTGCTGGTGAATATTCTTGGAGCAAACGGGAAAAGGGATAAAGTGTTTACATCAATTTACACTCTTACCGGCGATGTAGAGAATTCCCATTGCTTCACATCCTTGCCAGCTGTTGCTAGCATCAGTCCTTTCAATTTTAGTCACTCTGGGGGAAGAAGGCCATGCTTTTATAAACTACACTTTGATGGCTTAGCATGTGGGTCATGAGCCCTCAGAATAGGGAGGACCAAGAGTTAGCTTCTGCTTCTTGGATGAAGCTGACTTGATATTATTCCCAGGTTTCTAGTATCTCAGGAAAATGAGGCTCACGTGTCTGGATACAAAGTGGGTGAAGAAGTGGAGCCTCCCCAAAGGAAAGAACAGTCTATAATAACTCGCTCATTAATGTGATTGAGGCAAATGGACCCACTGAGAGCGAAATAGGTCACAGCAAAGGGAAGAACTTTTCTCCCTTTGGTCAGAGTCACAGAGACCTGCAGCAGAAGAGTAAATAAGACCTCATCAAGCTAATCCACATTTTGAGCACAGAGCGGGACTCTTTTAGGTAAGGAAGTGCCCACTTCATGTAAGAGGTCAATATTAGATGCCTGCAACCACAGTCATCATATTTTTAGCACTTCCTATGTGCCAGACACAGTGTTTCATGCTTTATAGAATGCAGTAGTTAGGGCTGTTGGGTTGTAAGTAACAGATTTAAAGATTTAAAGATTAATTAACTTAAAGAATGGTTCTTTATTCTGAATTGCCCTTCTTTTCAAGTGGGTGTTAAAATTTATTTCATTTTATATAGTAATGATAAGAGCAAAAGATAATTACTCATTATTAGTAGAAAATGTTCCTTTTCACCACATGCAAAGTTCATAACACTAAGGCATTCGCCTGCCCCCACCAACAAATTTTTTCTTTTGTGTTGTTACGGGCTGAATTTTATTGCCACATGACACCCAGGTGGGAAGGCCACTGCTTCATACCATTCTCTAAAACCCGGGCATTTTCATTCTTTTATCCAAGAAAGGCCCTCAGGTTCTCATCAACATCCTATTTATTAATGTAGCAAGAATGTTAGGTGAGCTTGTATGGCATTATTATTAACTCAAGTCTATGTTTTACTCAGATTTCTTAGTATTTATTCGATACCCTTTTTGCATTCCAGGATCCTATCCAGGATACCACACGACATCAGTCACTGTCTCATTAAGCTCCTTTTGGCTGTGGCTGTTTCTATGTGTCTCAGACTTTTCTTGGTTTTGATGATCTTGATAGTTTTAAGGAGTACAGGTCAGGTGTTTTGTAGAATGCTCGTATATTAGAATTTGATGTTTTTCTTGTGGTTGAACTGAGGTTATGAGTTTTGGGAGGATGACCATAGAGGTAAAGTGCCATTTTTATCACATCCTATCACAGGAATATACTACCCATATGATTTATGACAGTTGATATTGACCTTGATCACCTGACAGAGGTAGTGTTTGTGAAATTTCTTCATGAAAGTTAGTCTTCCCCTCCCTTCCCCCATCTGTGCTCTACTTGGAAGAATGTCATTCTGGGCATCCCACATTTACAGGTTGAATAGCTACATAAATTATTTGAAATTCCTCTGCATGGAAGGTTTGTGTCTTCTTCATTTATTAATTATTCGATCATTTATTTATCATATGGACATGAATATTCATATTTTGTGTTATAATTCAATATTACTTTATTTTGTTGTTCAAATTACCCCAACTTTGGCCACTGGAGCTCTTTCAGCTGGCTCCCATATCATCTTGTATTTTTCCTAGAATCAGTCATTTTTCCAAGTAGTAGGGCTAAATTTTGAAATATGACTTTATATCTTAACTAAGGGCCTTAGCTCAGGACAGGTCAAAGTTAGGAAACATTAGTTTACTAGCATGTATGTATACAACTATCACCACACCCAAACTGTGTGGCTGATTAGAAAAGATCTGTATATATACTCCAGCCACAAAGCTATTGGCATTCCTGCTTGGTTCCAAGATTCAGACAACCTGTTATCTTCTTTCCTCCTTAAACATTATTATGAGTGATATAACAGACAGGTTAATTGCAGATGAGAGAAAACAAACCCAAACATTTTCACTCCAAATTATCAGTAGTATTGTGTGAGGAAAAACTCTGATGATTAGACATTGCTTTCCAAACCAATGAGTACACACCCCAGGGTACATAGTGTCTGGCCAAGAAACAGGCAAAATCAAAGTGGTATCTTACAGGATCAGCAAATTTCTTTAATATTTGAGGAAGTGGGGATCAGCTGTTACTAAAGCTAATGGGGGAACATTCCTTATTTTCAAATTAAAACCAAGTTTGATGATATATGAAAGTTGCACTTAAAATAAATGAAGCATACAAGTAATTTTGTATTGGTAAGGCTGGCTTCAAGCCACATTTTCATATTTGGAGGGTCCTCTATCACTGTTGGTGATGTGATGCAACAATAAATGTTGACATGGTTTCCTAATCTAAATTGGAGTAATAGAAAATTATCACTAATTAGTGAATGGTTCTTTAGCCAACAGTTAAAATGGTTTGTTTCGTTGTTTTCTTCTGGGAAGCCAATCATTCAAGAATAGAATTGGTCCCCAGGGAAAATGTATAGCTCCTGTGCATTCTCCCTGCCTCTATTCCAAAAAAGAAATGCTGGTCTGGATTGGTCAGTTCAGAAACCCATTCTTGGATCTTGTCCTCTTTGGGGATTTTATCACTTGAGATTTCTCTTGCATTTCCAGGCCATGAGGCTGGAAGGTAAGAGGAGCTGCCCAACATCGGTCAGGTCCGGCCATGTAGTTTTTGGGTTTTCTCATTTTTCTGGACTCATCAGTAGTACTGTTTCCATTTAGGGATCCCTGTTACCTGAGAAGTCATAGAGTGGGCAATCTGGACCAGCTCCAGATTTTTATATTATATATCCAGATTCACATATCAACATATTCTCTTACTTCTTTTTATTAGCTGTCTATTTTTTCTTGGAAATTCCTTTTCCCTCTGAATAAGATGCAAAGGATCAAGCTGTGAGTGTGGGTTTAGGGAGAAACAGGCACAGGAAGTCTCTTGACCTTTTTTGGTCTCTTTAGAACCGACTACTTACTACAAAAGATATCTTTCATATGATTTAACCCAATTGAAAGGAGATTGGATTGGACATTAGAGGGAAAGCCTCATAGTAACAAAAAGCAGGGCTTTGCTTGGCCTAGAGCGAATAATTTAATTTGGGGGTGGAGGGAGGAAGAGAGATGTGTTGGCAATGTCGTGACAAAGTTCAAAACTTTGGATTTGAGGTCCATTTTCCAATGCCAACTGAATACCAACTAGACGTGAGTTATTACAGTACCCAAGTATTTTGTACACCAAGAAGTAGTAATTTACAACATTATAAATTGTCAAAGAAATATATATTTTTCCAATGATTTATGCTTTGAAAAATTGCTTACTTTTTCTTTCTAAATGAACAATTACTGACTAAAAAATTTTTGAGAGGATCATAATAATGGGGCAAATACAATGTGTGAAACTCATTTCTATCAATGTAAACATTATATCTTTATCAGATGGTCTCATTTTAGTTTATTATTGTGATTCCAAAGTTTAGTTTGGTTGACAAATAGGATACTTAGTCAACCCAGTATTTGTTTAGAAGGAAGAAAGAAAAAAAGCCATTAATAGTAAACATTTTTGATCAAGAAGAAGAAGTATGAAGAAAAAAATCTGTTCAATTCTTTGATTAAGTGTTTAAAGGCTTTCTGGCTGAAATAAAAAAACATCAAGAAAGACTCCTTGGAGGTGATTAATAGGTTGGTGGAAATTGTGCATTGTTTAAACAGTCACTAATTAAGTGGAGTTCAGATTTTATTAAAATAATGAAGGTAGATAAATTTATCATAATTGAAACTTGTTGAGGTCAAAGGTTTAGAGAGAATGTTATGATACAAAAACCAGGAAGTTAGTGTCAATCTCTTGCTCTTCCCTTTCAGTAACAATGTCAAACTTTAGTCAGTTATAGAGGATGAATCTTTGCTTTAACTGCTCTTATGTGATATATGAAATTCATTTCTAGTCTAAAATACAGAATAAAGTGTTTAATGGCACATCTGTTACATGAAATCTTGACAGGGATCCTCTTAACTCATATGAATTTACACGAGCTAGTTTTCAGAAAGAGACTGGTAAGTACAGGTCATTTTCATGTAGCCTTTAGTGATTGTCTACCTTCATAGTATATATTAGCCTTTCTCCTTTCCCTATTTCTTCCCATTAATTTCCATGTCTTAGTAATATTTTATTTGGTTAACTTATTTATACTACCAGTCAAATATAAAAAATGTTATTGATTAAATCAAAGGTTTCAAACTGGTGGACCCACAAGTCAAATTCAACCTATAGAAGTATTTGCTTTGAACCACCCAGTATTAAAAAGATCTAGATATATCACATAAAATTGTAGATTTCTGGGTTCCTCTTTCAACATTGGACCTGAATTTCTTATGACTAGAATTTGATGGAGCAAAATATTGGAATGCCCCCTTTAGGTAAACCCCACCACTCTCTGTTGCTTACACTCAGCCAATTTCAGTCGTTAAACACCTACTCAGCTCCTGGAGGTTTGTGAATACGTGATCCCTATATTAGACTGGTGTGTTTATGAAATAAGCATTCAACCAAAATGGCTTAAAATAGTCTCAACCCATGTGAATTAAAAGACTATGATTTGTGTTATTCATTTCTTCAACATTAATTGATAGCCTAACAGGTAGTAAAATACGATTTTAGATGTAAACAAAATATTCCTAATTATAAATATCATGAAAAGCAAATTTCCTATATCTATAAAACTAATTTCATGAAACCTTTATCCCTATTTTGTTTTCTTCCCTCTTGAGTTTTTTCCTCACCAAATATATCACAGAAAAGTCATAATGTGTTTTTTTAAGAAGATTTATTTTGAATTAAGTGACTTCATGATGCAACATGATTTTAAACAAAAATAGAGATCAGTATGAAAATAAAACAAATTGTACACATTAAAATATCTTCCCCTTAAAGCATTTCAGAATCATAAAAAAATACAACACAAAAGGGAGAGGTTCAGGTGAAGATAAGAATACAGACTTCACAGACAATGAACAACTAGTCTATATTTCAGAGTTCCAGGCTCTAATTAATACCATTCATGAATCATTTCTAGGATGTCAATAATCTACATTATTTGCTTTGTAATAAGAGGATGAAATTTAAATATAAGGTGAAATGAGAGCTGTATAATCTTAATGCCAATAGCAAATTCTTCCCATTATTATTCTCTAGTAAAAGTCACATTGAATATGAAGCTTAAATCAACTGAACAAAAATGGAAACATAGCTATTAGCTGTGATACACTGTATAGTAGATACAATGGGTGAGTTGGTGGAAAGAAATGAAAACTTTAAAAAAATACACCACCCGTGATCTACTGAAATCTTAGAAATAATATTTTTTTTACGGAACTTTAATATTAAAAAGTAAGCATTATTATAAAATTAGATTAATACTTTCAGTAAGAGGCAAGAGAGATGCATATATTTTTACTTATCTGTTTTGGAATGCCTGCATCCCTATTATAAAAACATGTAATCTTTGCACTTTCCAACATAGTAACAGCCTCACATTTTATTTATGATATCATATAAAGAAAAATAGGTCGTAATAACATCTTTTGGAGCATTAGGGTCCAAAAAGAACATTTGGTTCTGTGTGTTTCCTGATTAATCATTCTAAGGTATTTCTTGAACATTATCCATCTTTTTTTTTTTTTTTTACAGGTGATGATAACCAGAAGTTTACCGATGGTTTTCTACCAGCAACAGTAATAGCTTATTCAGTTTGCTTCATTCAACATACCCATCAACACTCCTCAGGGTTGTAATATCTTAAAAGAAGATCTAATTGAAAGATATTACCTGCCCAAGGCCACTAAATGTAAAAATCACATATATAAATTTAGTTTTCCTGTGTTCCCCAGAAACCATACATCTAGGGCCTTCCAATTCTGCTTAACTGTTAGATTATGAAAGCCAAGTAAACTACTTTACATATTAAGTCTAAGTAAATGTATTTTCAATCTTGATTAACTTTCTGAAAAATTGGAAACACTGATTGGGTCACCGTTTGCAATTCAGTAACCGAATTCTTCAGTTTTGCTTTTAAGATTAACAGATAAAATTTCAGTTACCATTAGAAACCATGAAAATGTTTCAAAAGCTGTTCTAATGTCAAAGAATATATGCTAAAAAACAAATTAAGCATAATAAGTGCCAAGCAACACCCTTTCTTTTATTTCATATACAAAGTTCAATAATTGTAATAATAATTCTTGTTAAAAAATATCCACAACATAATTTATTATTAAATTGTCCAATCTCCTGATTAAGCTATGGTTAGCTATAATACTTTTGGGCTGAATTCTGTTTTGCAAAACAGAAATTATTATCAACCTATTGAAGTTATAAAATGAAGTTATTTCTTACCAGGTAGATTATAAAGTAGTAGTCTCATTAGGTAGCATGGCATTCTGTTTCTCAAAGTCAAAAACCAAATTGAAGTATATGTTCCTACCCCCACCAGCAAGCCCTAACATGATCCATCCACCCTTAACTTTCCCTCTGTTACCTTCCTGTCTTAGCCATCCCTGCATTCCTTCTGCCCCAGATTGCTACGATATGGGTAGAATACACACACTTATTATATCCTTTGTGCCAGGTCCTGGGAACGTAGTTACCACTCCTCAGGCTTGACAGTTGGTCAATAATTAGTTTTGCATCCTTACGGGGGAATGGCACAGCTGCCGGGCTCTTCTCTTTTGCTTTTTTGTATTTATCACCCAGTTGGCAGCAGTTGGCCATAAGCCACAATTTAGAAAGCTTTCACGTCTCTGGCATTCTTTTGCTTCCATGTTAGACAAACAAAACTATCTGGAAAATATAATCAAACTAGGAAGGTAATAGATTTTGCAAAATGAGAATTTAATTAAAAGTGACATTCTCATTAATTCAAACTCAAATTTTATGGAAGTAAGGTGTCTAAGATTTTCACTCATCATCTAAATCAGAAAGCAGATAAGAGAGAACAAAGGGCTTAAAACTCAGACTCAGTTTGAAGATTAGGCCATCGTCTTCATTTGCATGTTTTTACTGTGGAGACTTACAGATTTCATCATTTCACTAGCTTTGGAATTTTCCTGAATAGGGTTAAAATTGTAAAGACTTTTTGGCTCTTCATTGTAAGATGTTTGCCTTAATTAGAAGTGGTCAAGTCATAAATACAATTTGTGTAGAAAGAAAAAACTTGGACGAATGTGAGGAGGACAGAGAGGAAAAGAGGACCTACAGTAGTTTCTTCATCTACATCACTGCAACTCACCTGTCAGGGCTTTCTAGGCCCATTCTTACTAAAAACTGAAAAATAAAATAAGGCTTCTGATTGAAGTGTTTAGGGCTTTTTTTTTTTATTATCTTGCTTCCAAATAATATTTGAGAAAACAAAACTACTATAATATATAAATCCACCAAAAGCAATCAGATTTTGCATTGTTTTTAATTTCTCATAACAAATAGCAAAATGCAACTATTAAGCCTATGAGGAGTTTTTCCATGAATATACTGATTTCTTCATGGGCTTCAGAAGGTGTCACATTTTAACACTGTTTGAAAAAAATGAAGTTTTGGGTAGATGAAGTATCTTACAAAATTTATTGAAAGTAGAATACGCTGGTGGAAACATTAGTATCCATATCTCTTGAGATGAAAACTAAAATTGTGACTATACAGTACTAAAACCAACCTCACTAGCAGTTCCATTTAAATCAGCCTCAACCCAGATGGGACTTGATACCTTCTACCCCACAAAGTATGTGAGGATCAAGAGACAATGTACCTGCAAGTATTTTAAAACTAAGAAGTGCTATACAAACATGTTCTACCATTACTGTTAATCATTTGATTGCAGTTTTACCACTTCTGATTGTTATACAGGTGAAACAGATTATCCTTTATTTGTTACAGAATTTCTAGTAAGTTATAAACACAACGTATGCTATAAAATTGTGACTGTGCTTCTTTGGCCAAGACCCATTTCATTTTGAGTACAAGAAAAATGTTTTGACCCCAGAGTGGATTGGGCCCAAAGACTGGGATTTTTCACACTGAAAACTAAAGGTATATTGTAGTGTAGATGAAAAGAAACAGAGAAACTACTTAATTTTGGCATTTGTTTGAGAATCTGAAGATGCTTGAGTTGATCCATCATGGTTCAGCTCCCCACCAGCACACGTTAAACCCTCATGTATAAATGCACCCTTGGCTTCACCACTTGACCAGTATCAACACACTATTACATGCCATTAGTTACCAACAAAAAGAGCATTTATGTGATTTTTTTTTTTTTTTTAATTTTAGCCACAGTATCTCCCATACGTGAAGCCTTTAATGAATCTCCCAGATGGGACAAGCCGTTCTTTCCTCATTCCTTGATTGTAGAACATATCACATTTTATTTAAAATACTTTTTTGAACCTTGGTGTCTACTCCACTAGACTAAGAACTTTTCAAGGGCAGATTTTGAAACTTGTAGCTCCGTGATCAAACGCAGTGGCTGGCACAGAGAGTACACCAATAGTGTGCTTCTGTCATCTCAGAGGCATTCTGCATACATGTGCAATGTATCTTGACTATCTTTTATACTATAAGACAGTATAGTATAAGTATCATTTAATAATTTCTTAAAGAAAACAAGACCATACAGCCAAGTTATGTAGGTTCACAGTCCAAAAGAAAATATTTATGGATATTTCTATTTGTAGAGTATATTAAAGTCTAAATGATTCTGTGGAAGTGGTATTTACTATTTTATATCGTTATTATTAGACTTTTCATTTTACTAATGAAGAATAAAAGATCAGTTATCATGGTGTTCTGATATGCTAAGTAAATCTTTGATAATTCCCAGTTCTGAGAACAGTAGCAACTAGGCGATTATACTGTTATTTGGGAAGAAGTTGGATGCCTTAAAAAAGAAGTTTATTTTATAGAAATAATTAAAGAGATACATTTTAATTCAAATGTCTTTTACCTAAAAATGTCATAAACCAAAATGAAAGCTAACATGGTCTATGAATATATTTTTGAAAGAAATGCAACCTTCTATATCAGCTACTTAGAGAATGCCAGCTTCGAAACATCTGAAACACCATAAAAAATGTGATTTTTTTAAAAAAGCATATTATTTTTCCTTATAATGAAAAAATGAACAAAAATAGTTTGAAAAATTAGACATATACTTATATTCATGATCAGTAAGTACAAACTGACATTTCCAGTTAATTTTTTTCTCTTCCCTGTTTTTTCTGATCCAATTATAGTAGACAGGCAAATCTTCTATTCTTATTTTCAGATTTCTGTGACTTTTTTTCCCCAGAACATTTCCCCACACTGCAGTACCTGCTTTTAGTGCAGGAATGCAACATGAGTGGTATTCTTCTTGAGAGCCCCAATAGTAAACATAGCTTAACCAACAGGGGAGCAATCAGTTCTTAGAAACCAACCTATGAAAATCATTCATATAACCTCTGTAAAGTGTAAGATAGCCAATATCCCATAACTGGAATATCATGGCTACTTATATCTCAAAGAAGTGTTCAGGCAATGCCTGTAAAACCATAGGCTAGCAAACCAAATGTTAATCCAATGCTTTTATTATTCACAATTTAACTTCACCGTATTGAACGTCTGATTAGTTATGGCCATAATTCAGGAAATAAACAATGATGTGGAAAACCCCAAAAGCAATAAAAATGAAGGACACCCTCTGATAAAAACACACAGAAATAACATTAGTGATGTCATGCAATTTCTGAGATACCATAGAAAAAATTGTTTCTTAATATTGATAAGAAAATTATGCATTGGTGAAAATGCAGGTTTAGAAATATAGTACTGAGAGTTTCAATTTGTAGTGTCTTCACTGATGAGGGAAAATGGAATTCTTACTACTTAAGAGAGCTGATCTCTTGGGTGTTGCTGATGGCTCCCTAACTGAGCTTAGTGTTTAATGATGCTGTACAAATAAAAAGCAGTGGGGAAATACGAAATCTTTATTAAATGCCATCCTGTAAAGTATCTGATGGATGGAAGAGAGTCTAATGCATTTTAAATAAATGCATATCATACTATCACATATAGTGAGTCTTAAAAAATTATTACTTAGATGCACAGTCCTTGTAGTGGTAGACATGGCACTGTGAAGGAAGTTGGATTTAGAAGCTATTCTCTATTATATTTGTCAAGTGATGGAGTTGCTGTTAGTCATATTGTAATGTCCCTTCGACTTTGGTACATTCAGTGCAAAATATTTCAGGGAATTTTTTTGTACCTTTATAAAAATAAAAGGCCCTTTTGTTCCCTTGAGAGTACTTAAAAGGATACATACTAGCATGATGCCCAAGTAAGCATGGAACATGAAAATGGAACAGATGACATGTACAGTAAGATAGGTAGGTTCTTATATACATCTTAACATAAATATAATGAACCTATAAAAAATAAACAGAACTCACTGTGTAATTTTTCCTGATATTCTGTGATTAATTGCTAGTTATTTAAAATTGTTTTCATGCATTATAAAGCATAAAATCTGTCATTAGTAATTCATTGTATAACAGTTTCTCTTTAGCCATAATTACATACATACCACTTTGCATATACATTATCATCGTCTACCTTTTGCAAATCTTTAAAGTTACCTCATATTGACTTGGTTTCATTTTTCACTCGTGTCCCATGAAAGCTGAAACTTATGGTGCACACCATGCAAGCATCCATAAGCTAGAAAAATGAACATTCTGTTATAGCTTAGGGCTTAAATAAATGTACTTTCAGGAAATATATTTGTTTTTATTATATTATTCAACTTGCATTAATTTGGAGATTGGGTCAAGTGCTGCTAGTTTGGCTTGAACCACATTCAAAGGTAAGTTTCAAGATTCTCCTGAGTCTCTGAAAGTTACCGTGCAGCTGATCTTGTACAGATTCATCTTTGTCTTGGAATATAACAAATGGAAAAAAGTTTGGCAGTCAAGAACTGTTGATTGAAAGACTGTTGGGTTGTTCCCTGGGCATCAAGCTCACCCAAATCCTTCAAAGAGGACTCATCACCACTATCCAGTCCCCAAATGTGGCAGAGCATGTGCTCCTGGAAGATAATAGCACTCAGTTTTACTCTAATGGAAGCATACTCTTGAAATTTCCCATGTTCAGCCATTCTAGAGGGCAGCTTCTGAAATTGCCTGTCCATATGGAGTCAAGCATTGTGCTTCCAGGTCATTCAAGTCCAAAGGTACTGGTCTCTTCAACTGCTGTCAAGAGTTTTTCATAAAGCATGGAGAAGGATGGGTAGGGGGGGAGATCCAGACGGTTAAAACAAGTGTGAGCTCTGCAAACAGAAGAAGCATATATGGTTTAGAATGCTTAAAGTGAAATAAGATTTTGTGTGTGTGTGTGCATGCTTCTCTTTTATATTCAATTTGGTTTTTGCCAATTTTCACACTCCTTTGAAAATATTTTGACTTAAAAATTTAGAATGAATTTCATTCTCTTAGGGAAATGGGACATTTAAAAATTTATTTTCTTTACATTTTTACAACCATTTAAAATCCATTTTAGGCACATAATACTATTTGTTCAGTTGTCTAAGAATTACAAAGACAAGGGTTTTTTTCTCTTTTGATGTTACTTTTTTTTTTTTTTTAAAGAAATGAATATAAGCCCTTGTGAAGCAATTCATTTTCAGAGTTGGCATTTGCCTGGATGTCTCTCAGAGAATCCACGGTTTTGCATTTTTTCATTTTGTTGGACGGGGAAGAGCAGTAAGTATCTCTGAAGACCTGCCTCATGGCGTAGTGTCTTGGGAAATTCCCTGGCTGGACTTTCCTGTTGAAGTCAGTACGCCATTGTTAACTTCTTTGAATCCTGTGCTATAATCTGTTTTCTCGTAAATCACAATGCAAAATAATGGCCATTTAAATCATTACATTAAGTTTTTTTTTTTTTTCAAAAATACCTCCCCTTATGCCAAGATAGGGGAAAAAAATATGCTTTCCTGTTATTTGCACCTGAATCACAATAAAAAATAGTCTTCGAATAGTGCATCTTATCAGGAAGTAAATCTGCACTTTGACATGGAATAGGAAGCATTTTATTCTGAATGCACAACAGCTTGTTTGTGGGAGCTAAACAATTCTGACTAAAAAATTGCTCCTGAATTCATATAGAATTTTAGAAGCTATGATTATTAATAAGCTATTTTTATAAAGTCACATTTCAGTTTTTGTTCTTATAAATCACTTTAATACTTATGAAATAAATATAATTATATTCCTAGATATAGTGCAGTACAGTGGGATGATCAGAAGTTTAAAGTTGAACAGACCTGGGTTTGAATTCTAGCTCTCACAACCAGCTATATGATTTGGAGTGTTATTAAAACTTTCTGAGACTCAATTTTCTTACCAATAAAAAGAGACTAAAGTCAGTCATCTCAGGATACGAAGATTAAATGAAATGACAAAAACACGCTTAATACAATGCCTGGCTCATAGTGTTTGACCAACTAATAAGAGATGTATTGTTAGCTACATTTCATTACCATCGAAAAGATTTACTCTAACTGCCTTCATTAAATTGCCAAAAGATAATCATGATTCATGGAAATTATGAGATAACAAAGAGATAATAAGTCAGATGTGTGGCCACATGGCTTATTAGAAACAAGAATGTGAAGGGACTCTGTAATATATAAGAATATCAGTAGTACTGGCTCAGGATTTACGACTCGTTATTACAAACTCTAGGACATATTGAGGGGAAATCATCTAATTAACCATTGCTGCCAATCCCCCCCTTTTTTGATATAATAATCTATTTCAGAATGCATTTAATATAATTCTTATTATACCTTCTTTGCACTGGAACCTCAACTCAGGTCTCAAGGAAATCTTTTACTTTTAAAAAAATTGAACTAGCATACTAAAAGACAGTCCTAGGAATGGTTTAAAGTCTATCTTGTATGAAATAGTGGAATAAAAATATTAAATACAGACTTTATCTCTGTTCTAGGGAGAGGGGAGAAAGAAGCAGAGACATGAAATATGTTTTGAATATAATTATAAACTTTGTATGTTAGACATATAATATTAATTATACCATTTAGCTAAAAGAGGGTACTTCTTTCAAACAAAATTTTTAATTTTTTTCCTTTGGTTACTAACAAGGCTGAGCATCTTTCCCTAAGACAGCTTGCTTGTAGTATTTCCTGTTTTGTGATCTACATCTTTATCTTCTTTTAATTTTTTTTTATTGTGATAAAATATACATCACATAAAACTTGTCACATTAACCATTTGTAAGTGCACAGTTCTGTAGCATTAAGTATATTCACATTGTTCTGCAACCATCACCACCACCCATCTCTAGAACTTTTCATTTGTCTAAACTAAAATTTTACCCATTGAACACACTCCTGTCCTCTTTTGCTCCTGCAATCATCATTTCATTTTCTGTCTCTATGATTTTGACTACTCTAGTTACCTCATATAAGTAGAATCATACAATATTTGTCCTTTCGACTCACTTATTTCACTTAGCATAATGTTTTCCAGGTCTATGTTGTATCATGGGTCAGAATTTCCTTTCTTTTTAAGGCCAAATAATATTCCATTGTATGCATATATCACATTTTGTTATTCATCCATTGACAGACATTTGGGTTGTTTCCATCTTTTGGCTATAGTAAAAAATGTTATTCTTGAACACTAGTGAACAAATATCTAAATCCCTGCTTTCAATTCTTTTGTGTATATACCCAGAAGTGGAATTGCTAGATCATATGATAATTCTATTTTTAATTTTATAAGGAGCTGCCATACTGTTTTCCATAGTGGCAGCACCATGTTACATTCCCACCAGCAGTGCACAAGGGTTCCAATTTTTCTACATCCTCACCAACACTTTGTTTGTTTTGATAATAGTTATCTTAATGAGTGTGAAGTCCATTTATCATTTAAATCTTTAGAATTTCTTATTGATTTGTATAAATACTACAAAATAAAGAGATTAACTTGTTTAATTTCCTCCTGCTAATCTCTTTCAGCCTATTCACTTTTTTTATTTAGTTAAGCATTTCATTTATAGAGTAATATTTAGTTGCTATCCATTTCTGATATATTGTCTCTCTTCAGTGTGTTGCTAAGATAAGAAACATGCTGAAAAGGCGATCTCTCTTGTTTATACCTAATAAAAGGTTTTTGTTGTCTATTATTTCCTTTTGTGCTGGTTAATCAAAGGGTGTGATAGATCAACTTTTGGGAGAACTCTTCAAAGAGTAACTCACTTTTATAGTTGTAATCTTGAGTAGATATATATGAATTCATTTTTGTGAATCAAATCATATTGGATGAACTAAGAAATAAAAGGAATTCAAATGACCCTTTCTCTAGGTAAGCAATAATCCCTAATTAATGTTTTATTTTTTTAGCACAGGACACGAGGATAGGTGAATGTGTTTGTCACACACTAGTTAGGCCTGTTCCTTCCCTCTTAAAAACCAAATACTTTCCCTTAACTTAAGCTTAATTTTAGCTAACCAAGAATTAATAAAATGGCCACATATATGGGAAAGAGAATTCATAAATAGCAATGTTTGAAGTCCCCAATTAACTGCTTGCACATACTTAGGTCAAATGTCGAATATTAATTCATGGTGGTCTTGTGGTAGGCAGAATTCTAAGATGATCTGCCATGACCCATGCCTTTGTATAATCCCCATCTTTTGAGTGTGAGTGGGACCTATAACTCACTTCTAACCAATGGATTATGGCAAAAGTGAAGATACGTTGTAGATGTTATTAAAGTCCATAATCAGTTAATTTTAGGTTAATCAAAAGGGTGATTATCCTGAGTGGGCCTGACCTAAGTAGATGAGACCATTAAAGGAACATATAGAGGTCAGAGACCCTCACTGCTGCTGAATCTGAAGAAGTAAGTGGCCATGAATTGCTCAGCTGCAAGGAACGGATTCTGCCAATAACCTAAGGGAGCTTAGAAGTGGGTCCTTCTCTAGTTGAGCCTCCAGATGAGAATGCAGTCCAGCTGACGCTTTGATTTCAACCTTGTGAGATGCTTAGCAGAAGACCCAGCTAAGCCATGCCTGGACTCCAGATCCACAGAAACAGTGATATAACAATTATGTGTTGTCTTAAACTGCTAATTTTGTGGTAATTTATTATGCAGCAATAGAAAACTACTACGGGTCTCAAGGTAGTAAAACAGTCCAAGAAAAAGTGGCAAGTGTGATAAATGTGATGTAATAGAATCTCCCTTATCAAGGGCAGGTAGTGGGGCAAAGCTGGGTATAATCAGTTGTCCTATCATGTGCCCAGGTTTCTGAGCACAGAAACAAGAATTCTGCATGTCCCTTTGTGGACACTATTGTATCTTATCCGGTAAATCCATAAGCCTGGTTCTCTCGTCTCTAAAGATTCAATTCTCAACACAAAGGGAAGGACTGGACAATCTTTTTTGATACTCCTCAGTTATGACATAATCACCATTCTTGATCCAGAGTCTAAGGCTATCACTGCTTCCTAATTTACATCTGGTTGCATAACATACATTACCATACTACAACTTTGCTTCTGAATAAACTGAACAGCTCCCCTAAAAAATGTTTCATGAGGATGGAGAGAGTATACAATGTGGAGGGGGAAACTGTGCAGAAAGATTAAATGATTTTCCAAAGGTCAAAACTGAATCAGTGACCAAACTAAGAATAAAATCTCAATCTTGGGTTCCTAGGGGAAGTCCAATATTAAACCGAAAGCAGGGAGGCTATTGCTCTTCGGCTCTGTGCTTTCATGTCTAGAGGCCTGAATGTTAATTTCATCCCACCCCTGACTGCGAACTGCTAGTCCTCAAAATACTACCAAATTACATACATTTGAAGGACAGGGATTAGCAAAATAAAGCTTCACATGTTTTTTAATGAATGATTCAATTACAATATGCCATAGCTCTAGGGAATATGGTCCAAATTGGGTAAATCCAGATAACCCTGGGAGATGCCAGGGGATTTTTAGGTGCTTAGTTCTACCTTGGGCTCACCAGGAAAAAAACATACTCAGAGAGATACATTAGAGTGTACTGGCACCACCCAAGAAGCCTGTTTACAATGAGATTTTTGGCTGTACCTCCTGAGTTTTTAATTCAGAAAGTTTGGGGTGGGCCTAAGGATCTGCATTTTAACAGTCACTCCAAGTGAGTCTGATGCAGGTGGTCTCCACTATTGGAAAGATATCAAGTGAATTAGAAATAAGATACCTACATTGCCTATCCACACCAGCATTTTGTGTGCTTGCAAAAATTTCAAAACTTCTTATAAACAAGACAGCATTGCTAATGAGGAAATTGAGGAATAGTGTGGTTAAATAAATTGCCCAATATTTACCATCAACTTGCTGTATGAGCCAAGAACAAGGAAGAAAAAAAAAAAGCAAAACAAAACACAATCCTCTGAGGCTTTTCACACCCCTTCTCCCGCCCCATTCCATGTCCTAAGAAAACTCCAGCAGAAAATAACAGGAGGGCCCTTGGACTATGTTGATATTGGCAGCAAAAGCACATCCAGTTATTCAGTCTCCATAAAAGAACATTTTTCAAATCTTTCAAAGCCAGCCACACTAAAGGCTATAATGAGTTTACCTCATTTTGATCTATGCAGCCAGAACTACTCAAGGAGGGCAGGTCTGAACCCGTCTTTGGGAAATCAAGCTGGCATCAATATAAAGAAGATTTAAAAGCCCTCCAGACATCTGGTCTGACTTAATAGATCTCTTGGTGCTTTCTGGATTCTTCAAATGTTAACCAGGTCACATGCTAACCCTATCTTCTTTCCTATAGATAGACAAATGAATTATCCAAATCCAATGAACCAAAATATTACAATTACATCTAAGTTTTCATAGATTGATTAACTGATTAATGTATTTCTCTCTGTGTGCACTTTTAAAAATTAATTTATTCCCCATTTTTCTAAAAGTGATTTTTGGTAGCGTATAAGAACTCAAAATAACAGACAAAGAAGAAGTCCAATCAGGATTTTAAGTTGAGAGACAAAGAAAAATCCAGAGAAAACCATGGGCCCTGTTTTATCCAGCAGATGTACTCCTAGAAATAAAATGTATATGAATCTAATAAACTCTTTTTATTTGCATTATAATTTAGAAAGTGCTTTGTCAATACTTTTTTTTTTTTTTTAATCGGCAGTAATGCCTAATCCTTCAGGTTTCACTTTCTATACTCCCATTCTCACCTCTTCATCAAGTAATTAAAGGCATTCTGGAAAATCTTAAGGGATCTTGGAATATATCACTTTATAATGTCAAGATTACTTTGGAAATGTGAGTATTCCTGACCCAACATAACTGTCAGGTCCAAAGTTTGCCTATCTTTTTTTTTACAACAGCCTTCCCCCTAAGGCAATCAGGTGTGTGTGCAGTTCTAGCTGTCAGGGCATGCTGGCAGAAGGAGCAGAGACCGCCTAGAGCTGGGCTGTGAAGTATGCAAAGAGGGCTTTATTCGGGCTCTCCAGGGCCTCCTAATTCAGGGCCCAATGAGTGTTCAGGCAGAATCCAAGCTCTTTCACCCGTAAAAACTTTTATTATTTTTCCCCTTGAAGATTCCATATTTCGAATGCTTGTTGATCCCTTACAAAATGCTCAAATGAATAAAAATTAAGTTTTCAATTTGCATTACATTTCATTTATTCCTTCATTATTGAACAAGTACTGAGCTCATATTGCATGTCAGGCATTGAGCTGTCCCTTGGTAGATGAGAATAAATAGTCTGGTTTCTGCCTACAAGGAGTTTATACTCAGGCAGCAAAATATACAGATAAATGGGACCTGCTAAATGTTGTGCAATCTGTGCTCCAAACTGAGAACTCACCTACCTCAGGGCTGTATTTCTCCAGAAGACTACCAGATACCTTTGTCTAATTAATCCAAAAGATTCATACAGGCCGTCTGTGGCTGTGCACACAAACAATTATAATACAATAAGTTACAAGTCTACTCTACATAGTCAGGTAAGGTTTTATAGAGAACACTATTTATGCTAAGTCTTGAAGGATCTGTAGGTGTGTATGGATTTTCAAGATCAACAACAAGGAAAAGAATGTTCCCAGTAGATTGCCGCAAAGTGTGAGGAAGCATTACATCACCAGGAAACCTGAGAAGTACAAGAGTTTGAGTTACAGGAGTCAAGGCTAGACCTGAAGCCACATGGAGAGGCCTGGCCACATCAGGAAGTGAGGTGTGTTCATGCAAAGACCTTTTCCATTTATTCCAAGGATGAAAGAAAGCTAGTGACTGGGTGTGCATAGTGATATGTGCCATTACTGAAGACAGAAAGTATAGAAAATCGGTAAGAGGTAGATGATAAATTCAGAGCTTATGATCAGCATGAGAAATCCAAAGTTACCAATCACGCAGTAATAAAATTTAATTAAAGTAATCCAGTGATTGTTTTGTTAACCTAGGTAGATTTATTAACACAAATAAAGATATAACTTGTTATGATTTTTAAAATATTCATAATTTCTCTCCTATCCCCATTAATCCCTTCTTAGACCATGAGATTTAGAGCAGAAATTCCTGCTAAGACTAGTTCACAAATATTTGTGTAAGCCTACAGTGGCACAGCACAACCCCTGACACTCACCAGGTGTCCTATGTGAATCAATGGAAAGGAATTCCATGGCACTTATTACCCCCATTACTCATTCATCATATACCATTTGGTGGCAATGATGTTGGTTATCTATTCATCTATTACTTCCCTCTCTGTGTTTTAATGTCTAGAGATCAATTAACATCTTCCACAAGGTTTTAGCACATAGTAAATGCATACTGAGTACTTAAAGGCCAGTTAGAGGAATTTGATTTACTAATGTCTTACTCTAAAGTCTTAGTAGGTCACCTTGGTTAAAATGCATCTGGGTCTATAAATACAGTATGGAATGTTCCCACAATGGGAATTTCTGCATCCAGGGGTAACTAATAGAAAAAACTCTTCAAACTTTTCCTTATAAGAAGGTAACTTCTTCACCTATAGATGGCCCTGTGAAAAGATGAAGAGTACATCCTTTTTAAGTGTAAGAATTTAAACCCAATAGAAGAAAACCCATTAAGGAGCAGTTCTGAGAAGAAAACTCTTGGACGTGATGACTAGTAATATCTTTTTAAAAATCCTTAAATGTGCTATACCTTTTAGATTGGTCTTTACTTTGGGAAGCGAGTAAAATGATCATAAAAACATACTGTGTCTAAAAAGAGACTCTTTAGTCATTAATGTAAAAAATAGAGCTACTGAAATAATTTGCAATCATCTAATGGAATGAAAGATATTTTAATTGCTATAGGCAAGAATAGGATAGTCCAAGTCGATATGACTAATGGTCCTAGAGACCTGTTTCACAGGTCATATTTTAAAGTGTATGTTTGTGAGTGTCAAACCTTACAGCATTTAAGAAATGATTATCCCCCTTTTCTTGGTCGCAAGAGCGAAAACTAGTTTGGGTCCATCTTTTTGTATCACCCTAGACCACTATACCAGCACCTCTCACCTGGACCACTGAAGCAGCCTGCTGGCTAAACTCCTGCTTATCTTTCTACATCCTGTAGTTCATTCTGCACCCAGCAACCAGAGTGATCATCTGAAATCTCAAGATCACTCCCTCCCGTGCTTACACTTTCTAGTGGCTTAGAATGAAATCTAGACTTCTTGCCAAAGACTACCAGGTAGGTGGCCTGGTCTGGTCTACCAATCCAACCTCAACACATATACTCTCCCCCGACCTATAGCCACCAGCCTCCTTGCTGTTTCTCAAACAAGCCAAACTCTATTCTGCCTTCAGACTCTGGATCTTGAAGCTGCTTGAACTCTTTTCTGCTGATTTGTCACCTGGCTGGCTCTTTCTCATTTCCAAGGACTCAGCTTAGGCATGATCTACTCAGAAAGGTCATCTAGGCTTCTTCCTTCAGTGCACCTGTCATTCTGTACTGGAAGAGGAAAAACTGCATTACTGGTGAGATTATACAGCAATATTTAATTACATGGAAAGATGTTCATGACTAGTGATATGTGGTAAACAAAAAGAGGTTACAAACTGTATGCAGTATGATTATGTTTCAGTGTATGCAGTATGATTATAATTTTGTTTTTAAATGTGTCGTGCGTGTGTATGTAAGTAAAAATGAGTGGAAACATATACTACAAAATGTTTAGAAGTTATCTAAGTAGTGGACTTTTGATACATATATTTAACTTCTTGGCATTTTTTTGTGAAAAGCTTTCTTTTCATAATAATAAAAAGCAGAGTTTAAAACAATGAAAAAAAAAGTTGTTTTTTATCTTTCAAAACCAACCCATGTTAAAAAGAACATCGTGACTGCTGCTTTCCAACTCTTCTGTCTTCTCATCCTACTTGTCAAGAACCTCAGACATAAACATATAAACTTTATACCATGCTGAGACAAAGGATTTGCTTTGCATTTTCCAGGCGGCATGTCAGCAGCCTGTTTTTCAGAATGTTTAAGAGCAATTGCCATAAAGTGAATTTACTGTCTCTTAATAAGTCTATCAGAACACTGGGGGATAGGAAATCTTCAGAAGTGCAAAATACAGAGCTAACTACCAACCACGAAGCAGAGGAAGTCCAGTAATGTGTTCAGGCTATAAGCCTTCATGGAGACACCCGTCTGCCTTCACCATTATTTATCATCTTGGTTTCTAGTTACTTTATTACCACAAGAGAGAAAAAAATAGCCATGGCTTCAACTTGTACTGGCTTCAGAGACAACCATACATGTTTTAATACACTGCTTGGCACACATGGTAAGTAGTGTTATATTCACTGCTACTGCAAAGTGAGACTAGGAAATCTGAGAAAAGAATGAGACTCACACTTGCTTAGGTTAAAGGCCTTCAATCATCCATGTCTAGAAAGACCAAGACGCCCTCCCATCTGCTCTTATCCTAGATAGCCACCTCCAGCTTACCAGGGTATAGCCATGCCTGACCTGAGATGACTCCAGACTTCTTAGAGAACACATTTTTTAAGTAAGAAGGACATCCATCCATTTTGTCTCCAGTGTGTACAATGTCACATTTTAAATAAACACCATCTCATTAATAAGTAAAAGAAATATATTTAGGTTGACCAACTTGAGACAAACCAGCTCTTCAGTTCTGCAACTTAAATCTATCAGGAAATAGCAGGAAAAATGGCTTCAGTGTATCTGTTTTGATGGTAGGAGAAATGGACTCAGTCACACAAGACAATCTCTTTAGACCAGAGCCAATCTTATAGATCTTACACTTAAGTAACATGCCCACATTTCATAAAGAGTGATGACAATCTTATCAGTGAAGAAATAACTTCTGATGAAACTATATGGTCACGCATTAAAGTTCTTTTTATTTTTTTTCTGTAAATGAACTTTTTTGTGTGTGGGGAGGACATTTAAAAAATTACAGCAGTATGGTGGCTTATAGGACATTTGGGATAAAAGCTTAAAAGGAACAAAGACAACCTAATATTCCTAGAGGCTGTCATACACTATCTCACTCACTTTTCACAAACACGACTTGAGCACGGCATTGTTATTCCTACTCATCAGTGACAGATTTAGGCTCTTGTTTAGGGTCATATAGCTAGTGTATCATAGGGCTTGTATCTGTAGTCATGCCTCTTAACTAGATTATATGAGTTGACTAACATGAAGTAGAATAGCCAAGTACTTCTTTCCTACTATTGGACCTGAAAACTTAGGGCCTGTTATAGACAAGGTATGAACATGGTCTGCTTTCCTGATATGCCTCATAACATCTTTATTTATTCTATTTTATAATCTGAGTAAAAATCTAGAACCAGCCTCAGGTCATAAGGAAGAAAGGAAGAAACAACAATGCTTGTTGCCCAACTGTGTGTATGCAACAATACTGAAGAACACCACTATTTCTAATGAGTCAGCATATGAACTTCCTGGAGCTCCCCTGGGGGAAGTAAAAAAATAAATCCAGTATGACCTCCAAGATTCTTCAACAACCTGTTGGTGGTACTTCTTGCTCAACCAAACCTAATATACCTCCCCACTCCCTGGTCTTTTACAGATGAGGAAACCGAGGTCTAGAGATCAACTGATCCTCAAAGTCCCAGAGTTAGCTGGTAGCAAAGGGAGGACTAGAACCCAGGTCTTCTACCTCCCGACCCTCGCTCTTTCCAATATTGCTCTTTCCAATATGCTTCTGCCTGATATATTTTACAGTGGATGGTGACAGAAATCATAATGGCAGCCATCAACCATTAACTGGATGCTTACTCATGGCCAGGGTCAGCAGTAAATGTTTTAGATGAATGATTCAATTTAATCCTCAGAATTACCAACCTACAAGGTAGATGAGGAAACGGGCTCAGAAGGATTAAGTAACTTCTCCAAGACCCCACTATGAGTAAGAACAGTAATAATGTAGAATTCTTGAGGTAAAAAGGACCTTTCTAGAGCTAAAGTTTCATGTCTGTACCAAACCGCCTTTCTCTGCTTACCAGGTTTGGTGAAAATTGCAGTGATTAAATATGAACAACAGATCTATCTTCTTACTGTTACAGTTTATTCCATCTACTTTACAAAAGTAAATATTTACAAAAACAGATTTCAAGAGAAAAGTGGCACAATCAATCTGTCCCTTGCTGCCTCCTTGATGCTAATCCTTGAGTTTCTCAAAAGGGCGAAAGGCCCACTCAGTGTGAATCTGCTTTTGAGACACAAATATATGTTTATGGGGAAAAGAACATAATTCAGGCATAAATAAAATATAATAGTTCTTTAAATAATGAAATTATAGTGTCCCGAATTTGGAACATTAGGTATGCAGTTTAAATGCAGTGCCTCTGTTCACTGATTGAGATGCACCCAAGGTGACTGAGGAGGCTCAGTCTGAGCTCGCAGAACTGAGCTCAGTCCTGAGCTCACTCTATTCATTACTTTCTGAATCTGCATTTTCAGCACCCCTTTTCTCATGTGTTGATGCTTAGAACATAATTCTCAAGAACTAGTGTCTTGCAATTGCTAAGAAGAAAGTCTTGTTAACGGGTTTCTCAAAGTTGTTTGTACTTAAAGAAGCTCAGGATGACATCTTGGGGTACTGAATATCACTCAGGAAGATCCTTTAACCTCTACAGTTTGCAGTTTTATTAGTAGTAAAATGAAAGGCAAGCTGAGGTACTTTTTACCTCAAGAATTCTACATTGTTACTGTTAATGGAGAAACGAGTTCTAAAACCAATTTTTATCCATTCCTCTTTTGTTCATTTGCTCCCTCCTTTTCTTTTGCTTCAGCTCCAGTTACCTCCATTTAACCTCAAACACATTTTTATTCAAAAATATTACCTTATCTTTAAGGTGGTAAGGTAATATTCTTACATATATTAGAAGCATCAGTAAAGCAATTTATTTCTACTCCAAGGAAATGTGTCATCTTATTACGAAGGAGAATACAATGCAGAGGGCATTCACATGGAATTAAGGCATGTATGATATAAGCTAAAGAGGTATAGAGCACGATCACTTGATTTAATATTTTTTAGAAACCACAACAGTAATCCCTTAGTGAAGGGATTCTAAAAAGTTATTAATATAAACTTAAAACTAGAGTTTCTGGAAACATTTAAATTACAGCCACAATCATAAGAAGCCACAGTATGATGACTAACATTGCTTTATTAAAGCTGACAAATGCTTTGGTTTGGTTGCATTTTGTATTCTAAGAAACGTATGTGTGTATTTTAACTATGACCAAGATCTTTTTATCCCTCATGTAGAAAGGTAATCAGAGATCAATACGCCCTAAAAGCTTTTTCTGCTCTCCCAAACTTTTAACATAAAAACAGTAACTAATCAATGTAATATCTAGAAAGAGATTAAAGGTTTCCTCTAGAACACTACAGTGACCAAAAAAAAAAAGTTTTCTTTTTTACCTGGGAAGAGCGGTGATTTTCCCCCATTTCTCCACACAGAATCTTCTTGGGCCATTACTCCCTCGGAGAGAAGCAAATCCTTCATAGGGAATGCTGGATGTGCCTGTAACAAACTATCAACCCAAGAAAATAGAAAGAGAAGGTGAAGCCAAGAGACCAGCTGCCAAGAAAGGCATGGCATCGTCCACATGCAAAGCTCCTGGGGACGGGCAGCATGCTGCTTGCTGGTGGGAAAGCTTGGAAGATAAAACTTTACAGGTGTGGAATAACCACAAGATGAAAATTCTGGCCAAGAACCAGAATACCAAGGAAGGACAGTACATTATAATGGGAAAGGGGATGTGAAAGTTTTGTAGAAGATAAAGTATCCTGACTAGCTTAGAAGTTTAAACCTGCTATATTTTCCATTATAGGTTAATAAAGCAGGTATATCAATTAACCTAGTCTAGTTAGCATCAGTTCCTGATCAACTCATCATGAATAATAAAAAAGAAAATTTCTGGGCCTCCAAATTTGAGGGCCCAATCTTTGATCCAAAGGAGTTAGGACCCAGTCTACTTGTAAGGCTTTGCCTGAGCATCCAGAAGGCTTCCTTGTGTCTGATATCTCTTTAGCTGCAACCAACCAGCAATTGCCCTGTGTAACTATAAACACCACAAGAAAATGAGTTAGTTTTTCCACTGTTCTTGAACTTCATTGTTATCTCTAATTTGTTGAAAGTTATATGGAGGAAAAGAAAGGACTCTTTATCAAGGAACTGGGTCACTTCTTAAGGGACTGAATTAAGATCATCTTTTTCTGTTGCTAAGGATGCTGCCTTGCAGAGTACCCCGGGACCTCTTTCTGAAAGGGCCAGACTGCCCTGAAGGCAGAGGCTGTTCCTGGGATTCTTGGACTGGAGTTGGTACTTCCTCACAACTCTAATGAAATGCTTTGATTTGGTCGGGGATGTTCTGCAAAGTGATGTAGCCAAAGAACCATGCAATCTGCAGAATCCGGAAACAATGTATTCCGCATTTGCAGATAAACATGCGATGTATTTATTGCGTATACTTAGCAGTTATTAAAAATATGCAATTCCAACAATAATTACATTAATGCATTAAAAAGATTAACTAATGCCATCTTACCTGTAACAGCCTTAGTCGCTGTTCATTGTTGAATCTTTCCACTGCAGCCCAGAACCACCGAATTACAATATGATTGTCATGATATCCTATCAAACCAATTATGAAAGCCCATATTACTATGGCTTTTTTACCTTAAGCCATCATGACACATTGACAAAAGACCCCAGACATAAATCATTGTCTTACTTCTTTAAAGGCTGTTTATAACTTAAGGCTAAGAAATAACACTGTAAATATGATTGTATGAGTATCAAAAGTCAAACAAAAACAACACTAAATGAAACCAAGAGGTCTCTGTTTCCATTTAGAAGTCACTAAATAAAATCAGTGGAGAGAAGAATAACAAATGAGTTATTTCAACCATATTATTTCTGAAAAATATAATTGCTGTTTTTGGAAATGCTTAACTCTTTTGGTCATTCATTTAAGAAATAATTTTTTAGTAGCACTATGCCAAGCTTGGGGGTACATTGGCAAAGGAAACAGACCCTCACAGGGCTTCTGGTAAAGAACAGACATATATTAATCAAATAACTATGTAAATAAATACATAATTGCAAACTATTTTAAAACTGCACATAATGTTCATATTTTTAAATAACTTTTTATTAATAAAAAGAGAAAAGCAATTTCATTACTTTAATTTCTTCAACTAATAAATCCCAATCATCAAACTAAATGTTACTTTTATTCTATACTTTAGTAGAATTTAATAAAATGTCAAAAGTATCATTCCACAGGTGTATTAAGGTAGTAGTTGTGGGTTCCAAAACCTCTCAATGAAGAAAAATTAAGTTCGAAGAGAAGGCTGACAGAGATTAAGGTACAAACAGTGATTCAAACCAATTGACATAGTAAATGTGTACGAACTACTCTAATTTTGAGTCAGTAGAAGTAAGTCCAAAATAAAAAGTGGGCAGAAACTATTTTACTTCAAATTTTTCTTCACATGTTTCAGTGGTTATTTACCATTTGATCAGGGATACTTATTAACCTTTGGAGAAGAAAGGGATCCAAGTGAAAGATAAATAAAACTAGATTGGACATGATGATGTATAGACTCCATGTTCTCCTTTTGGCAAAGACTAGCTATTTGGTGCTGAGCAAATAGCTTTCCCATCTATAAAATAAGTACATTGGCTCTTTATAGCTTTAAAGTTTTCTGATCTTACGAACCGGTCCTTTTCTACCTCTCCTTTGTTGTTTGTGCCAAACCCTTTGGAGGAGGAGGAGCAAAAGTGTCTTGCTCCTTCTGAAAAGTGTCAGCTGCCTTCTGAACATATGGCAAGTGGCAGCAGAGCCACCTCTTCGTTCAGGGCCAGCTAGTTGGGTTAGCAAACATGGCAGTTAGGTGTCTTGCCCTTTTCCTGCCCTTTACCCATAGCACTCTCCTCCCAATTTCATTTGATAAGATTTCATTTGATAAGATTTACAATAACCATAGAAATAGGTACTTGATTAGTCATATGTGAATAAAAGTTTATACTGTGTAAATATAATGGCTTTTTTGATTAACAGCATTGCTATTAGAATCACTTAGGGGGGAAAATGAGCTAATAATATTTATGGTAAGATGTCAGTTATGTAATGTGTTAGAGAAATTGTGTTCTAGTTAGTGAAAATAGTTTGGTTAAGCAAGTTATAATAACCAAGGCCATATATAAATTATTCATTGGGCCAACTGGGAAAGACTTATTATAGCAGTTGGACTTCAGAAATAGAAGCAATTGAAACTGCAATTTAATACTACTTTTCAGAGAAAACGGGTGAACAAGGCCAGCCCACAGCAACAGCGAGGAGCTGGGAGAGCCAAGCACAGGCGAAAACAAAAGTAAGTTATTTTTTACTCCAAACTTTAAAATTTTTTTTTTTTAAATCTGTTTCAATTTATGGATAACTGGAGATCTGTTCAGCTTGGTTTATTCTGCTAAATGATATGAATTCGGGTACTTAAAGTTTGTATTTTTCACTCTCCAAGTTCAGAACTATTGCTAACTTCTTACATTTTGAGTTAAAAAACCAAAACCAAAACCTAACCCAAAACAATTGTTATTTGTCATGACTTTCTGAGGACTTCATAATACTACAATAAATTTCAGAAAGTATATTCTTTCTTTGCTTAAAATTATTAGATAAAACTTTAACTCTGGGTTAGCATCAGATCCCTTTCAAAGTGTATTAATTCAACAATCAATTTCAATGCCTTCGATCCCAATTATTAATGGAGAATATGTACTGCACTATAGAAATGCCACTTCTAAAGCTTCCCATTCGGTGAAGTGTCAGAGAGCGCAGTTTTTAACTAATCTTACTTTTTAGTTGAACTTAATGCTTGAATTTAGAAGGGCTTTTTCAGTAAACTTCTTGAATTTTGAGAACCATGTCTTATTCCATTCATGTGTTTCAACTGTGAATTACAGTTGTTAAGTAGTTCAATGAAATATAGAAAAACTGTGTTTGCTCATCAGGTGGTTCACAGGGTGTGCCTCTTCAAGTTTTAGAATGAAGATAGAATAGGTGGAGTTAGAGCTCCTTGGTGCTTCACTACCAACATCATAAAACAATTAATTAGTGTTCTTATGGTCATATTTCTTCACCAATAATTAAGTGTTATGACATCCTCAAATGGTGTGTAAATAGTCCTTCCTCCACTTGACAGATGAGGTAACTAGGAAGAGAAGGGAATGTACCTAGCCCAAGTCTCAAAAGAGACTGCTTCAGACGTATATGATTAGAGTGCAATTGTTTTTGCCTGTCCTGGATTCAGACCAGCATGCCGAACCATTTACCTCTCTTTAATTTCAAACTTAAAACCCAGCCATCTATAAATCAAATTTCACCTCCTCTATATTCTGTGTTGTTTCTCCAGTCACTTAGGTCTATTTCAGCTGTGCCTGCGATGACAAGTTCTAGTTCTCTTGCATCAAAAACAGATACCAGCCTGGCATCCACCACCTATAGAATAAAAAGAAGACAGGGTATGGTTTAAGAATCTGGAGAAATCTCAGCTATAATTAAGCTTCATCAGAAAAAGAGGACATAAGGAGTTTGGGGAATACTGTGTATGTACTCTGTGTAGGCACTTTAAAATCTCTAAAGCTCTCTACAAAACAGGTATTTTTAGTACGAGGTTGATGAGATTTTCCTCAACAGAATTTTTATTTTATAATTGAGCACTGATTAATTCAGTTGTTTTTCTCTTTTGAAAAAGATCTAGTGCTCCTACAAGAAGTCACATGAAATACTTGTAAAAACTCATTCAGACCCTCAGCTACAATCTTTTCACATATCAAGCATGAGATAAGATTACCCGTATCTAAGCATGAGTAAGGTGCATGACTTAAATGTTAGCAGTGGTTATTAAATTGTCAAATGCTATTTAAATTCAGGTCATTTTAGTTCAGTGGTCTCTTGTAACAGGGCCTTAAGCTTTTTTGTGTTCTTGAAGCATAACAAAATTGGAGTTTTTAAATCGAAAGGAAGCAGTACAAACAGCAAAAGAAAAATTGAAATATGGCACACATATAAAGTACAGTAAGATGGGCAGTGGTATCATTGATATCAGACCGCAAAATCCCACTCCTATTGACTTTCTTTACCTCGTAGAAGCCGCGCACTAAGCTCTCTGTCTGTTGCACAACACCCCTCTCGATCCTCCATTTCACCATCCTCTCGATGTACTCCTTCTTGTTCTTCTCTGTGACTGGGATATTGGCACCCCCTGGTTTTAATTCTCGTTCAGTAATCTGAGATTTAAAAACGAAAAGACTGACCATAAAGCAATACTTTTGAGGTTGTAAGGACCCTGCTACCAATGAGCTGAAATCAGCTGGCTCCCTGTCCCTACCCTAGCTTGGGCTCATCCCACAATCAGGTTGTGAGAAGCCCAGGCATACACCATTGTTCAGTAAAACCTGGGCATTGAGCTAATGTCTGAAAGCCTCAGTGGTTAAAAAATACATATTGGAAGCGCTGAAGGTTAAGTTTTAAATCCTTACTGAACAGATAAGCCGTTTAAAAGAAAATAAATTGGCTCCAGATTCTGACCCACTGCTATTTGAATGTTTGACAAAAACACATTTTCTCAAATTCATTTAGGGTTCAGAATCGACTACATATACAAAGCTCAAATTTAAGTAAAGATTTGCTTTACAGAAACAGAATTACATTCAAGTGGATGTTAAATTGAGAACTTCTTTTCCAGAACACAAAATTCAGAAAACCAAATATTGCCTAAATAAAAATATTAGTTATGCATTAGTATGCAATTTCTGAAAGAAATCTTTCAATCAATCCTTCCATCAAATTTGTACAAAATTAATATATTTTTGAACCTTCACCAAAATATTTACTTTGTCTCAGTTTCAATACAAAACAATCAGTTTCAGTTCTGCAATATGAGAGCTAAGTACAAATGCCAATTAAATAATTTAATATTCAACTCTGGGATAGCATGGACTTTTAAAAACTGTATTTTATACAAGGTACATTCTAATATGTGGATACTTTAGTTGGAAATAAAAAGAAGATTGCTTACAATACACAAATAGTTATTACAATCTGTAAATTAGAACATCTTAACCTATAGTCGGCATTAGAATAATCTTTATAACCAAGATTGTTGTACATTTACATAAACCTGGGTTTAAACCACCTAACAAGCCACAGATAAATAAGCATTGAATCTTAGCCACTGAGTTAATTCTTCACCAACCAAGAGCCTTCAATTACCGCACTTAGTCACCAGTTATTCACATACACAGACCTGCCCAAAAACTTCTTCATTCACCGTGAATGTGAGGTCCAGAATGTCATGGATATCATTGTCTTTCATCCACTGCAAGCTCTGGTGGAACTCTTCATCAAGGTATTCCAGATCACTAAGGTCACACAGACTAAGACGACAGACAGAAACAAATATGTGGGCATGGCTATTAGCAAAAACTCAGAAAAAAAACTAAGCATTAAAGACAAGAAAATCATCAAGATAGGCAGTGATTTCTGAAATGTTCTTAGTCAAATTCAGCAACCAAGCCAGTGAAATAATGCAGAAATTTAGTATAAAATTTAAAAATCCTCGATATATATAAAATGCTTTAGGAATCACTCAGTCTCTCTTTTCTTTCAGAGAAACCGGAAGAGAAAAAGTGGCTGCCATTTGCACAATTACCCACAGTTAATGCCAGAGCACGAACTGGAACTGGGGTTGACTGCTTGGGTCCAGTATTTTTTGGCTATGGTAAAGTACTTTTAAATATTGTTCTCCTAATTAGAAATTCTTTGTATGTTTCAATACTGAACTTTAACACTCCTCTTCCCCGCCAAAGACTAGATACCGTCATCTACATTTACCCATATTCCCTTTTTCTTCACAGTTCTTACTATTTCTCTGATTCTGAAAACAGCAAGCCACAGAATTGTTCTCAGTTATAATAATTTTCTATATTTCTCTCCTCTTTTTTCTTGCTGAGTTAGGATCTGCATGAGGTGGAGTTACTATTATATAAGTGTAAGATGGCAACAATTGACTTAGTTGTTTTGAAATTTCCTCCCATCAGCCCAATTTCAAAGGTCATTTTATTTGGTTCAGTCTAAATATTTATTAGGCATCAAGTATACCAGACATCTTGATAGCTACTTGATAAACACTTACTTTCCTCAAGGAACTAGTGGTCTGCTTATGGAGATAGGCCATGAATAGATAAGTTAATGTAAGGTGACAAGTAATAGCCTAGGGTGGTAATACTTATAACTTGTGCATTTTTTATAGGTATGTTACACTCCAATTAGAAAATAAAGATAAAGTAGATACAGGGAACTCTCAGAGCAAACATGAAGGACATTACTTCAAACTGGAGATTCAGGAAAAGCTTTTTGGAGTAGATGATACCTATATTAAATTTTACAGAATGTTTAAAAGCTAGAAAAGTAAAGGGAAATGGATGAAAAGGTGAGAAGGCGAAAAAGAGAAAGGAGAAGAAGAGAACAATATGAACGAAGCACAAAGGCATGGAGTATACAGAATACTCCAAGCATATCAGCAGGACTAGAGAGTTAACCACAAGACGGATGTCCAGAAAATGAGGCTGGGAAAGTAGCTGGAAACAAGCTTTGAATGTCATAGTACGGAGCTTGGTCATTCAGAACTATTGAAAGGTTTTAAGACAGGGAATAACATGATCATATATGAGATGTGACTTTAAATTGTTTCTTTGGAAGTTGCACTGTAGAGGATTACTTAAAAGGGGGGAGGGATGGTTATTATTGGAGGGTGGAGACCAATTAATAGATCACAATAGTAATCTGAACAAAATAAGATAAGGGTTTTAATTAGGACATAGTTGTTAAGGGTGGAGAGAAGACAGATTTAAAAATTATTTAGAAGGCAAATGTGGAAATTAATAAATGGTTTTATTGGGCGATATAAAGAAGGATATCTAAAATAGAGGTGGCAAATAAACTCATATTGCAAGCTAACTCTGATTAATTGCCAATCTTAAAGGCTATAAGTTGAAAAAATTCCTGAGGCCAAGACAAGTAGGAAAAATTTCTATAAATAATTTGTGAACATATTGTGGGAATGGGATGGGAGGTGAGGAAGAGCAGACCATGTGTTGTGCATGTGCCATCCCTGTTTGGGGGTAACTCTTGATTTGAGACCACAATAACTTGAGAATATTGGGACCGTGGACTGTGACTGGGCACATGGGAGGAGGTACATTTTCAGGACAGGGGAAATTGATGAGTTTTGTTTTAACCTTGTTGATTTTCAGCTACCTGCGAGACATGCAGGTGGAGATATTCAGTGGTCTGATAATCACTCGAGCCTACAAATCAAGGGAGATCAAAACTGAGAGTGTAGATTTGAGAGTCAGTAGATGAAATAGGTGAAGAGATTTCCCCATGAAAATACACAGATAAAGAAAAGAAGGGAGCTAAGAATGGTAGCTCTAGGAACACCAAGGTTTAAGGGAAAATTATAGAAGCTCACAAAGGAGACATAAAAGTCAAAGAGAACAGGGAGATGACAGTGTCATGGACGCCATAGAGAAAAGACTCAAGATAAATGGGTATAAAAAAAAAGCATCAAAAGCAGCAGAATGGTCCATTAAGATAAGAACCAAAATATATTATTTAAACGCTTCCATAGGTTACTGGTGGAAAAGAAGCCAGACTAAAGTGTGTTGAGGGTGTGTCAACAGTTGATATAGACTACTCTTTCAAGAAACTTCAATGAGAAGAGAAGAGATAAGCAATGAAAAGGGAAGAGGAAAAATGGGCCAGGGGAAACCAGAGACGAAGATGCCCAGTGCCCAGTTGCCCAGGGCTTCATTAGCCCAGATACCAAAAGGGAGGATGGCAAAAAGTCTTCTTATGAGCTCATGAGGAACACTTTGTTTTCATTTGAGGTCTCGGCTTCCATTTTACAGAAAGCAGGTACATGGCTTTGTTTTAACCTTGTCGATTCTCACTTAGAGAATGAGCTACACAGAACCAAGACATCATTCTGTGCTTTTTCACTGCAAGTTTTAGCCACTACCCCCATAGACAGTTGCCTTCTCCTGTTCAGCCTCGTAAATTACTACTGATTACAGGAGAGAAACTGCGCTACATTTTACAATAATTGTGAACTTTCATTGTGATAACAATGAAGAAAAGTTATGTGAATGCTAAATTTTCATCTGCTATCATAAATTACTGTCTTGCATACTGGTAGGTCTCAAGAAAAATATGAGACTGACCACCTCTAACAAACAAACAAAATAAGACAAAAGGAGAATGAAAAATGTGAACCAAGAGTAAGCAGTTGAAAGTTTGCATAAAGCAAAATATAAAGAGCGTCTCATAAAGGATAGGGGGCTGTGAGTCACCAAGGCTAACATAAACTATTCTATTAATAATCAGCATTAACACCACTGGAATTCCAGTACCGTATTTGAAGTACAATTGTTTTCAAGAAACACTTGTTGCAACAAATGAGAATAAATTATTTGGCGTGGAATGAAACTAAGACTTTGGGGGCAAGACAGGATTAAAGGATCAGAAGCAGGAAAAACACGGCAACTGTATTTGAAACTGTATTAGTTTCAGAAATCTAAACCACTATTAAGTTTACTAACAGATTTGAGGTAGTGAGCAGATAAATGACATTGACAAAAGACCCTTTCAATAAAGGAAGTACTGCATTCTCACATGCTAATTACACAAGCAATAAAAATACTCTTACATTCTGAGAAGAGCCTTATAAAAGGGCCGTGTGAAGAAGGCATCCAACAAATACTGGTGTATTAGCGCAAGACCAAGGATCCTACCACTGAACCGGAACCTGTGAAGGAAAAGCATGAGATCACTTACATGACATGGAGCAGTTTCTAAATAGTTCTATTTGCTTTTTAGAATGCCTTCCAGCTCTAACCATCTATGTTTATCCAAGATTAATTGCCCACTAGGTCCATGAGAGTTTGTGTGCTGTAGGTTGTGTCTTCGTTAGGCCAATATTCACATCTACTTGTTGAAGAAATCTGTTTTACTCTGATATTTAGAGAGATATTGTTCCATCTTCACCCCGTGTCAATCATGTCCACTGTGTAGCACCCCACATGGCCATCATGTCAGTGAAGCCACTGACTGTTAGCATACCAGTGAAGCCACTTCTAAGAGACACCGACAGAATGATACTGGTGGTGGGGGTGGGGATTCTAATTTGCTTGTATGAATATTAGCAGGACTTCTCTAATACAAACCCAGTAGCAATTCCCTTTTCAGGAAAAGCCCAGTCTCAAAGTGAAAAAGTTCCTGTTGCTATTCTCTCTTAAACCCCACTCCTGAAGATAATTATCACCATCTAAGAATTATGCATGTGGACATTTGGGGGAGTTTCCTCAAAGGACATTCTGTTCTCTAAAATTTCAAGGCTCAATTCTATTCTGAATCACTTTGGAAACTTTATTAAATATATCTGTCATGACTGGATTTGCTGACTGAGATATACACTCATTTTCTCTTTCAAAATTTGAGCACTCAAGTTTCTAGCTCTTTGAAAGTCTGATGCCTTCCAAAAGTGTAAATCCACACTGAGGTTCATTCTGTCTATTTGTAATTTTAGTAGAGGCAGCCATTTTAAGATTAATGTTCAGCAGATTTGTTTTTCTTTATTTCCACTTATGTTAGCATAACTGCAATAGCTACAGTTGGGAGGACTCCAAATTGTACTGAACGGAAGTTAATTTGAAGAATAAGTCCTAAAAGTTATGCCCTCCACCCACCAACATTAACTTTATGACTCCAAGAAATTTCTTCATGAGTCCTACTCGTGTCCTTTTTTTGTTGTTATTACTATCAGTGAAAATGAGCAGAAACAAGTAAATGGGGTTATAAAACTAAAGTCTGTAAATGCAGGGATTTAAAAAAAAATATAAGGACTTTTGGTAAGAGTGCAATTTGGGATTTTCAGAATAAATAATTCCCAGATGGGAATCCTATACCCATTCTCCTTGATGACTTCGTGTGAGAAATTAGGAAGGGGGCTATCCCTGGCTACAAACTGCAAATGGCTAATGGGGTAAATGGCCACCGCTGTGACGCTGCACTCCTGCCCTTCTGCCAGGGTTCTCTTCTACCAACAGTCCCTCCAGGTCACCCCATCCTCCCTCCTCCTACTAGAATACCATCATCACCTCACCCGCGTCCCCGCTGCTCTGCCCCTCCCCCACTGTTAGCTACTTCCCCAAGGGCTGCTCTAGAAGCTGCCTGATCTCTTGGTCAGGACTTTCCCCTACTCACCCTCAGCCCACCTCAGAGCTCCGAGATGACCGAAGGTACAGAGAGAGATTCAGGGGTCTCGCCAGGAACCTAAAGTCATCCATAACTTTCTTTGAATGGGAAAACTTTTTGAATTCTACCCAGCTCACTTAAAATTGGTCTTATGGAACATACTTTATTTTTAGTTTGGAGACTGCCTGTATATATAACTTGACAACAAAAACAAGAGTCAAATGAGATATTTAATTGAAAATATGATTTTCTCAAAAAAATGTTAAAAGAAATATGGATTCCTTATAAAAAATAATATCACAGAAAATCAATAGAAGAAGAATGTTGGGGAAAAATTACTTACCATTCGTGGTGATTGTCTACAAAAGCAGACATGGGACTTATTTGTACTGTGTATGTGTCATTGGCTGAATATTCAAATAAGCCATAATATGGGTTAAAGAGTTCTCTGGACACGAGGAAGAAAAACTCTCTGGAAGGTCCACTGTAATCCAACCTTTAAAAAAAATCAACAAAAAGAACAACCAGTTATTATTTTTTCACATATATTGGGCACATTTTCTACAGAGCTCAACTTTCTAGAACACTCATTACAAGCCTAACTGTCCACATTCCAGGACTGTCCAAACAAATCACACAATCATGATTCCTGATCTCACCCATGCCTTGAACCAGAATGGCAAGATGGACATTATAAACGGAGCATATCGTAAACTAAAGCTACCTATCAGATAATGGATAAAGAAGAAAATATACTAATAATTTGATTGTATAAACATGTACACAAAGCTAAATATTTTAAATGTCTGGAATGAGATTACAAGGAAAGGGAGTACGGTGGGAATGCTTAATTTAAACAGGGTAAACCCAGAGAGCATTAGCTACCTACATCCATGGGATATGGAGTTCACATGGATTTCTGAAACTTTTTTAAATGGGGGAAGAAAGAGACTTCAGTGATTTACTGAGAGGATATTACAGATACAAGCCCCGCTATGGAGATCAGAGGCAAAACAATGGGATGATAGGGTTCAAGTGAAAACTTCGAGTTATAAAACACCAAGGAAAATTACAGAAGAGAAAAGTGAGGGACTCTAAAGCTTCCTAAGGAGATAAGGAGAGTATTGGAGAAGAGGCTGAAACTCTAGAACCCGAACTACAGTGTAAATTCCATTTTACTCACAAAGACATCAGGGTCAAAGTGAAGTATGAGAAATGATTGTGTTAGGTTTGAGGAATGACAAGTGGCCAAAAACGCTGAGAGCAAAAAATGCCGTAAAGAGGAGTTTGCAATAAAGCAAATTGGTATTTAAAATGAAAAGTATAAGGGACATCTACCCTATTATAAGTGATTATACATGGGCTCAAAGACAGGAATGCTAAAGGGAGAATGAAAGAAATAGGTTAAGTTGGAGTGGTAGGATTTCATAAGACTTCAATTGTTCACACTACCTTTTTTTCTCTTAAGGAATTTCCTCCATAGACATACACATAGGTATAATTTTTAAAAATATTTTTATTTTATATACAGTTATATATATATATATATATTATTAAAATAACTATAAGAAAGAAATCATCTGAGTCTTGCCCAGTGATAAAATTGTGTGATAGAGAAAAGGATCCTAGTAGGTGGAAGATGGAGCCGGAAGACTAGCAAGAAAAATAAAATGGCTTTTACACGTCTTAGTTGGGAGTTTAATAGAATTTACTTAGACTTCAGCTATTCACATGCTACTTCCTCAATTTTTGCCGTATCTGAATATATACCATTATTAACTTAATATTTTTCATTAAATCAACTTTAAATTCACTTGTTTTTTTTTCAATGTAGCCTTGTCTTACACAATATTATGAAATTATGATGTGCTAGCTTTATATTTTCCAATACACATTAACAAAAATACATAATTAAAATAAAAAAATGTCAGTCTGTGTAATAGTTAAAATCATTTCATACATCACCAGTCCACACTGCTCTTTGTAGACTGACAGGAAACTTATGTGTGCAGAAAAATGCAAACCTATCAGACTCTCAGATCCAAAAAGGCCTTAAGGGGACATGATGAAACTGCCTTCTTAGGTAGCTGAATATAATGTGGCTAGCAGGTGGCCACCAGAATTGGTGGGACTATGTTTAGATTACCCTCGGGATTCTCAAAACAGGACTCTGGCTGCCTCCCAGGTGCAAGGATGCAGACTATACCTCCTCGTGCTAAGACCGAGGCAGCCTCCTGTGGCTTCCTCCCACTGTCTAGTTCTGGTCTCTGACGCCACCAAGAACAAATACTTCTTCCACTTGAACGTTCTTCACATACTAAGAGGCTTTCTTTCAACAAATATTTGAGTGCCTATTATGTTTTGGGTACCAATCTAAATGCTAAAGATACATAATTTTTTTGAAAAGTCATTTTCTATAAGAACTCTTTAGTAATTTCTGTATCCCTGGTTTCTGCCCCTTCTTGCTGCCTTCCCCATTCCTGAACATAGCTACTTGTTTCAACCTCCCCTCAAAGCAGGGTTGGGAATTCCCTTTCCACCCTGGTCACTCTACTCTGGACACTCCACGGTGTCAAAGTCTGACCTAAGGGATGTTGTCTAATACTGGTCATCATACTTTGGGGTGTGGTCTTGTAAGTAAGGAGCTTAGAAAGGGCTCTTGCCCTCTCTACCTGGACACTTCATTCCACTACTGCAGCTTGAAATTATCCTGCCTTGTGGAACAGCCCCTTTGTTGACTCACTGAGCTAGTCATCAGCTAAAACCTTTCACCTGTGCTGCTTTAACCCAAGACTCTCCTATCCTCTCCACATGTCACTGTATCTTTTTAAAAGCTAAGTCTTTTACTTTTCCTTACGAAATTTCACATTGTGTGATTTTGTCCATGATTCTAGTCTACCCAGATCCCTGAGGATGCAAAATATCTCCCTGATTTCTCTAAATTTCTTATGGTTGGTGAATTTTATCACCTGCGTCTTTCCAGAAATCAAGAACCACAGAACGCCAGTGTTATAGCCATCCTAGAAGTCATTCTGTCTAAACCCTTTTATTGAGAAGACTCAATCTGAAGGAAATCACTAACTTGCATCAAATGAACGCTGCAGTGGAGGATACAGTTCTTGATGCATGATTCCTGACCCCAGGATTAATGCTCACCATTCTTTACGGTCTTCAGTAAATTTTAAATGTTCATTAAGACTAAAAAAAAAATTGTTGTTTATAAAGCAAGGTTGGCAAACTATGGCCTGTGGACCAAATCTGGTCCACCTCCTGGCTTTATAAATAAAGTATTATTGGCATACAGCCATACCCATTTGTTTATGTGTTATCTGTGGCTGCTTTTCTGCTAAGATGACACAGTTGAGTATGTGGGACAGGGAAAGCATGGTCTGCAAAGCCTAAAATATTTACTATCTGGCCCTTTATAGAAAAGTTTGCCAACTCCTTTTACAGAAGAAAGTAGGTGGAAAATGCAGCTTTATTAAAATGCCTGGCTTACTATAAATCCTCTTCTTTAGTAAAATCTCTTGAAGGAAATATAAAATACCTACAATGTCCTATGGTGCATGCAATCTCAAGGAGTGGTCACGACTATGTATGAGACAGTGAGTGGTCCTAGCTTTGCAGGGCTTTCAAACAAAATCCAGGCATACAATAATAAGGGAAACCTGAGCCAAATATTTTATGATTCAGTTTTCTTACTAAGAGACAATGAGTATGAGTAAAATGGATTTTTAATTGCTTAAAATTAAATAGTTAGAAATAGGTTTTCTCACCATTTTAATAATACTGCACTTAGCTGAGTTATTATAATTATCTGTTTGTGTGTCTGCCTCTCCTATATACCTATCTAGACTGTAACCACACTGAAGGCAGGGACTATGTCTTTCTCATCTTTGTATCCCAAGTACTTAGCCTGATATATGGTAGAAGCTCAATATGTATTGTTGAATCAATGAGTGAAGCTCTCTGACGCTCTTTGAAGAAAATCAACATAATTTCCATTATCTGACATCTATGGATAGAGAGCTTGGTGCTTGTCATTTCCAGGTCTAATTTCTTCTAATATGGTAAAGTTTGTTAAAACAACAAAGATGGTTCCTTTATTATGATAATAGCTGAATCTGGCTAAAGATAACAGAATGTCCCTTGAGGAGTTAATTTGAAAAGTAAAACTCCTTTCTTCCCAAGAGAGAACAAAGCTAACAGCTTCTCTAGGAAGAAAATGTATCTTCCTCAACTGCTCATGTTTTTATCTGCTGTTTTTTAACTCTGGGTGCACTGATGGAGTCACTCTAAAGCAAAGAGAGTTTCTGAAGTTTGATTTGATTACAATCTAAAATTTAGAACTGTGTATCTGAGAGCAGGCTGTAGGTTACACATGTCTACCAAATTAAATAAGACATGTCTCAGCAGGGCATCTCGTGCATATGCTTCCTGTAATGTCTTAGCAACCTTCACCCATATAAATAGTTAACATGAGTCATATCACAGGGATCGTTTGTTACATTCCTGTTTTGCCAGTTAGGTTGGTTCCACAGCTAAAGGCTTGGCACAGAAATACAGAAACTCTGGACAACGGGTGTGTAGCCACACAACAGCTGCATCTGAGGGCATTTTGGAGTAAGCACAGATGTCTTTAGGGTGGCAATGCAGTCTTGAGCCCCATGAAGTGCTGATTAAGCATTTTAAAACACCACCATGTTGCCATGGTGACACCGCCCAACTTGTTAGTGGCGTCCAATATCTGTTAAAATAATTAATTTTATTCCCCTCTTCTTTGTTTTCAACTAAAAATTACTGAAAACAAAGTATTTCAATAGAATTAGACTATAAAATGAAAGATGATGACAATGAGTCACAACATCATTTCCTACAAGTTTTCTGGAAGACAGAAAGTTTTACTTTCTTATAAGTCAGTTCAACACACATGACCTATGCACCTGCTGATTCACCCTCAAATATTTATAACAGCAAGGCAGTGGTTCTTTAGCCACTTAAGGATGCCTCATGGATGAGTAAGGAATTTTGTGGGCAATTAATAAGACAAACTCTGGTGATTCCAAGCCTAGCGTAGAAACGGAAGCATCCTTTTTCAGCAAGGTTTGGGTTATTTAGGTTATGCTGCAGATGTCTCTTTTGGGAGGAAAACAAGCAGCACCATAAAGTTTAACTTGAAGCTTTACAGATTTTTAAGGAATAAATGTTAAATTCAGGCTTCCAGACAACTTCTAGTAAGAATTAGACTAGTTAGATGTAAGAGCTGGTTATTTTATAAGCAGGGCCGCAAAAAAACCATTTCAGCTCTCATCCTCCCTTAGTTGCGTATATTTGCCTGTCTTGGGAAAAAGATCACAGAAAGAGCTCGTTTGTTCCTAACCCCCAACCCAACAACTAAAACTGTTTGCACATATCTCCTCCCTGGTCTAAGTGTGGCTTTGCAAGACAGATGATTGATGTCATGTAGATGGCACCAAACATATAATGAACTCATTCTTTCTTAAAGAAAGGTGCCTTTTACAGTGTTGGCCATGGAGAAAAAAAGAGGTGAGGCAATCACAGTGTAAACATCCTCTCTTTACTTAGGCCATTATTTCCTTACTGTTTTGAGTATTAAGAAGTTAATGATCCAGGATGCCTTATCAGAACACAATAGCCTACCTAGCTAACTTTTGACACCAACCACGTAAGCTTTAATTGCTAGGACTTTCAATTCAGGAGAAAATAATGCTGGAGACTATGTAGTGCTCCACTGGCCTCCTTCCTAAAGAAGCAACTTCTAGGCAGACAGAAGCCCAACAGAAAGAGGCAACCACAGCATTCAACTTCCTGCTACATTCAGTCAAGATGACTCAGTTTCCAGCCATTCCACCACTGCTGACCTCCCCTCTGCCCCACTTTGCAAGAGCAGATAACCAAATTAAGCTGGGTGGAAATTTTAATAACTAGAACAAAACCTCCAGCTCTGACTAAATTTAATCACAGTGGTTTGCTTAGAAACTATTTTCTTTTTGTAAAAAGCCAAATATAACATGAAGCATTATTTTAGCAGGAAAAAATAATAAATATCAAATAATATATTTGTATTACTAGGCCCTTGGATTATTTTTGTATTTTTTAATTGAATATAGGCATCACTAATATTCTGGTATTAATTCTATGTCACATGGAATTTGTAGTTATCCTGTAAATTTCTGACTATAATTTTTTCCATCATTTTTCTTGACTGAGCTCTTCCATTTCAGGAATAACCTATATATCATGTGTCATAGCTATGCAAAGAAACAGCTTAAAGCAGAGCTAAGTCTCTCTGTAAATCTGCTAATTCACATCTTTTTGGAGTACAGGCAGATGCATTATTCTTAAAAATAAATCACTTTCTCTTTATGCCCCAGTGAAGCTATTGTAAAGATCCTGAATATGACAAGTTGAAAATACAACCAGTGAGCAGGTATAAGAATTGCAAGTATTATTTCACCATAAATAACATAACATTGACATTTAGCAACATGAAATGATACTCTATAAATACCAATACCTCTACTGAGTCGGACTTTCCACAGAATTAACTCTATCCATGTATTTAATTACTCTATTGACCTCAAGTGAAGAAGAACGTATACACTCACCAAAAATTACCCTGGTGGCGGTCACTTATCAGACAAGAAAATAAGAAAAGTCATTCAGGGAAACATTTCCTAAATCTCCCCAAATCCTGACTATGTTTTCTTTGAATAAATATTTATTGTAGGATAGTTTTTGACTTACAGAAAAGTTGCAAAGATAGTATGGAAAATTCTTGTATACCCCACATTCTCTCAACTTCTTACATTAGTATAGTACATTTGTTACAATTAATGGACCAATATTGATACAGTATTTTTAACTAAAATTCACATTTTATTCAGATTTCCTTAGTTTTTACCTAATGTCCCTTTCCTGTCCCAGGATCCCATCCAAAATACCACATTACATTTAATTGTCATGTTTCCTTAGGTTCTCTTGGCTGTGACGGTTTCTCAGACTGTTCTGATTTTTGATGATCTTGACAGTTTTGAGGAGTACTAGTAAGGTATCTTGTAGGATGTCCCCTAATCTAAATTTATTTGATGTTTTTGTCCCTCAGTCTGGATTTATCTGATGTTTTTCTCACCACTAAACTGACATTATGGGTTTTGGGAGAAAGATCATAGAGGTGAACTGCCATTCTCATCACATCATACCAAGGTTACATACTATTAACGTGATGTATCACTGTTAATTTTAACCTTGATTACCTGGCTGAGTGTCAGTCATCTCCACTGCGGACTTCTTTTTCCCATTTCCATACTGAACTATTTGGAAAAAAGTCAGTATGTACAACCCACAACTACGGAGTGGGGAATTATGCTGAATTATCTGCAAATCTTCTGCAAAGCAGATTTGTCTATTTTCCATTCATTCTGCATTCATTTAATCATGCATTTATATGAATATAGTTATTTATTTTATACTTTGGGTTATAATCCATTGCTACTTTATTTATTTATTTTGTTGTTCAATTTTTTCTACCTTTGAACATTGGGAGCTCTTCAGTTGATTCTTGTATCCCTTTGACACACCCCTATCATGGTGGGCTTTTTGAGTACCTCTTTAGTTTCTGGCACTGCAAGATACTTTAGCTTCTTCTTGTATAGTTCCTGTCCCAGTCTTAGAATCAGCCAGTTCTTCAAGGAACTCTAGTTCCTTTTATTGAAGAATGATATTAGAAACCAAGATCTGGGAACTAGTTATATATGTTTTTAAATACCTATTAATTACTAGGGCTAGACATAAAGAACTTACAAAATGACACATTTTGAGGGCATTGAAATTAATAAAGGGAAAGTAAGATTAAACTTCCATGTCCATTTTTATAGTTCCATAGAAAAATTTGGTAGTTTCTCATTTTGAGCATTTATCATAATCAAGAAGAAATATTCTAGTCTTTAATTTTAATGTGATAGAATCAATGTGTTTGAGAAGGTGGCAACAGCTAAAATAACTTTTTAATTTTAAGCTGTTTTGAGGTTTCTATTTTTTCAGCAAGAGTACTGTTTTAATCTTTTAAAAAAGTATATATATTCGAATGCCGTAATTGCAAAATAAAGTCTATATCTAATAATCTATCTATATGATATGGATATGATAAAGCCATGAAACCAGAAATTATCTGGCCCTACTCCAGCTTCAATAAACCATAAGCAGAGGGGCCTGATTAAGAAATTGTTCCTCTCTCTTATTTTCCCTTGGGAGTTACAGGAAAAAGACAGGTGATAGAAGCAGAAAGTATTTGGGCATTAGCAGCAATCAAATACAGAGATATCAAGCCCCACTCAGCCTGGGCCTCCTCCTATGAGTGGATGTCATCAGTCCAGATCATAGGGAGACTGCATTAGGATGATCAAGCATGAAAAGCATCTACTCTATTCAAACTTAAGTTCCAAGGCTCCCATTGAGTCTTCCTTACATTTCTGAGATCTCAACAAACCATGGTCCAACAATGAAGGAAGGCAGCTGGAGTTCTGGAGGAGGAAAAGTATTCTCATCCAAATCAGACTGATTATGTCAGGAAATATTTGGCATCCCATGCATACCTGTGATTAGGCCAAAAACACTTGCCTTCATTTTCAATTGTGCACTTGCATCTTTAAGCCAATTAACATAAGCTAGAAGTCCATTAAGGCATGTCAGCATGGAAGACTCAAGTCTCAGGCAAGCTTCTGCTCAAACTTTTGTCACATTATACTGTTTTCCCATGTAATATTTTACTTTAGTCACAGCCAGGAGATGATACAATAGTATATGTGAAGCTCGGAAATTATCAGGCACTAGTTGGAATAGTGAAAAGATTCATAGGTAGGAAAAAAAATTCAGATAGACCAGAGTTCAGTTTGCCTATATCCCAGTGTTAGTCCAAGAGTACTGGATGAAAGACTAAGACCTAGTTGTGAATCTTAATTTTGCTATTATCTAGTTCCATTAGCACAGGCAAGTTATTCCATACTTTGGAGCCTCTATTTCATGAACTATATATTGAATGGTTAAATTTGTTGGGTATTATTACTATGACCCCATAATCGTTATTCCTGGGCATGACTGAGAGGGTAGACTTAAAATAATCCAAATCAACAGTATCAAGGAGAAGACAACCAGAGTTTAGGTAATTGTGCGGTACTGTTTTAATTCACTTTAGTGATGGCTGGGTTACATAGAAGGTACTGAAACTCAAAACTCTGACCTGAAATGAGGAAAGAGGAAGGGTTCTGGAGAGGAGAGCTGTCATCTTCTCAAGTGTTATATAACAACTGTTACGTCTATTCGGATGCAATAATCACTGTGTGGGAGTCTTCACTCCTTCATTTCCTTATCCTTATCTATATGAGCTCTCATGGAAGAGTCACAGAAGGTTGGAGATCCTTTTTTACAAGAGGTTATAATTTTGGCAGGTGTGCTGCCATCCCAAAAGGAGAGAAAAATTGAGGACAGAGAAATAAGAACAAAGGCCCAACAGTTACTACTGTGGAGACTTTTCCTGGTAGAGCAGCAGGATTCTAATTCATGATTCGGAAACTGAGTTTATTTAATAGGTGAAGCACATTCTACTTAGCACCCCAGTGCAGATCACAAGATCACAGATACTAAAATGCAATATCATGTTTTTTCCCCCTCAAAGCCCACTTTTTCCCTTTAAGCGAGTTTCAGAAAGAATAAATCAAACCAAGCTTCTGCTCTCAAAAATGATCTACAGTTACAAGTTTGTACCAAAGAAATTCTATATCAAATGATTTAAAAACCAGAGACTCTTTTTAAAAAAGAAAAAAGCCAAGAGGCTTAAGTGCATGAGAACTGCATTTCCTGCCAGAAGGATTTCCTGTTTTAGGCAACCACAGTGAGGATGTGGTGAAACATCCGCCCTGCAGTCGTAGCCTGTGTTCCACAGGCCACTTCTCTGTACTACTCACCCTTCCTCCCCGACGAATGTGACATATAGCTTATTTCTCTGCAGGTCTTTTCGGGAGTAGCCCATAATCTGATTAAAAGCATCTTCAAGTAAGTGATCTCTTCTGATAATTAACCTGTCCGTAAAAAAAACAATTTGAAAAATACAGATTATTTCCCAATCCTTATCTTTCTAGAACTGGGCACTTGCCATTCTTTTCCATTTACCATAACTAACTAGGCAAAAAGGAGTGACTTAATGTCATTGCTATCTGCCATAGAGGATACATTTGTCTTTAACTATTAACAGCATTAACAAAAGTTACATAAGAGAGTCATTGGTAAAGAGAGCACCCCACCTATAACCTGTGAGAACAATTCAAGAGGCCTTTCTGAATGGGCAAATCAATTTATCCAAGAAGGATATGAAACAACACATGCACAAGACTTTTGTTTTGTAAAGGAAGAACAACCCTATGAGGTCATGTTTGAAGCCTGAACGCACCTAGACAAGGAATTCAATTAGTAAGTGCCTAGAGAGATGATGTCAGAACAGCAGGAAGAAAAAATTCTCAGTGTCCTCCATAGCAGAGGAGTTTGTAATTGTGCTTAATTTAATTTTCAAATTATGTGAATCTTGAGATTCCCCAAGGGATGGATGCAAATGACTAATACTTGCAATAGATTAATCTACTTGTGAAAACAACAATTAAATCATCCTTAAGCAGATATCAATTTGCCTTTAGTGAAAACAGTAATGGAAGGAAGATGATAGGAAGGCCAAACACACGAAAGCTTGATCAAGACCTTCTTCGTAAGTGAAATGTGAGAGTGGTAAGAACTCTGAAAAGTATAGTGTTTTGGGAAGGCTGATGTTTTCAGAGGGTGATGATAGTGGAACGTGTGAATTTAATCAAGAAAGCCCTCCTCGTGGGGCAATGAGCCATGGGCTGTTGGGCTGGCCCCTGGACTTTCTCTCAGGCACCCAGGAACAGGGCAATATTGCATTAGAGACCCACCCTGCTCTGTCCTCTCTCAGGTGGCAGAGTGATCTCTAGTGGGGACATGGCACAGAGGTAGAGGTTGGGAGGAAGGGAGTATTAGTAAGGAGGGAATGGAAATAATTCTAGGCCAAAAAACATGATGATGTTTCAATTTCCTCATTTAAATGGAGGTGGATAAAGATAAGCAGACACAATATTCTTGACATTACGTTGGACAAGTGAAGTTTATTTCACAGAACAAAATAGAGTTGAGCAGTGTTCCTACACTCAGGTCAGCTCAGTAGACAGTGATGTGCAATACGGGACATTGTGACAGCATTATATCTGATGAATATATTCTAAGCAACAAAGAGGTGCTTTTCAGGAGAGAAAAACAAATCAACTTTTTATTTTGCCTATATTTCTACATGGAATGTGGTAGTTTCTTTACTGTTTGTTTTAAAATCTTAAGCTCAACCGTGCTTAATTCCATAACAGTGTTTTAGATAATTCTGTAATTTACGAACACCAAAACAATTATACTGACTAAAACAAAGGTTGGTCATCCCAAATCATAATATCCTGCATTCTCAACTGCATCCCATCCTTTCACCATGTATATAAATCCTGTGGTTTGTATCACTTTGACTTACTTTAATTTCCCTGGGCCTTGTCCATATCCTTTAGTCTCTAATTTCCTGTAAAAGTTCCTTAGTTTGGCTTCAAAATCTCGCTTGTAAGGGGCAGGAGCCCGGGCATTGGCACGCTGCGTACCTACAGCAAACCACAAACAGAGGAGGGTGTGGATTTGTGCAATGTCCTGATGTTCATCACATCACCATGAAAAATATCACTGTGGGTTGAGATCAGAGTTAACAAGTAATAGGAAGCAATACTTTAAGTTCCTGCATTTTCAAATCTCCAAGTTGAGGCTATAACAGAGCTTAACCAGGGCCTTACGCTATGTCTTCTTTGTGGCATTTTGGTTGAAAAGAACAATGCTGTTCAAATAGTTACAATGATGCCCATGTATTACTCAAATATGCTCCCCTTTTCAGTCCAAGCTAATATGAGTCAAACAGGGTTACTCATGTCTAATGGTAACTGTAGAGGTTACCATTGCTGCTGAGATGATATCATGGCAATTAGACAGAAAGTTACAGTGTGAAAGTATCTGGCACATAAAGCAAGAACAGTGAGTTCCACACTTTACTTTATGGAAAACCTACAAAAACTTCTTTTAGATATACACCATAACTGAGAACTATTTTATTCACATAAGTACATACATTTCATATTGCAGGGTAGAATAATCTTGATATAAAAACAGAATTCAGACATATCTGCAGAAGTCACATGACTCCTGGTTACACAAAGAGTAAATAATACTGCTACTTGCTATATTCGTATTATGTGCCAGTACTGTGATTACCTACAGATCATCTAAAGATGTTTTATACGTCATCTTATGGCAAGTATCATTAATAAAATGTAGAAGTAACACAGTTTGTTCCTCTTTTCATAGAAAAATCTGGCTTTGGGTCATAAAGTGACTCACCAATAAGCCAAGATACAAAAGGTGACGATGAATATAGGAATCAGACGCAGATCCATGACAAAAACACTGGCTATTTCCACTAAATATTTCACAACACAATAAAAGAAACCAGAAAACAAAAGTTGTGGAGTCTTGTGCATTATACACCATGTAAGCTCATTAAATATTTCCTTAATGAATGAATCACTAAATTCATTGTTAATACTGTGAAGCCTAGCAACAGATTCTGAAAATGAATAAGATGAGGTTCCTGGACTGCCTATCTCGGTTGAGAAGACAGAAATGAAACAATTAGAGAATAATTAAGTCCTAAACTAGATGGTATACAAACTATGAAGCAGAGAGGACAAAATGATAGCCCTGAGGCCAGACCCAGACCCCAGAGGCCAGACCTATTAATCTATTTTGCTTGCTATACAATCACCTTTAAAGATTTTAAATTAACTTTCAACATTTAAAAATTAGGAGATTTCAAGTAAAAAAAAAAAAAATCCAGATTTTCTTTTGAATATGATTTGGGAGCTCTTGCAACAACTGGCTTTGCATTTTCCTGGGGCTGCAGCAGGCAGCTGCTCAAGTAAACAAGCATGTGCTCTCCACTGTTTCACAGCCACTCAATGACACTGACTACCTGCGCCCCCTTGGTAGTTGCTTTTGAGGTCGGAGTTATAGACAAGTGATAGTAAATGAGGATACGTGGAGATCAAAATGGAAAAGGCCTTAGGGAAGAGGCTTTATTGAAATCAGGCCTTGTAAACAGGAGGATCTGTATTCTATACTGGGGCAGGGCAGCAAGAGCTAAATACGCCTTGCACGCATGCTCCAGAGTAGAGGGAGAGTGGTGGGGAGTAAGTGAGAAATTAAATCAGCCAGAAGATCAGAGACAAATTACGAGAGAAATTTTTTAAAAACCTAACTAGGGAGATCGGGCATAATACAGTGGGCACTGGGAAACCTTTATAGGTTCCTTAAATAAAACAAAAGCAGTGTTTTATTTAAGAAATGATTTTCAGAGAGTGTTGAGTACATTAAGGGTGTGAAAAGGGTAGAGGCCTGAGATCCAGCCAGGAGTAGTTGCAGCAATTGAAGCCTGAGGGGATGAGGACTAGGCTGCAGTGATGAGTCAGAGAAACATTTACAATGTGAAATAAGAGTTGGTTATAGTAGATATGTAAAGAAGATAGATAGGAAGCTCTCAGTGGTAATACAAAGTTTTTAAAACAGTAACCATAGTTATTTGTTAAATGCCTGCTCTGCATTAGAGACCAAGCATTTTACTTTGAGGATCCTGGGGAATCCTCGCAAGTCTGTGAAGTAGGCATTATTATTATCACCATGATCACCGCTTTGTAAATCAGGAAACTGAAGTCATATGTCAGTGAATGGTAGGTTTGGGATTTGAGCAAGGTCTGTCTGATACTAAAAGCAGTGTAGGAGATAAGGCTGGTGGACAGGGCACATGAAACTTTATACATATGGAGCTGGAGATGACAGCTATTTAGGTGGATATACTTTGTAGACACTTGAAAATATGGTACCAGAGTTCTGGTGAGAGATCAGGGCCTCACTTGTGGATTAAATGAGTCACTGTATATATGGCACTTGTGCAGTGCCTTTGCATAAGAAGCCCAGATAAGTGTTAGCTCTTACTGTTATTATCTGCACAGAGGTGAATACTAAAGACATAGGGAAATGTGTTGGGGTTTTAGGAATGGATCATAATAAACTAGCTATTGATTAATAATATGTCCAGAAGTCTGTTTGTGTAGTTATCAATCCTTCATCCAAAGAGCTAAGAGCTATGTCATAAAGGATACAAATAAACTTGACCTTAAAATGTCTGGGTTACAGAAGAGATTCCTAGGCACTTAGGAAGCTTTTAAAAATCTGTGTTCAGGCCACACCCAAGACACATTACATCAAATCCGTGGGGGTGGAATCCAGGCATAAGCGTTTTATACCGCTCTCCAGATGACTCCAAAGAACAGTCAAGTTTGAGAACCATTATCCCCTACAGGGTGGTTACATGTAACCAATGAAACACATGGGCATCATCCAGGGACCAACATGGGGCAATGCTTCCTGTGTATTTGAAAGGCATCATTTGCAACATAAAGGAACATGATCTCCACCAACATGAGGTTGCTTTCTTAGATGGCCGAGGGACAGGGCAATGGGCCACAAGTCCACTCAGGGGTGGCAGAATAAAGCTGTCAGTCCTGCAGTCTGAGAAACTGCAGACTAGTAAACCCAGACAGCTCAGAAAGCAGCTGTAATGAATCAGGTATCAAGAGCACAATCATTGACAAAGAGGAAAAAGAACAAAAGACTGAATGAAAATCTTTCAGAACTCAAAAGAAAAATGATTCTTTAAAAGTTCACTACTTAAAAAACCAAAACAGCACACATTATTGTTATTGCTGTATAATCTGAGATGCTTAAAAGGATGTAGGAAAGGCCCTAATGCATTCCATCAATATCAATACAGACACTTAATAAAAATTAGCTCCATTTATGCTCTAGGTAAAGTGATTCAATTATGGAGATTCTGGAGACAAACATTGTTAAACGCAAAAATTCTTTTGCTAATAGTTTGATTATGAAAAATCATTTACACATTACTTCATGGTTTAAAAATTACAGTAAATTATATTGTTGGCCCTTGTCAAATTCTTAATGCAAGTCAGGTGCAACTGCCAAGAATGTCTAGGCAATAACGATGTTACTTCCACTGTGGAAAACAAAAATGATCTTGGAAGATCGAGCTAACAGAATTGTATGGGAACCATAATTCCAAGTGAAGTTCTAGGATAAAACACTCCCACAGACAGAGTAATTTTATGATCTTTATGGTAATAGGAAGTTAGATACGAAAAGGTCAGCGTTACATATAGGAAATGATCAAATGAAAGGCTGACTTTATGGACTGTCAGCATTATGTTAATTATTTGCAGGGAAAAATTTCAGTAAGATATTAGGTTTTTTTCCCCTTTTCTTCTATATAGTGTTACACTATTTCTATTTACTGTTACAAAATTGCATAATCATGTACAAATTTTAAAAATTCTACCTGACAAAATACTTTGGATGGTATCAGAAAAATCTTAGCAACAAACTTCTAAGAAGCCTGGGGATTTTTGTTGTTTTTTTTTCTTGTTTTTGATTTTGGATGTGCCACCGAGAACTCAGACTGTTTTAATGGCTAGCTCTCACTCTGTGTCTGCCAGGGATGGAGCTTGGCCCAATCCAACGTGGCTCCAAGCCTCTGTACTGAGACAGCTCAGGAGCTCACTTCTTTCCTGGTCCACCTTCTAAAAAAAAAAAAATCTCTATGATATTTATATATATATATCTTCTGTATTTCTTTTTTAAACAATTCCCTGTTACTGAATGAGAACAAACTATCAAGCATTACAATAATTTCTGGAATACTCCCTCTTCTGGAACATAGCTCAATAATGGAAATTAAAGGGAAAAAAACACCTACAAAATAGCTGGCACAAAACACAAGTCTGAAGTCTTCACATTTTTGCTTTATTCCCTAAGAGCAGTAAAAGGCCCTCAGGTCATTGTTTTGAGCTTGCTCATGCTTTCATTTACATACCATTTGTATAAAAAAAAAAGCCCAATTTGATAGTCTGATTTCTCAGACTGAAATAATTTATTAAAAGGGAAAAGCTGAAAGGGCATGCCAGCATTAGGGCTGGGGGACAAGGGAGACTAACAACAACAACAACAACAACAACACAAAAACAAAAACACCTCTCTATTGTGACAGAGATAGTATTAGGCTCTTCTTTGGTCTCTGGAATCACAACTCCCCCATTCCCAGACACTCAGGGAGCACCCTTCATTTGTACCATTTGGTTCCTACATCATCTTTGTGGGGCTGAGCAAAGAGAAGGGATAGAACGCTGTTTCTAAAAAGAAGTATAAAGCTACTTCAGAAACCGTGGGAAAGAGAGAGGGAGGAGGAGAAGAAAGGAGAGAGAGAGAGAAAGAGACAGAGAGACAGAGAGACAGAGATAGAGAGAGACAGAGGGAGACAGAGAGACAGAAAGAATGTTTAAGAAAAAGAACAGGTGATGAGATACACTGCAGCTAAGATGCTAAAACTTTGAAAAGAGTGGGCGAGGAAAGGAGTATCCTTAAGGAGCTGCACCATGTATGGGCAGAAATAACTCCCTCTCATGTCCCATGCCCTGAAGACAAGCTTCAGTGAAGACCTATATGGCTCTTCAGTGCTTTCTGTTCTGTTTTACTTCCGTTGAGTGGGACCAAATGCTAATCCTAGCTTCTGGATAGTCCAGTTCCAGTCAAGTAACAAGAGCTCTGTATGATGATCCCCCCAAGCCATGAAATATCCTCAATACACTCATGGCTTTGGTTGCGTGGAAAATTCACATAAGTGAGCACATCTTTAACAATATTAGATCAATTCGGTGCTATTGCATTTAAATTCCTAGAAATGTGCATCTAGAAAAGGTCCTTAGCTAAACTTCTGGGTCCCATATTTGGCATAACAAACCATATGGTGTTTGCAAAGATCTTTTCTTTCTGGCATAGCTAAGGTTGGGATTGGCATTATAACAGTCCTGGAAAACGAACCTTCAGATTCCAAGATTTTGACCAATTTTAGGTGAGCACTCTAACAGCTGCAAATAGCAGTGAGTCAAAGTTTCCAAAGCTCCTGTCTCTTCTGTATTTGAAAAGACATGTAAATGTGCTTGGAATGAGGAAAAGTGTGGTAACTGTACCAGGTTGTTAGGCGTTCTGAAAGAAGATCATTAAAATTTATTATTGTCATAATTTTCACAATATTATTCCCACACCACAAAAAGGGATGAAATTCTAGTCACGAGGAGGATCAGACAAATTTTAAAAAACTGTTTGAAGTGTTTTCACAAAAACTTTAGAGATTCTGGTACAAGGAGAAGCTATTTTACTCAAAGAAATAAGACTGCTCCGCTGGGTCAATGTGGCTAGCTAGTCCTGTCCTGGTATCATGTGGAATTAGTTAAAAGTTACTCCCACTGAGATCAGGCAATACATCCCAATTTCAAGATCAAATAAAGCCCACTAAAACAGAGAAGCCAAAAATATGGAGATGATTCTTCCTGAAAATTGAAACCACCACAAATACTGCTAGCCATTTAAATATATTTGGGTTCTACATGTCTTTGGAAAATATTCAACTCTAAATCTGCTTTCAAAGTGCGTTTTACTACTACCGTGGGTTATTCATGTACATTTGTGATGCTAAATTAAAAGAAGCGATCTAGTCACCATTTAGGATGTGCATGCAGTCTCAGAGACTGTTCAGCCAGTCTCCAAGAGCATATGCCTTTATGAGGCTCAGAAAGGACAGAATCTGGTGATCTACCTCTTTCTCGGGGAGGATTGCACCAGAAAAGGCCTGAAAAGGAGAGCCTTGATTGCAATGAGCAATAATCCACACAGCTTCATTTCCTTAATCATAAAGCATCCGGTAAAGGGACCACACATTTAAACCTCATCATAGATTTCAGCTAAGATAAGGATCAGTTAGAATAATTAAATATCTAAGCAGCCAGTTCTGTAAATCAGGAAGAAATGGAGTTATATATTCTAGTTATGGATGGTTCAAATATTGACAAACTATACTTCTCAGAATCCAATTTCCAAAAAGAAAAAAAAAAAAGAAAGAAATTAACATTTACTGGATGCTTTTCATGGTGTTCTCCATCAAGATGTTCTCCACAGGACTACGGGAAGTGATTGCTATTATTCCCATTTTACAGAAAAAGAAATTCTAGGTCAAGAAGGAAGTAAATTGCCCAAAGTCATACATAGTTGATGAAGATGGAAGCCAGCTGTGAATTATATCAATTTTCCCTTACACCTTTAAACTGTCATATGCTTATTTATTTTTATCCTGTATCATCAAAATAGGTGTCCCTATTTTGTTCCAAAGATGACCACTGCTTTTGCCTCTAGTGTCCTGCCTTCCTGTGGGCCTGTGCTGTGTTGACTGCTGCTACTTTGCCCCATTCGAAGAACTGCTTTCTTTCCACCCACATTGTTTGACCTCTGCACACATATACGCTCAACTTCCCCATCCTAAAGTGCCTTCCTTAACTCTTCTCCCTCTAAGTACTGTTTTGTTTTTTCTTTCCTTTCATACTTCATGAAAAGAATACTTCTTTCATTCTTTTCATACTTTGTGAAAAGAAGAGTCTACACTCCTGGCTTCTACTTTACATCCTGTATCATTCTGTAACTGGTCACATTCCAGTCTGTGACCTATTACTTCATAGAAACTGCTCTGGCAAAGGCCATATATACTGCATGATTTTCAAATTTAATGGCCTCTTCTCAGGCTTCATCTTTTTAAACTCTTTGAAAATTGGCCCTGTTAATCACTCTTTCTTGGAACCTTGCTTTCCTGAAAAGACTTTCCTAATTCTCTTCCAAAACCCACTGGCTTTCTTTCTTTCACTTGCTCCTCTATCTCAGGCCATCCCTTAAACACTGGAGGTACTCATGTTTCCATCCTCTATTTTCTCTTCTTTCCACAGACTTGTCCTTCCTAGTTCTTTTCGTCTACACTCTATGCCTCGCCTGCTACCAGCATACCTGTATTCCTAGCCACCGACTCTCCTGAGCTCCAGGACTGTCTTTTCCAGTTTTGTTTGGGTATCTTCAAAGATTCCTCAACAAAACATGTCCCAAGCCAAACTCGTTTCCCCTCTCTGCTTTTGTCTAATCTTTTTCCTTTCTTGGTGAGTGGTGTTACTATTTGTCTATGTAGTCTAGGTGGTGAGGATCTCAAAATCTGTCTAGACACATGGACTCAAAGTCCTGGTGTCTCTACATCCTACATATCCTATGAATGAATTCTCTTTTCTTCATCGTCACTAGTCCAGCCCTTTAGCATGTCACCTGGATCAATGCAACAGCCTCCCAATTAGTTTCTCTGACTCTCGTCTCTCATCTTCCAATCTATCCTCTGTATTCCCATTCAATTGATCTATGTAAAACATGACGTTCTTCTGTAAATTTTCAGTGACTCCCATGAACTACAAAACAAGGCTTTAATAATCAACTGGCCCCAGCCTATCTTTCTAACCTAAGCTTTGAGAACTTGCCTTCACTTGTATCTATTAATTTGCCCTAAACTACTTTAATGCTTCTGTGGCTTAGCTTATGCTACTCATTTACCTAGAATGTCCTTCTTCCTTTGGTGTACCTGGTAAACTCCTGTTCACCACTCTTCAAGGCTCCCCTTCATACTAGTTAATCTTCATCTTTCCCCAAACACCCCACCCCCAGTCTTAAAGGAAGAATTGTTCCCACACCTGTGTTCCCATACATCTTTTGATTATAGGACTAACCACAGAGCTTTACAGAGTCATTTGTTGACTCACTGCCCCACCATGAATCCTTCAAAGGCAGAGACTGTATTATTCATCTTTATAGCATCAGGGTTTAGGTCAGTGCTTGGACTATAGGAGGATGCTCAATAAATCTGTGTTAAATGAACAAGTTAATAGACCTTTTCCTGTTTGTGGTATTCAATTAGGCTGTAGCTTCATTATCATAACAATATGTGAAAAACACATGTTATATATCAAAGAATGTAGAGCAGCTTTTAGTGATACATATGGAGTTTAGATGTCTATTAAAATAGTTTTAAAATCTGATAGCTGTTAAATTTAGTGTGAACAATACATTGTCTATAATAAAAATAAATATAGCCGATGTCTGTCAACATCATGACTACTTTCCTTCAAAAAAATTCATTTGTCATGCTCCATTTTCACCATTCATTCATTCATTCATCTACTCCTACATTCACAACATCTTTCAAAAAAAAAATTGAACTTAAACATTTTAGTTTGTTCCATCTACCAACATATTCTGTCTGCCCATATGTCTCTTGTCTTCCTACCTAACAGAGTTAGTGACCACTGCAGGAAGAAACTATCCAAGCCCATTAAACTAATTTGAATTCTATATTATTTCTTAAAAGTAGAGATTTCTTTTATTATTCATTAAATCAGTCTCCTAACTAGAACTTTTTAAATCAAAAAAGCGAACATAGTATTTTGTGCGCTAATATTTTCCAAGGTACATTAGGCACTACATAACATAATGAAAAGTAAAATTTGTATCTGAGTGTATCATACTGCTAACCTTTATCCTCCTATTCTGGAATGTCATTATCTTCCTGTCAAAATGAATTCCCATGGAAACAAGCCAGTTTTAAAAGACAGAAAGTGCCACACAATATGTACCTGTGCTAACGCTAAAGATATACTCAAAGTGTTCCTTTATTGTCCTTCGTGGAACAGAACATCTGACTGTAGGGTTCACTCCTGAGAGAATTCAGGGTGAGCTGCTGGTGGACTCACCTGGCGAGTTCTGGGGAGAGGACACTGGGGAGCCACGTGGAGACTGACAGTAGCTGGGGTGGAGTAAGGCATGTGGAGGCACATAAGACATTATCTCTTCTTCAAATAAACTGGGGAAAAACAAGAAATGAAATGCATACATTAGCCATGGAGGTGGGGAAAAAAAGCCCTGTTACCCCAATGAGAAAGATGGCTGATTTCCCATTTTGATCCATTTCATCCGAAGTCCAGTCCACACCCAAAGGGAGCACTTGTCCCCTTTTTCCTGCACATATTTCTTGGCTGGCTGTTGCAGCTTTTGTCAAACCTGTGGTTACTTGTCTATTCTCCTACCAACTCTAGAGAACATAATTTCTGTTTTGCCTCTTTAATACATGAGTTTGAGTTTACATGTTTGTTTGAAATCGTACCTCGGTTTTTAAATTTGGGAATAAGATTCAAACACAACAGACGTTTGTTAAGAACCCATAATACATATACAAAGTATGTCCTATATCTTCATTCCAAGAAACATATAGCAGGGTCTCAGCCTTCAAAGAGCTTAGGATTTAATTGGAGAGTTGAAAACAAAATAAAACTCTTCCTCAATAATTACAACTGCTAAATAATTAGCTCCCTCATTTACTGTGGTTTTATAATGGTTTTCGAATGTGAGCATTTTGATGTTAGATTATTCAATCCTGAGTCTTCTTTCTCCACTATATTGAAATTTCTGTTTCTAATATTCTTTCTAAAAGATAGTAAGCAGATATCTGATATCTTGGAATCCCATAATATCAGAAATATTATGATAAAGAGAAGTAGTATTGATTACAATCAGCTCAAATATACAAACACTTAACCAAACAGAATTAAAACAATAAGAGTTTATTAATTAAGAGGTGGAAGTAGGTTCACTTTAAACTTCCCAAATCTAGGAACCTGTTACTGGTTTTCAGAAAATATTCAGAAAAAGTGGCAACAATTTAATTTTGCAGAGATTTGAGGATATGACTCCTAAGGGCCATAGCGCTGGTTCTCAACTGAGGCAATTTTACCCTTCCACCACACTATCCAAGGACATTTAGCAATGTCTGAGAACATTTTTGATTGTCATAACTGGATGAGAGGGTGCTTTTAGCATCTGCTAGGTAGAGACCAAGATGCTGATAAACATCTTACAATGCACAGAATATCTCCCTGCAACAAAGGCATATCCAGCCCCAAATAGCATTACTTCTGAGGCTGAGAAACCCTGGGTTATAACAAACTAATAACAACATGAAAAGTCCTTCTCTTCTTCTTCACTCACAAGCACACGTCTACTAGACCATTGCAGCAAAGCATTTTTAGACATATTTTTTAAAGCCATCTTTCCACTTTTGAACTAAAAAGTCAATAGATTTGGAAACAGAAGCAGTAAGCAATCATATCTGTAATACTAAATTAAGCCCTGAAACAGTCATTTCTTTTTCAATAAATTAGTAGCCATTGGAATAATGTGAATTTAAATGTAATTACTAGGAAAAGTCTCATGTAACGGTTGCTACCTCAAAGATCTAGAAACCTATATTTAATTGAAGACTAGGAATTAGCATCCTGTCCTTAGACATCTACATCTGTGTCCCTTTGCTCCATGATATTTATTGCTTCCTTTAAAGATAACCAATACTCACAAATCTTTCATATCAAAGAGAAATTTTTTACCTGAAAAATTTAATACATAAGAGATAGAGAATGATATAAAAACACATGATTCATATCATGTTTATAGTATTAATACTATATATTTATTATATATAGTATTAATAAATGTTAACATTATTTTTTACTTCAAACACACACATATATAGATCTGTATATATCTGTATATAGATGTACGTATACATATCTGCATGTATGCAAATGTGTATATGAAGTCCTTTTTTTTCTCCTCTACCATTACTTCAATAGGTATCCTTCCTTCCATAGTTTTTTACTTTGCAACATATATGCATAGATGAATACATAGTTTTGCCTTATGCACTGCTAAAAATTATAATAGCTATATGTATACAGCATTCTTGAACTTTTTTCGTTCAACAATATATTTCTGGTATCTGTCTATGTTGATACATAAGGATCTAGTTTCTTACTTTTATCTGCTATGCAGTAGGATATTCTTTGAACAAATCAATTTATTTATCCCTATCTCTTCGGACAAATATTTACTTTTTCCCCAGTTTTGTGCTTTTATAAATAATGGTACAAGGAATACCTTGTATATATCAACTTACATACATGTTAAAGTTTTTTTAGTATAAGTATGGTATATATCTCAAAGCAGAATTAATCAGTCATAATTCAGATGTCTTTTCAACTATACAAGATACTATCAAGTTGTCAATCCCACCAAGTCCAGACAATATGAGACCTCCTATTTCTCACTTGGTATTATCTGGTTTTCTGACTTTTTTCAAATCTAATAGTGTAAAATAGTATCTCATTACTTGAAATTGCATTTTATGATTGCTAACATCTTTCCATAAGCTTATTGGTTATTCTTGCTTCAATTTCTATGAAATGCCTTTTTATATCCTTGACCTATTTTTCTTTTGGGTTTTCTTCTTCTAAATTGATTTTAAGGCATTCTTTATGTATTCATGACATCTTTGTTTTATGTGTTGTGAATATATTCTTCCACTTTGTTACCTTTTTTTATGTCTTTATATGTGGTGTCTTTCATTATATGAATTTTAAAATTCAAATGTAGCAAAATTTAACAATCATTTCCTATATATGCTCTGAGGGAGGCACATTTTTACATGAGTTGAATTAGTGAAAGAACATATAAAATAGAATAATCAATAACAAATACAAAAAGGTCATTTCAAAACTCTTGAGTTTTATCATACTATATTGGAAAATATCCTTACATGGGTTTATTTTGAATTGAATCTTTTCCTATAGCCACATCATCTCTACATTGCAGCTTGCTGATAACCACATCCATTTGTACCAGGAGTGACTTTCTTTTTAAGAAATAGACAAGTTTAAAAACAGACACAAAGTCTTTCTCTATGTATGCAACAAATTCATTGCTTGAGTTTATAGTCACTGATTCAAATGACTCAAACTTCAAAATAAAATAAAAAAGAACTGAGGCTATCCCAAAAGGTTTCAATAATCATTAAAAATTATTTATTAAGCATACACATTTAATACGCTGTATCACTGTGTACAATTATTAAAATAATAAATACATTTAATCACCCTAATAAGTTTAGAATTGAATAACATCATTTATAATAATTATAGAACTATTATATAAAAGTGAATTTCTCATGCTTCTTTCAAGGCCTATAAACTTCAGAGAACATGCTTATTTCCCTGAATGGGAGAAAATGTAGCCTTGCTCTTTATGTACATATACATATATCAGTTTTCAAATATTTTAAAATTCTACCACAGAACACATAGAAACTCATGCAAACTGTGGTGTTTACCAAAGTACAAATATTCTAAGCTATATTGTAACTTAAAATATTTAGAACTATACCATCTAAAGATTATTTAACTAAGGACAGGTGAATGGTAATCATGATTTCTATTTTATAATCATTATTGTTTTTACTAATACCAAAGCAGAATTCTTTAGTTTAAATGAAAACTCCTTGATTTCTGGAATGAAGCTATAGAGTCAGAATTTTATAACAAAACTGACTATTATTATATTACCAACCAAACTATGGTAGAAACATCATACTCCATATTAACTGACCAATAGTCTTCCTGACCATCTAGCATACTATATCCTGTTTTCAGAACTAGTTCAGTGCATCATAGTCAAGGGTCACCCTCTAAAGTGAAAAGTAACCTCTCTCCCCAATAGGTCTTGTTCAGAATCAAGTGAAATCTTTCTGGAAAGTGATTATATCCCTTTGAATTATATTCCAACTATCCAGTAAAGGTAAGTAACTTTTTGGCTTTAGTTTTACAAATATGTAAGTAGTTAGAAATAGTTAGGGTCAAGATCATTATGAATAACATGAATGAGATTATTAGCACTTTGGTATAAATAAAACACTGCCTGATAATGGCTCAACGTGACTTTCCTTTTAATTCTGTGGAGGTTACAGTGGTGGGTGTCCCAGTCATTGGACAGAGCAAAGCATTATTTCACTCTGGCCTCCTACATTTGAAGGATAATGTTAAAAATGAAAAAAGGCTTTTGAAAACTTGCTATGTTTCTCTTCTAAACTACTCTAAAATTTAAAACCAAAGCTGATCTAACCATCAGGAAAGAAAAGACAATAGGTCAGTTTTATGAAGGACTATCAAGCTGGCCCTGAATACCAGTGACCAAATTTCAACTCGATCTGATTTCTCAAACCTAAACTCTCAAAACCATAAAGTAAATAAATAGTATTGAATCAGCAAAAGGGGACAAAGCATATTTTGAGCAAACAAATTTGAAAGAAAATATAAACATGACCTCTTTTACTCTGGAGGAGTAAGCTGTATATACCCTTCTGTTCTATTATGGAACATTCCATTCAAGAAACTCTACAAACATTTCCTTTCTCTAACCCCACCTTCTTTACCTTCTTATCTCAGGGATAAGAACTACAATCTGAAATGAATGATCACTAAAGCAGTATCTGGTAGTTCCACAAGTCTTCAAGAATAAAGGAGACCTTTTTAGGCTACCAATACTGTCATATTATTTTCTAAAATGTTCCATTATTTCTGATGACTGGAGACCTTCTACTTCAAGAACTAGTGTTACATACCTCAGCAACATAACAAGGTCTGCATCACTTGAAAGGCGCACCAATCCTGGGGTCCCTTCAGTTCGTATAAATTGGATCTTCTCCCTATTTAAGCAAAGAAACAGCTCACAGCATATGTGGTAGACTTTTGGGACATAACTCAGTACTTTAGGCACCATTTAAAAAAATAACGGTCACAACATTTTTGCGGTACCTATTATGCGGCAGCTACTGTGTGATACCCTAGTAATACACATAGTCCTTGCCTTCAAGGAGAACCTCAGGTGCATCAACATTGCCCAATCCTAATGCTGGGAAAAGATTCTTTTATTGCTTTCATTATTTTGCAGCCCCAGTCCTACTGTAGGTAGTAGTATCATTCAACCAATAAATCTCAGTCTCTGCTTTGAATTAAAGCTTGTTGTGGGCTTGAATCTAAGCAATAGTTTAGACCATTAAGACTGATTCCGTTATTCCAAAAAGTGAGAGTGTAAGGGTATTCATCTCTTTTCCTGAGGGTATACTTCTAAATTATGTGTGATGAGCACATTCCTACTTGGAAGCAGACAGTATCTATGCATTATATACTCAATATAAAAGCATACAGCTGTTTCAAATAACTGAAACTGCGAAACACTTTCAGTTACTACAGCTGGTGAAATAGATTGTGTGATTGTGTGCATACCTATGTATATGAATATATACTTATGTAAACACATATCAGACACAACAATATGAGATATTTCTATCATTATTTTATTATAGATATATGTGATACACGTGTTAACATGTTTTTTTTTGTTTGATAAGTCATGTCATTATTTTCGATTCTTTACATGAATAAAATTTTAATAAAAATTTTCCTAGTTGCTTCCCCCTCATTTACATAATGTTATTTCAAAGCATACCATATTAATTTGTATTCAATGAGAAAAAATAAGAACATAAACTATGGTACTGAAAGCAGTACACTTGATAGGAACATAGGGGCCAACACAAGTAAGCAATTTTTAGTGCTAATGACAAATATTAGGATTCCTATATACTATAAAATAGCAATCTCTGATGTATTTATTTATTTAGATTCAGTTCTTATCTATAAAGCATTTTTATATGATATTTTCTTAAAGTTCCACTGCATTTTAGATTTCCAAATTCTAAATTCTCTGCTTGAAGGCAATGAGGTAGAAAGCAAGATTTAATTGTTGAGATGAAAAATTCCCTAATGCACAGAAAAATCAATTGATTTGTCCTTAGTCACAAAGCTTGCTAGGAAAAGAAAAGAAAACAAAACAAAAACAGAGTTCAGTCCTCAGCTTTTTCTAGCTAGATCCATTTTATACAATACGTTAGCGTATGAAGCAACTAATCTTTGATATTGCCTAAGTTTTTTTCTGTTCTTCATATATATGTATATAAAACAAATGGCAGACACATACGTTAAGGAATTGTTCAGAAAAGAAAGGCCAGCCTCTTTGCTTAAAGTTATTTCAGTTTGAAGGCTTGAACCAAGCAGAACATTTGCCCTGAAGCTTTACAATCACATGTCTGAAGCATATGACGAAAACCAAGGCTCACTATCTGGCGATTGATTTTTCGATAAGAGATATAAAAGCTTTTAAAAAGCTAACCTAAAGAAAAGTTATCCTAGAGAAAAAAAAAAGAGCAATAACTTAACCAAAAAAGTACTCTTATAAGAGTCAGTAACAATATGCTTTGATCTTGAAGAATCAAAAGCTGTCTCCAACAAATACACAGTTTATCTCCTTAGTCTCTCATCACAATGAATCAGGCAAACAGCAAAACCAGAAAACAAACAGGCTGAGCACTCTCCTTCACTTCTTTAAATTGGAGCTACTCAGAGCAGGTGGAGTGATGACAAAGACATCATGCTCTGGACTGTGGCTTGTATGTTTCCTGTGAATAAGAAAAGGATCATAGCTTCCTGAGTCAAAAAGATGACAGGATGAGGAAAGGGAAAGACACCAGAGGAAATATACCAACTGGGCAACTTTTCATCACTTTCCAGATATTAACTCGTAAACAGTGAAGGCAAACGATCTGATTTTTTAGGCAAGAACATACCAGAGGTAGGCTGAGAATAGCTTTCTACCAGGCCAGCTAACTCATCACAATGGCAAGCCATGAGTCATATGCTTCCAGGAACAAGACACTGGAGCACGTCATATGAGGTACATAATACCACTAAGTACTTTCTTATATTAACATTCATTTATTCTTTCAGCAAAGTAGACACTTTCTGAGTGTCTACTATGTGCTATACATAGTATCACATACTGACAATCCAACAGATGGTAATCCAACAGATGACTTCTTTCTCAAAAGGTCATGGCACAGTGGAAGAGAGAAAGTTAGTAGACAATTCTAATATTACATGAAAATATTTAAATTGTTCCATTCACTTACCTGAACTCTGTATAGGCCTTATACCACCCCTATTCTATAAAGTCCTTTCCTAAAGTCTTTTCATGTAGAAACACAGAAGGCATTGGTCAAGAGAACAGATCAAGGCTGAGCACAAGAGAGAAGTTAGCAAATATCCCCAGAAATGTCACCAACCTTTACTGAGAAAGAGAAAGAGAAAAAAACAAACAAACAAAAAAAAAACAAAAAAACAGGAACTACTTCTTGGTTAACAAATATCTATTTGCCTAATAATCTACAGACTAGTATTTCTCAAACTGGTGTCCTTGTCTACTAGAAATCTACAGACATAATCTTGAGTTCTAGGATAATTTAAAATTTTTTCTGTTTTCACTTTGTTGATCAAAATTGCTAACAATTTTGGATAATATGCCTACTGAGGTAGGCATATTTCGGATAATCTAGGTGATATTTATGACTGAATATTACCATATGACTTTAGCTCCCATGTTTGCATTTACAAGACAGTTGGTGCCAAGTGATTAGATATAAACTTTCAAAGTGTCCGTGCCTGGCCCTTAAGTCATTATCAGGACTTTAATGTTAAATAAAGTAACAATAGTCCTTGTCTGCCACTCATGAACAATTCCCTTACCAATTAAAAGCATAAAGGTTTCATTTTGCAGTACTAATTTGCATAATGACAATGATGAAGGATAAGTAATGTATATATAAATTGCCAGAGGCTAAAAAGAAAACAAAATAAAGGGACTTAAAAAAAAAGTAAATTAAGCATTTATACTAAAGAAAGCATAAAAGATGTCATGATTCACTCTAAACAAAAATTTTACAACAGTTTACAAAGAGAAAATTTGGCAGTAGAAATATCACAGAGTACATTTGATATATTTTTTCTTCAGCATTGTATTTGGGGGTGCATTATTCAATGAACTAGTTTGTCAAAACGAATCAGTAGATAATAATAAGCTATTTGTTAAGAAAGAAAAATGATGAGCATGATAATGCCACAGATGCATGTGATAGACCATTAGATGCAAAATCAAACCAATCACATCAAACACAAGTGAAACAAAAAGCATAAATATTTCTTTCCATTGACAATGGTCTCGATATTGGTGATTTGGCTTTTGAGAAACAAAATCTTCTCACATTAATATCATTGATGCAAATATTACTGGTTTTTTAAGTTTTTACTTAAAAAGTCTTTTGGCTTTATAGTTTAGAAAAGCTATAAGGATAAGAAGTTTATGCATATTTTATATTTGTACATCTTTATGTTTCACTAAAACAAAAGTGATTAAAGTCAACATTGTTGATCTGCAATATTTTTTTTTCCTTTTGGAATAGAAAATAACAGATTTTCCTTTTAGAATAGAAAATAACAGGCTTCTAACAAATTTCCGTGAGTTCACTTAGTGTCTGAAATAAACCTAACAAGCTTGAGGATTATTGTTAAAGATACACATGACTGTTATTAGGGGGATATTTGAAAATTACATTAATATATTTACTCAAGTTTATTTTATAAATTTATAGAGTTATAAGGAATCCGTGGCAGTCCTCTAATTTCTTTTTTTACTGCCCTCACCTTAATGAAGAAATTCTATTCAATTTTAGTGGCTTCTAATGAGGGTTAAGATTATATTCAAATAAAATTTTATCATTTGACCTTCTCTACATGGGTATGTTTCCTTCTCTGTGCCCTTCAGCATAAATTCCAGCTCTTCCTCCTTTGGACCTTCTCTCAGGGCCACTCAGTTACAACTTCAGTTCCTTTTAAAACGCGAGTTTCTTGAGGGCGAAGCCCTCTTCTTTCCCCAGTCTATTCAGTGTTTTGAATAAACTATCTTGCTATCACTTCTTGTTGTCGCAGAGAAAAAGAGAATCAGAAAGCTTACATCAGATTATTAACTAAAACAGGACCCATTGAGGGAAGTTCAAAGACAGATAAAGTGGCAATCTTCAAAAGAAAACTCACAACTGTTATAACAAGATGCTTTATAGTGACAACCTCAGGGAAAAGCTGCTGGCTATGGTTGTCCCTCAGATGCCCATAATATTTAGACTTTTGTAACCACTTCCTCCAGGCCACAAAGCACCCCAGAAGATAAACTCTAGCAGAAGATCATTTGAGGACAATGAACATAGTCTCAAGACCGGAATTCCCACAGAAAATACTCTCATCGAAACCAACCAACATTTTAGTGAAGTTAAAGAAGGGCACATGATCATGATCAAAAACAATCAGAAGCAGCAATGCCTCTAAACCACAAAACTCTCTGGATTGCAGATTGTGCGCACACATGGTTCCTGCAGACACAGTGCAGTAAAAGCTGCCTGAGGGCAGTTTTAGAGAAATCCCCATGAATTCTCTAATTGTATAAAATGAAGAAAGAAAAGTTAGCATTGGTCATTCACACTTTTTATTTCAATCAAAGGGTATGGTCTGACTTGAAGGAAAGAGTCAAGCAGTAAAAAGATCAACTTTTCTTTCTACTTCCCATTATATAGGTTAGATTTGGAAATATAGGTCCATTATGGTCATATGATTTTTATGGACACACAGAATTGACATTAATGAGCTATAAGTTTCAGGGAAAAATTTGTTGTAAATAGATATAAATAAGTTCTTTGATTAGAATTTAAAGAGTTACTTAACTCTCTTTGCTGGTTTCCTCATTTCAAAATAAGTATAGTTACAGTACATGCCTCAAAGGATTGTAGAAAGGATTAAATGAATGAATACAAATAAAATACTTAGCATGAAACCTTTTACATGGTAGAATTCAATAATTTTCAGCTATTGAATATATTATTAGATAGGCTTCATAATTACTTATTCCTTTTTCAATAGACAGTATAATTTATTGAAAATAGAGCCAAATTAAATGCCTTATGAACAACTTCCCTGTTTTTGTTGTTGGCAAGTTGTTTTATTCATGCTGTTTACCTTGGTTAATTCCACAAATATTTATTGAATATTTCTATGATATGCAGTAGACAAGATACTGGTCTCTCTATAAAACTGAAATAATGCTATGAATACCAAAGAGATAACACATATGAAGGCTTTACATTTCTCATAATTCAATAGATAATGAAAAACATTATTCTCAATATAGCAAAATTCTATATGAAGCAAAACCAATATGGACTCTAAAAAGGGAGTTTTGTTATTATATACAAAAGAACTTGGTTATAGACATCTTACCTAAGGCATTCTAACAGCTTGAACCCTCAGTCCACCGTTATTCTGAGGAATTAATATCTAGGATATACTAGGAATTAATATCTAGAATATACTGGAAGGTATAACTAGAAGTTATTTTCTTATGAATTATAATATTCTATTATGCACTTGATAATAGGTGTTTTAACTGAAAATATATTCAGGAATTGAAACTATGTTATACCTGCCTGTAGTTTTATTTTAAAATAACTATATATTAAAACAAACAAAAAAATTGGTTGATGTGAAGCAATTAGAATGGATAAGCCAGTTAAACTGCATATAAAGGGAGAGATATGGACATGACAGTGTTTTTAAACAGTGATATAAAATGTAAAGGCAAGAAAAAAAAAACTTAAAGTACTAATTTCTAGAAAATAGTACTATAAAAACCAATATTTTCCTACATTTTGGTAGTCTTATTTAGAAGACTTAAAAATAAAGTCCACCCACAACAGAAGCAAAAACACAAAATACTTTGGGAAAATCTAGACAAGAAACAATGAGTTCCTAAATAAATAAACCAGAAAGTTTTATTGTAACAAATGGAAGGGTTGGATATGTGAAAAAATGTTACAGTTATAAAAGAAAAAAATAGAAAACTATAAATATTTTAATTGTATCTATAGTAGCTTCAAAATAAAAAACAATCACCATCATAATCCCAATGCATTTTAAAAGTTGAGAACATTATTCAAAAATTCATATCAAAACTCAAAAAAATGCTATGTGCTAGAGAAATTTAGCCAAGTTTTCAAAATAAATCGTTATGCTGTCATTTCCTAGATCTAAAATGACATATTAGAATATACAAAGATGTATAAGTTGTATTAAAAAGATAGATTCTGTATGTTTAAATATGTGATTTTGCATAATTTGAAAAGTAGCAACTTGACTTTCAGAATAAATTGTTTTAAGTGTTATCATCAAATCCCAAATATGGGACTTAAGTGCCTATGAAATTGATTGATTTACCACATATTTGTCAAACACTCACTCTATGCAATATAATATGTGATGTCCTATGAAAATTAAAAAGATAAGTAAGATATATACCTTGACTTCATATACCTTGGACTTGATTTGGAATATATGTCTATAAGAATAAATATAGTAGAAAATACAAGATGTTTTTAAACACTTTAAGCACAGATTGTACTATTATGCCATTTCTATTATAAACTATAAAAGTCAGACACATAGGGTACCTGATTCTTAGTACAATGGCACCCTGATGGGTATGCAAGAATGTTTTCTGAAAAATATGTCCCCAAAGAACTGAAAGTAATCATTTATTCAATGGGATGTATAATAGTATCCATTTGTATGTAGGACAATGTATATGAAACAAGGAGATTTTAATTTTAGCTTAGTTAATTTTTCTGAAGACAGTTTCCATGACTATTTAAATACATTGAGAGAGACAAAAAAGAAAAAAATAAGCATTATTAATGTAGGGAGATGCATATTTTGATTGTTTTGTAAGAAAGGCTTCTGATTCACTGACAATTTAGCAATAGATCTAAAAACATGTAAAAAGCAGATTTCATTAAAACTATTTTGTGCTATCATAAATGATAATGCAACATGCACTGTTTTTATGATTTTAGAATGGCTTATTATCCTTTTGAATTTCAGGAAAGCATTGAGGCTTGATTCAGTACTGACATTTTTCTTTGGTCTACATAGAGTCCATTTCTGATGAACTACTATACTTCAGCAGAAGTAAATTTATGCTATTTGACCAAGTAGCCCAGGTGTTAGCTGAGATTAATATTTCCAGTGCAATATTAAATGTAGAAAAATTCACTTGCTAAAAAATGGACAAGAAATAGACAAGAAAGATGACATCTTGCAGAACTCTTTTCTTGATAAATACAACAGAATATAGCAAAAATTAATGCTGAACAGATATACCTAAAATATGACTATTCTTCATGCTAGAAAATGGTTTGCAAATCCTTAATGAACTATTTGTTAGCAAGAAAATACAACTCTGGCGAAATGTTCAGTGGATGAACGAACATGTTTATAAGGTAGGAAATCTTTCACAGTTATATCAGGGAACTATTTTATGGGAAAATGACTTAATAAACACCTGAGTATGATACTTTAAAAGAATTTAAACTAATTTTAGCTATAAGAATTTTTCTTCTGGGCCTTTTTAATCTTAAGTGGATTGACTATCCAGTTAGTATAAGATTCCATGCATGAGAAATATGAAAACAAGATACATATGATAAGTATGTCTAAAACCTATAAACAAACATAAATTAACAGGTCTATTAAAAAAAAGCATGAGTAGCAATCATTCCTTTTACAGAAGCCATAGACTAATAGATGACATGGTGTAAGAATCTATGTTCCTTACAGTCCTATGTAGCAAAATCCCAAACTTCTCATGAGATTTACAAGATTAGTTGTCTGTGAAGATGTTTTAATACACCTTTGGATGTCTTCTGAAATGTTATCTCAATGACACTGGGCCATGGTGTTTTGATTCTCAGTCTTTTCTGCTGAACCTTGAGCCAGAGGCTCAGGTCTCCCTGTAGACTTGGAGCATCGTATACAAGTAAAAGATTTTAGAGCAAAGCTTTCTGTAGGAAACAGCATGAGCACAGCACTGGAAAGCCTTCTTACACAGAAGTTAATCATGGAACTCAGGAGACTCTTTCAGTGTTCTAACTATACCCACAGGCTCACATCGTTCCACTAATTATGATCAATCTTAGGAATAGTGGTTTTGAGAATCAGAGTAATTTATAGGCAAATTACTTTAAACTGAGTCTTTGTGACACAATAAGGTAGAACAGACTAATATAATATTAATTTAAATTTGTTATATGCTGCTTACATAGTACTAAGTGCTTTAAATAAATTATTTCATTTAATCTTCAAAAAGACCCCGCAAGTTAGACATTCCTATGCCCATCTTACAGATAAGGAAACTACAATAACTTTGGAGGGGTTAAATGCTTCATTCAAAGGCATCTGGAAAGTAAATTACAGAGTCAGAATTCAAACTGTCTGACCCTAAACCTGAACTCTTAAGATGTATATTCTACCACTTCCTAAGAGCCATTATTAATGCTGGTCTCCCAGTGAGAGACAGACCAGAACCATCCAATGACTATTACTACGTGGTGTCGATAAATTATTTTATCAGGTGCTTTTAATTATACCTATCTGAATGGTCCATAGGAAAATAATAGTTCCAATCCATATTTCCTGTTATCTAAATGTAGTACAACAAAGATAAAAAATTTGTCATGTTGATTTCAGACATATGAATGAGCAGTGAACAAATTAGGAGAACACTATGAGAGAGGGCCAGGCAGGTTGTAACAAGAAAATGCATAAGGATCAGCAGAAGTAAATTTATGCTATTTGGCCAAGTAGCCCAGGTGTTAGCTGAGATTAATATTTCCAGTGCAATATTAAATGTAGAAAAATTCACTTGCTAAAAAATGGACAAGAAATAGATTAGAAATTTTGAACACCAGGGTTTGTTTTATAAAAGCCAGCTTTTGGAAACTTTAATTTTTTATTTCATAAAATGCTGTATTGTTTCAGAATTTTACAATGGCATGTGCTATTTTTAAAATGAAAAAAAAATAAGAGTATAATTGAGCAATAACATAATTCCAGGGCTTTTAAAACAAGATAATGGAAAGAAATAGAAGGTCATGGTCTGTGTTTGCTTCTTTTCTGGTGAATCCTGAGATATGTATCTATTTGTCTTTTGCAGCTCAGAATTTCTTGACTTCCAAGTTACTAATTTACTATTGACAAAAAAATGGAATGGATCAATTTACCAGAATAAAAAAAGTATCACAGATTACATCCTCATAGCAAGAAAACTTATTTAGGAAGCACTCAAGGAGGCAATCTGCCTGGAGCTCAAAATAATTACCATTAATGCCTGGGAAAAGCAGGACTAGTATAGGGAATAGCTTTAATGGCTGGACCTAATAATCACACAAGAGGCGAAATTCTCAATTCTTAATTCACTTTTATAACACTTAGATTCTTATTCATAAAACCATGCTATACAAATACTGATAGCAAAAATTTTATTGAATTTGTATTCATTACATTCACCTATAAAATATTGTTAAAAGGTTGTTTTTTTAATTAATATATTTGTTTTCAGATAAAATATTAGAACATTTGATTCTAGCTTTTATGTTAATGTCACAGCATACAAAAAGCTTCTTAGTTTGATTACTGTCTTTCAATGAGAACCAATAGTAAGATATAGGAATCCAGTGGAGACACTACCCATTTGATGGAGGTGGTACTGACTTTAGGGTACTGATTTTTCTGAGGAAATAACCTCCTCTAAGGTTAAAAAAAAAAAGAAGACGACTTCTTAGCATTCACATTTGCATAATAGATAAGGTTAGAGGGAGCAGTGATTTAAATATGAGAGCTGGAAGCAAAGCCATATCCCATTGCATGGAAACCACAGCCATTCTGCAGGGAAAGATACATTACTGGAGTCTCAGGAAGAGGAGCTACATATGGATACAAACTAGATAAACTGTTTGTTATCCTCTGGTTTAGGAGGAATCACAAGCATAACAGGAAAAATTCAAAGTAAAGAGGTATACCTATTTGACTTTCCCAAGGGCTAACACTTTTTCTCATCACATTGTGAAGAAAATAAGAAGGGATATTTCTTTAAAATGGCCGTGCTGTGGAAGAGGAAGAATGCACACAGAGCTACTGTGCTACTGAGAAGCGTTGCTCGGGATATGAATATAAGGGTCACAGTTACCTTTGACACACTCAGTAGTTCTATTCCATGCATAAATCTCATGTCAAAAATATCACTGAAACACGAGATTAAAGAACCCCAGCTGGTTCCCTACCCCTGTGTTTGTGGGAATGCTTCTTATAATGTGGTTTTTAACTATTTGAAACAGAATGTTCTCTTAGATAATACAAACTTCCCCATTATGTTGTTATGATAAGTAAAATGCTTAACTACCAAAAGCTTTTCAGAAACTAAAAGTGCACTGTATACACATTCTGTGTAAGAAGAATGGCATTATCTCACCGATTTAAGTTCCTACTTCCCCCTACTTGTCATGACTGCCTATGATTTTTATGGTCAAATTCTGTAATCAGTTTTAGAAAGTATAAATAAAACTTATAAATAAGTTTTGGAATAAGATTGAAATTTATTTCAAAACCTATCAAATAATTTCTTAGCAACTGATTACCATGTGAGATCTTCCTTAGAAGAAAGACTGTGCTTAATTGAGGACACTGGAATCACTAAAAAATAAAAATCTTCAGCAATCTTTAGGAGATTAAAGACTTTTAAGACTCTAAAAAACAGAAAAGAAAGAAAAACAAAACCAAAACTGGAAGCTACCAAATGGAGTCTGCAGCTTTTCCCTCTGTTAGGATCTGTTAAGGTTCTGTCAAGTTGTTAAAGAATAATGATAATGTTGGGTGGCCTGTTCGGGTAGATTAAATCACCTGATTTCTCTGAAAGTGCAGATTTGAAGATATGTTACATTCGTGTAAATAATAATGTGCAGAGCAGAGCAAAAGTGAAAAACTTTGAGTTTCCACTTTCTTGTTCTTTTTTGTGGGGGGTGGGGGTCTTTCAGAAGAACAGATATTGATTAGAAGTGCGTGTATATGCATGTGTGTGTGTGTGTGTGTATTGGGGCTGGAGTTGGTAGAAAAGAGAGAAAATAGAGTTCTCCTTATTTTATGATTAGCGCAAGAGGAGGGATTTTGTTTGTTTGTTTTGTTTTGTGGCCCAGAGTCTCTAATATCTCTCATTAGACAACTGAGGAGCTCATGTCTGCAGTTTTATTAACTGGAAGTTCTTACACAAGATTTTCCTGGGGATCACAAATTACTGAGTGGATGCCGTAACATACAAATATACAAAATGATAACTTGTATCATTTTTATAATTTTTTTGTGATTTAGAATAGAATTCTTACCAAGTTGGTAAAGCACTGAAACTTGAGTTAGATGTTAACTAATGTGAAACTAGGATTTCTGTATAAGCAACTTTTATAGTGTCATACTTGAAATTATATGTAGCTTTAGCCTTTAGAAACTTTAGAAGGTAATGGTAGCTTTAAAGATATGAGAGACTGACAGGGTTGGAGGGTGGGTGAAACAGGTGCAGGGAGGGGGTTAAAAGGTGCAAACGTCCAGTTATAAAATAAATAAGTCATGGGGATGTAATGTACAACATGGTGACTATGGTTATAATACTGTGTTGAAATTTGCTGAGAGCTGATCTTAAAAGTTCTCATCATACAAAAAAGTTCTGTAACTGTGTATGGTCGTGGATGTTAACTGGACTTACTGTGGTGATCATTTTTCAGGATATATAAATATGGAATCATTATGTTGTATACCTAAAACTAATATAATGTTGTATGTCAATTATACCTCATTAAAAAAAGCTGTGAGAGACTGAGAACATCACAAAAAGGATATTCGGTAATTTATTACGTATATATACACACACACGTACATACATACATTCACTATATGAAAAGTGCTATTCTAGATATTTGAGTAGTAAGGAGGAGAAATAATTATGAGTTGAGTAACATCTTTATTTGTAATGAGCTTATAATCTAATTGGAAATGAAGCATAAAGACCTGAAAAGTCTAATTAAAGCAGAAAAGTCACATAACCAAAATAGTAAGAAGGACAACTCAATTTGTTACACGATTAATTATCAAATTAGTGTCTAGACCAGAGCTTATTACACCTGGCTGTGCCACTGAAATTATATGTTTTTTAAAATTTAAATGCTTGAGCTCTGTCCCAGACCTGATTTAAATTTCTGGGCGGTCTGTGGGAGGACAGGGGTTATAAATTCAGAGGCAACAGAGAAGTTGTGGGAGATAAGACCTGGTATTTTGTACTTTATAAAACTCCCCAGGTGATTCTGATGAAAACATTTGGCACAACTAAGTCGAGTAGTATTTGTGAATCACTGCTGTGAGTCAGGATGGCATGATTGGGCAACATATTTCTACCAGTAAAGGTGGCATGAAAATCAAATGGGCTTTGAGTTTTATCAGATTTTCAGCATTAACTCATCATTTTTCCATCTCGCTGTAACACTGAGGTTGAGCAATACCAACCTTGATCATGAGAACAAGAGTTCACAGCAGAGCTGAACATCTTCATGTAGGGGCAGCTTGTGTCAAGTTTTAAAGGAAAGATCTTTCTTTCCCAACACAGAAAAGAAAAACTTGCCAGGGAAAAGGAACAGCATGTATTCTGGAAAGTAAAACGGGGCTTGAAGCACGATGTATTGCAAAGTTGTTTAAAAGAGAGGGTTCATGCAGAGGAACACTGGACTATGGGGAGTATCAGATCCCCTCCTTGGGTTCCACTATGTTTTTATTATGGAAAAATGTGACTACCAAGTCTAGGATTTAATAAGTCTCAATTCAATAAACTCTATGTTACTTTTGTTTACTCAAGCTATACTCAAAAAGGTTAGTGTCTTATTATTTTCATTATAATCTGCACATCTAGGGGACATTCTTGGCTGTGAATTTTAGTTTCTTTTTCATAACCTTTAAAGAGGGTTCTAGGTTCTATAATTAATTTTATTCAATCTTTGTACTTAATAGAGAAAAGCCAGGACTACAGTGACCTGGTGTCAATGACATAAAGTATCTGTTACAAGATGACTTTGTTCAGAATGCCAGAAAGAAAGAGTGAATTTCCAAGAAGATTATCATTGTACTGAAGATTTAAGAGTTGGGCTTACACGACGTGAACCAAATGCCGATATTATGGTTACCTGAGTGAGTGATTCCTGGTAAGATCAGGTTGGCGTTCCTGTAGAATTTCGAAGATATTGGGTTGGCGCAGAAACGCAACAATCTTGTCATTGTAAGCTGAAAAATCAGAAAATATAACAATATTTTAAAAATCTGGTATTAGTTTTGTGCATATAAATCCAAACTTTAAAAAATTAATTTTTCTGGTAAATATTCCTTGTACTCAGAGTCAAAGTTTGGAGCCGCTACATAAGCTTAAATTCCAGTTTGTGTCTACCCCATTATATGAGAATTGGACATAGATTTATTAGGTGTGACTTACTTAAGCACTCATTAAACTCATTTGATGAGCCGTATGTCATCAAATTGCAAATGAGATCACAAACAAGATTCTAGATACTAATTGTTTTAAGCTAATGCGTACCAAAATCAACTTTATAAGTAACTGTTAGAAATGAAAAACTATCTTCTGATTAAATATCAGCCACATAGAAATCCTAGTTCTGTCATGAATCTTGTGTTCATAAATATGATCAAGAAATATGGCTTACCTAAAGTAATAAATGGTCAAACAAGTATAATTCTTTGGGCATTTGCTAGTTCAAATTTAGTTGCACCATGCTGCCTACCTATACACATTTTAGTTAAATATGAATAAACTTTTTTAAAAATACTATTTGCTGACATGGAATCTCACTGTTAAATTCAAAGTGTCCCTAACTACATATTTCAGCATATATCAATAATAAAACTGCCTTTATAATTAAAATTTGTCAATGATTTTTTCACATTCTATCCACGATCAGATACTAGGTAACGTTTTGAGCAACAATTTTATAGTACTTTAAAATTCTGTGTTCAGTATTTACTATCCTCTTAGTAATGACATAATAAAGCAAAATCTGCTTACTTTGACCCAAGAATTTCTTATCTAGTGGCTGTCAAACTCCTTTAAGCCATGGGCATTACATTACATTTCATGGTAAAGTTTTTCTTAAAAAAGTTAACGTAAAAACAGACAAATGGAGAGCTGTTCAAATTTAAGATGGAGCAAGGAGTTCCTATGTTCCCCGGCCAGCCTGTCCGCTCCACCTGCCTTAGGGATTCAGAGTTTGACAACTGACCTACTTTGACCTTATCATTTTAATAATAATTAAGCTGTTCTTCAGGCTTATTTGCCCACAGCCATTTATTTTTATTTTACAATTATGCTCTGAAATTTGCCACAAAAATCCTTAAGGATGTGCTATCATTGCTTTTGTATTTCGTGAAGTGCCTACAGGCTCACATCCCACTGAAATTTTGTCCAACCATTAATATATATCAAGAATATGCTTATCCAAATGCCTAATTTGAAATTACCACATAGTATAGTTGCCTTAAAGACATTTTTCTTTATCGTCAACAATCCACTATAACAGCTCTACTCAGAAAAGATAGAGTAGTATAAAAAAAAACTCCTCCTATAGGATTGTAAGACATAAGTGCTTTGAGATTCAAATCAATTTCTTAGGGATAATAGAACAGTTTCTCAGTACAAGGCAAAAGTAGCAGGCTGACAACAGGGAAGCACAGCACAGAATGCATGGTACATACTGACATGAAAAGCAAAGATAAAGATTTCTGGAAAGGGATGACATACCCACTGGAACCATGTCCTGGTATTGTGGCCTACTGACTGTATTGAATGTACTCGATGGCCTGGGAAGAACTGGTGGTCCTGCATGTCGAGAATCTTCTCCTACCTGCAAACATGAGCATCATTTATAGTCTGCCTGCCCCAAGACTTAGAGTACTTTATGTCAGCAACCAGAGCCAAGTTGTTCAAAATACTTGACGACGAGCATTGGTAAGTACCAACTGAACAGAACTGATGCCAGCTGAGGATTATTCTCGAAAGCTCTGCTTTGGTTGCTGAATTGAGTGGAAGGTTTGGGGCATCCAGGTCCCCGAGAGGGGCTGGGACAGTGACTATTTACTCAGTGGTAGAGGAGCAGTTCCATATGTTTACAATTATTGAGGTTTTAGATGTTAAACAGCAGACATGTTTATCAGGAAAAACTTCTGCCTTGACAGAACACAAATCTGCAACAATGCATTCAGAGAGAAGACCTAGGCAGTCCAAAATATATCCAGCAGTGCCAGGATATGCCTTCTTTTGGCCACGGCAGGTAAGGTCATTCTCTGCCCCAGCAGAGAGGCTGAAGAGCAGCCCTCTTCGTGTGGGTTTTTGAGTTGGTGTATTATCTTCTTAGAGGCAATTTTATGTGCCTATTAGAGCACCCAGCACAACAGCTCTTTCTGGTTTGAACCTCCCACACCAGGGAGCTAATCATAGCAGGTGTGGAGGAGCTAAATAGGGTTGCCCTGACCTGAATTATTTATTATACTTATTATAGATTTAGAAACTCATATATACAAGTAGATAAACAAAAATGCCTATTAGTATTTACCAGAAAACTCTAACATTGCTTTAGCTTCTGTTTTAGCATTTCCCCACATATTACAGAAGTCTTTTAAGACGACATTAGAACAGTAGTATAAGAAAATAAGAGAACAAAAGGCAAAATAAAATAACTTACTGGATTTATAAATTGGTATTTTAAAATAGAGCTTCTACTCCCACCCGTTCAAACCTTCACAAACATTTTATCATATTGCATCAGTTAGGTGTTTGGTGAGGGTTTTCCTAAAGGCCCTAAAACTGGAAATATCATCCCCACCCTACACTGCTTGCTTATCCTTCAAGAATGCACTCACTCATTCAAAGCGTAGTTCAAATAGCCACTCCTGGATGAAGCCTTTCCTTACCTTCAAGCTGGCATTAAGTGTGACCTTCTCTGAGCTGCCATGGCACTTGATGTACATTTATAAGGCAGATGCCATTACTATCAGTTTATAAAGCATTTTTTACTCCTATTTGTATTCATTTGCATTATGGTTAGTTTCATATATTCTCTTCTTAATAAGAACACAGGAATGCACATTTCTACACTGTAGATGTTTGGTAAGTATTAATTTTTGGATAGAAGAGATACCAAAGTTTCTACTACCTGGAATATTTACTAAATAAGTATAAGAGAGTGTCTGGAAAGACTTGTTTATGTAACTAAGAGTGTCTCACTCTGCTTCTCCTGAGTTATTGGCTTTAAGGAATGAAGTTAGCCACTCTTGCAGAGATTCAGTCATTAACTACACCTTGTTTGTCACTCACAGAACTTATTATTTCAATATACCTACATATATTTTCCCTCCTGTTGGAATGTTGCTATGTGTCATCATTTCCCAGAACAGCCAAAGGTCTTCTCCTTGACACTCCACTTCTTCGAACCAGACCATCAGACAGTAACAAATGTGCATATAGCTGTAGGATGTTCATGCCTCCGATGTTCTGGGCCAGGAAGCATATTCCTCTCAAAAGTTTAACAACACTGGGGCCGAATGCTGAGTCTTTATGGGGTATCTCTGGTCCACTGCTCAGTTTCCATCAAAACAAAGGGAAATCTTCATTCAAATTTTAATGTGTACCTTAGGATCCCGCTCCACAATAGACTACTATTAGACCACGAAAATAATTCAAATTCTGAGGCAGAGGGGTTGAAAGAAAATGTAAGTGTTGTTCTTAATCTTGTGCATGTAGTCCTGACCAGACTGAACAGTCAGCTTTATACTGTGAAGGCAAGCTAGGGCAAATGGCTAAAGTGCACTGGCCACGTAACAAAGCCAGGCAGGGCTCTAACCATGCTACATATCATGCACAAGGTCTAAAGGTGAGAGGTCTGTTCTGCTTTTAAGAGGAATGCTGTTAGCATCATTAGTTCACCACTAATAGTTTATATGACAGCAAGGTAAAGATTTATTAGCTATTCATAAAACATAAATATTTTTGTAGATATTTCATCCTGCAATAAATTTGTATATTATTTTTATATGAGCTTCTCATATAAACTCTTCTATGTCTGCACTTATAACCAGCAAACACACAGGATGCATTAGAGCAAGTATGTAAATCATGAGAGGAAATTCTAAGACTGGAATTTTGATGAATCAAATCCAGTTATTTATTGTATTCATAATCTTTTCTTATAACAGAAGGTACAATAATATTTGACCTAAAACATAATACTGAAAATATGATATGGACACAGATGTGGAAAAGGCATGCAGGAAAAGAATCTTAAATATGTTTAAAGGAATTTTTAGAAACAATGTATATTAAGTGATGATATATGTTCAAAGCATAAATCCGTATTAAGGAGGAAAAAATTTGACCTAAAACGTTCCTATTATTTAAGGTGCTAATGAAAAAGGGAAGCAGGAAGAGATTATTTCTTTTTTCTTTTCTTTAGTTGTTGGGGTGTTTTGGAGGAAGGGGGAGGTAAGGCTATTAGAAAGCCCTCATGTGGTTACCACTGGTCACTGCAAACTAGCAAAGTAGACAAAAAGCAGAGCTTTTTATATTTCTCAATTTCCCCATTTTCTCTGGGCATTTAGAGTACATAAGTCAACTCCCAGATATCTTCTAATTTTAAAGAATGTTAGTGAGAACACCACAATTCCATATCTTGGCCCTAGGTTTTAATCTAATCCACAACCCTTACTAAGGAAATTTCCTCACATTTTACCAAACTGTAGCCCACTAAAAGTTACATTCATTTCTTCCTCTGAAGCTGCACTTAAGTATGCTAAAGGGTGTGTATCCTCTCTTGAACTTTTTATTATATTATGTATTCTCTCTCACCATCTTCAGAATTTAAGAAAACCTCTCTAATTTCTTCAACCTTTCCTCATATATCCTGCTTTTTAAAATTCCGTCATTAAGGTTCTGTATGTTTCTAAAAGAAGCCCTGTCAATATTCCAACACTTTCAGCCTCCAAATGACAATCTCTAAGTCAAGCAAGGAAAACAAGATAAAACAATAATGAAAAGCCAGCACAAGTCCACACAGCGCCACATCCCTGTAGCTTCTCTCAGCCACAGGTCGGTTCCTAAGGCTGGTGACTCACCTCGCCCGCACTGTGGCTGCGCTGCCTCGTCAGGTGCTGCCGATGGACCAGCGCGCTGGTGGGTCGACTGCTTTGCAGTGGGAGCCGGGGATCAATGAAAGTGGTGGTTCGGGAGTTGTGGTCAACAAAAAATGCCTAGGAAACAATCCACTCAAACAGTCAGTACGCACAACACACTTGTCTTAGCAGGCCTACCATTTCACGCATTCAGGAAAAGACCAGCTTTTGAGTAACGATCTTAGCTCCATTTTCTCCTAATTTTAAATCTTTGGGGGGAATTTTTCCTTACTCCTTCAGGACAGACCAAAGTGAGAAAGCCATGCTTAAATTGGATCACGAATGAAGAGAGCACGAAGGAACATTATTCCTGGTTTTAGAAAATACTCTACGAGATAGTCATCAAAGATATGACCTTAGAAAGAAGTCATATGAATGGACATTTGGACTTCTCTTAACTGATGCTCTTTAAGCTCTTACTACTACCCATAGTTATTACAAAGTTCTTATCACCGGAACCTACAAACATCATTGACTTCTCTTTTCTTTCTCCTATGCAGTCAGCCACAGAGTCCTCCCCATTTTCCCATTGTAGTGTCTCCTTTATTTGTCCTGACTACTATCCCATTATTTCAGGGCTTTTATATATATTATTATATTATTAGTTAGTATTAATAGTCTCAGTTCTACATCAGCAACATGATTCATTTAACTGTCACTTCACTATCAGAATATTCTTTCTAAATGCTTTGATTATATCACCACGCCAGTCCAAACCTGTACTGGCTATCCGTTATCTTTAGGAAAAAACGCTGCTCTCTGGTCAGTTTTCCAAGACTTTAAAATCTCCTTCCTATTTGCCTTTCCAGTTTAATCATTGATCGCACACATCCCCAGAAATCCTGTGAGATACAATGACTCTGGGCAAGCCACTTAAGTTCTCTGCACTTGCATAAGATTTCTTCTATAAACATGTCACCTCATTTATAATAAATGTTTCTCCCCCATAATGTGAGAAGAGGGAGGAAACCATGTTTATATTTACTGCAGAATCTCTGGTGACATGAAATCATGAATGAGCATAAATCACTTGCTCAGTGCTACAGTAAGAATTGCATACAACGTAGAGGAGCCTTTTTTAAAAAATCGTGTTTAATTCTAAAGCTCTACACGAGTGCTATTTCTCATTATCTTTAGGAACCAAAAGGTGTAAATTTTCAAAGTAAAATTCACTCAAGGTAATAATGAAGCCCATGACCTCAATGGCAATTAGAAAACATACATTTTCCATGATCAGATAAAGTTAATTAGGCCATCAAAGATAAAAGAGACTATTAGCAGATCCAGGAGACTCATTACCTATAAATCAAGTGTCAGGGCACATGATAACATGCTAAATAGCCTAAATGAAAAGGAACTGACTTCTCAAACTGATGGAGCACAATTAACAAAGTACCTTAAAGACTAATAATGACTACATCTAGGCAAACCCCAGGGGCAGGTAATGCATTTATGCTTATAAAAAATATCCCCTTCCCATTATGAAATAAAATATTTCTGTATATACATAATCAAAAAACAGGGCAAAATAATTTGTAGGTAGCTCCCAAATAGGAAAAAAAAAATGACTTCTTTGTAAAGAAATATCTTTAAGCAGTAGATGCACTAGAAAACAAAGCAGAGAAATGAAGAGAATTAGAATCCTTGCCAGTCTCTTCTCACAATATCCCATTTTGAGGTAATGAAGACTAGATTAAATAGAAGTCTTGTAGGAGATGGTGTCACTAGCCTCACACCCCCAGGTAATGCTCTTTTTACCCTAATTGTCAGGTGGAACATCTTTCTTCTCTGATTTTGTTAAAAAAAAAAAATACACCAATGATAAACCTTACACAGGCTTGTATTGGTAGGCTCTGGTTCAAATGTCATGTCTGGTCCCCATTTGATTTGGGTTTCTATTACACTTGTACATTATTTCTGCCACTATTCAAAATGTCATAAAATAGGAATTCAATCATTTTTACAAATGGACATTTCAAAATAATAGGTTATAATCGACCCCATATCTACTTTATGTAAGTTAAGATTAAGTTATATTACTAAAACAATAATATAAGCCATGTTGTTTAAGGGAAAAATACAAAGAGTTATAAAATAAAATTGTCTGTTTACCTAATTTCTTGAGAATGCTTTGAAGGGATGGGTGGCCATTCAGAGGTAACCATGATGCATTTGTAATTATAAGGACAAATGGGTGTGCACATCTAGGTCAATTGTGATTTACATGTAGTATCATAGTATAATTTGATGTTAAGAGACTTGTCTAAAATCCATCCTCTAAAGAATTACATTTAAATGCTTTGAGGGTAGGGACTCTTTCTTACTCATCCTGTTACCCCCAGTAGCTTTTAGGGCTGCATCTGGGAGAGAAAGGGTGCTCTGTAAATAAATTGCCAAAACTCTAATATGCAGACTCCTGACCAAAATACAGAAAGACAACTCACAATTAGCTAATTAAGTATTAAAAGTCATGTTCTTTTATGTAAGCATAGAAATACTTAAAGATTTGAAAAAAATATAAATGAGGGTGGTGGGGTGTGTGTGTGTGTGTGTGTGTGTGTGTGTGTGTGTGTGTGTGTGTTGAGTGGAAAGGGTAAAGAGCTAAAGCCTATAATGTCGCAAATAGGAAAGAAAGTTTTAAAACATCCTATTGGAGATATGAATAAACTAACATACTAAAATTCAAGAAGTGGGAGGCAAAATAGTGATTAAATGTTTGGGATCTAGAAAAAGACGAGTCTAGTTCTGAGCTCTAGCTCCACCTCTTATTAGAGGCATAACCTTGGGCAAACTACTTAACTCTTTTAAACTACAATTTCTTTTCTGTTAAATGGGGATAATAACACCTACATCAAAGAAAGGTTAAATAAAATGGTTTATATACATTTTAAAACATAGTACCTGTGACCCCTTAAATGTGAGTTACTATTGTTATTACTAATAACAGTTTTAACTTCTAAGACATTTTTCTAAGGATCACATGCTTCTTGCTACAGTCCATGCACAGGCTCCAGTGAAATTACACTTCCCAAGCTCCTTGTAGGTATGTGTGACGCAGACTAAGTTCTGACCAATGAGATATAAACAGAATGTCACATGGTTCTTCTGGACAATCCCCTTACACAAGGAGATTTTTACAAAAAAAAAATCCTTCTAGGGCAACCAAAATGGCATAGATGAAAGAGGCTCTGTTCATCCCTCTGGCGACCAAATCAAGGTTGTGACGGAAACAGGGAGCAACAGCAAGGAAAAATCACCTGGGATCTTGATAAACAAGCCATACAACTAGGGAGAAACCCAAGAAAGCACCCTGCAATGGTAGAGGGTAGGATGGGGCGAGGACGCGGGGCGACCCGGTCTCCAGCAGCTCAGTGAGATGCAGGCTGCGGCAGCAGCAGATGCCTCTTAAAGGGGCTGCGTCCGCAATCAGGTATTTGTGGTGATGGACCTGCTCGCTCTGAACACCAGTGCCAATTAGGCTGCACGCGGTGGGTACTGGGGACTTACAGGAAGATGTTGTCAGAGTGAGGGTCTAGGAGAGACTCACACTGTACAGAAGTGCCGGCGGTATCCATTGTTACCTGTTGAGCCCTCCCTGCTCCCAGTGCACAGACACAGCGCCGCCATTGCTGTGAGGTCATCAGACTGGATAACAGATGTTGCTCTGCCCAGAGGATTCCCTGAAACCCCGCCTTCCCCAACTCGCGGCCCCACCTAAGCCACATCCAGGTGTATCCTCAGCAAGTCAGGTGCTCCTTGCTGAGCAGCACCTAGACTCACACTGGAGGCAGCTGGCCTTGGTTTCTGGTGTGGCCTTTTGAGGCAACTATAAGCACAGCATCTGTGGATTGCTTGCTGAATCTTAACAGCTGGCCCCGGAGGGGTAGAGGCTTGGGCTAAATTTGGCCTGTAGCTGAGCCTCTTCTCATTGTGCCACTGGACACCTACTTCGCAAATCCACACCACAAATAAGACTGGGATACTTAGGAGCTTTGCTTAGTACATAGAAACAGACACAGAAAGACAGCCAAAATGGGAAGACAATGACGCAGAAACCATACGAGAGAAGAGAACTGAGATCCAGATATAATAGAGTCAGGTAATCTAACAGATGCAGAGCTCAAAACACTGGTTATGAAGATACCCAATTAAGTTTTGGGAAGAGTAGATAAATTCAGTGAGAACTTCAACAAACAGATCAAAAACATATAAAAGGGAACCAGTCAGAAATGAAGAATACATTATCTGAGATGAAAAGTATATTAAATGGGATAAACAAAGGAATAAACAAAGTAAAAAAAGAAGAGGATCAAACGCCCTATCTAGAGGACAGGAAAGCCAATCAGCACATTCAATCAGAATGGCAAAAAAAAAAGATGCCAAGACTATAAAAATAATTTAAAGAGGATATGGGACACTATAAAGGCTCCAAAAATATCTGATTGGCATACCTGAAGAAAATCAAGATGTTGAACAGCTGTTTGAAGAAACAATGATGGAAAATTTCCCTAACCTGGTGAAAGAATGGACATAAAACCCCAGGAAGCTCAGAGGATTCCAAAAAGCAGGGAACCAAAGAGGCCCACACCAAGACACATCATAATTAAAATGCCAAAGATTAAATACAAAGAAAGACTATTAAAAGCAGCAAGAGAAAAACAAATAATTATCTACAAGGGAACACCCATAAGACTGGCAGCTGATTTCTCAAAAGAAACTATGTAGGATAGAAGGGCTTGGCAAAAAATATTCGACAGGATGAAACTCAGGATATACAACCAAGAATAATTTATCCAGCAAAGCTAACATTTAGAGTTGAAGGATAGATAAAGAGCTTTCCAGACAAAAATAAGCTGAAGGAATTTATCACCACCAAGCCTGTATTACAGGAAATGTTGGAGAGACTTCTTTAAGAAGAAAAAACATGTATCAAAAACAGGAATAAAGAATGGTAATTTAAGTACCTCAAATGGAAAAGAATTAAGTGCTCCAACTAAAAGAGTGGATGAATGGAAAGGAAAACAAGACCCCTACATGTTGCCTATAAGAGACTCGCTTCAGATTAAAAATACAGACTAAAAGGAAGGGGATGGAAAAACATTGCTTTGATGGACCTAGAAGGTATTTAAGTCAGAGAAAGATAAACACTGTATGATTTCACTTATATGTGGAATCTAAGGATTAAAAAGAAGAACCTAATCAAAAACAGACTCACAAATATAGTGGACAATTTGGTGAAGGACAGAGGGGAGGGGAGTTTGGGGGACTGGGAGAATGGGGTTAAAGAAGTACATATTAGTAGCCGATGGATGGACACGGGGATGGGAAGCACAGCATAGGGAATGCAGTTAGCATTAATATGTTGGCTAGGTGGAGGGTCAGGGGAGGGAGGGAGTAATTGGGAGGGGACTGTTTTACAAACTATATAGATGTCTAACCAATGTACTGTATACTTGAAACTAATTAAAATAAATTTTTTTTTTAAAATCCTTCTATTCTCCATCCATTTTGCTCCCCGAAACACAGATATAATTGCCGGAGCTCCAGCAGCCATATGAACCATAAAGATGAAGAATAACTGAGCAGAGAACTGGAAGGAACCAGGGATTTTACAACTTGAGGAACCACCTTAAAAGTCATAGACTTCCTGTCTCTTAACTTCTTTATTTGAGAGAATAATATCTTGTATATTAAACTTTGCATGTGTCTCTGTTACAATACAGCCAAACCAAATCCTAACTGATAAACTGAAGTCTCAGCAAGGCAGATGAAATGTGGTCTTTCTAAAATTAAAAGTACAGAAGAACACATAAGCCAGCAATCACTATTATAAATAAAGATTATTATTTAATAAATGATGATATCTCATTATCATTCACCTTTAATACAAATGCGTAACAGTTCTCGATTTAAGTGACATGTATAGTTGGGAACCTTTAAAGCTGGGATGTGAACTTGTTTTTCTGTCTGACCCCAAAGCCCATTGAGCAGTACCTCTTTCCTCTCTTTTTTTTTTCCATTCTGCTTTTTACCTGCCATCTTTTCCTTTTTATGTTCTTCCTGTTCCCTACACATCTAACACAGTACTTGATTTTAGAAAAGCATTTAATTATTTATTGAATTAGGCTGACAATAACAGCCACTCACAGTGCTGGGACTCACCACTGTTTCAGTGCTGAAAAGACTGCTGCCAGACAGCAAACTGTCCATACTGTGCACAATTCGCATCGTGAACTTGTTGAAGGCATGGCTGTGGGTGTGGAGTAGGTGCTATTTGTATCCCATGAGGAGTTCAGTTTCAGAGTCAAATGGAATGTGTATATTGTTTACACATGCTTTTTAAGTCTGCCAAGTACCGGGAAGAAAGGCTCAATTCAGACCTTTATCAAAACCACATAGCTACAGCACTAACAGAATGTGGCACAAAGCAGTAATTCCTCGGCATGCATTTTAGCTCTGCTCTGTCCACCGTGTGACCTTAGACAGGTTTTCCTGGTGCTTCGCTTTATCTACATAAAGGGGACCACTCAGGTCACCGTTGAGTTGTGAAAAATGTATTCTAGTTTCAAACAGAAGGGAAACATAGAAAAATCTCTGTGCAAATTTTAAGCTTGCCATTTCTATTTCTGACGCACAATTCAATTATGTCAGGGAAATGGATCACTTTCCCACAGGATATCCCAACTAGTTCAAGCCAGTAATGAAGTTGACCTAATACTCTTTATAAAAAAATTTGGGTCACTTTTTATGTCACTATTCTTGAATAGCCTGTCTTTATTTATGAAAGTATCTAATGTGTTAATAAATACTGTCTAGATAAACAGCATGTTGAGAATGTAGAAGCCATGAAAAAAGCAACTGCATCAAAAAAAATGAGTCTTTTTTCAGATTAGCCACTAGCAAAGCAAATTTGAACAACATCAATTCCCTACTGTTAAGTTTCATTAAGGAAGTTCACTCAAGCTTCACAGTGCTGGTCCACCTAAGACTAACAGCACAGTCAAAAACTGAAAGGAATGCAAATACACACACTTAAATCTCAGTTTTAAAAACTTCTATCCTTTCACTGCTTTGGGGCATGGTCACAGTCAGGAAATATGGGCTGGCTGGAGCCAAGTGGTATTTTAGCAAGGCCAAACAAAACACACTTCTCTCTTTACACAATTCTTTTTTTTTAAAGCTTCTATTATTTTAAGAAAAGAAAAAGCCATCAGTATTTGTGAAGAAATATCAACCTCAAACACAACAAATCTAAGTTACAGAAGTTTGAAATTGTTTCCAGTTAACATTCTGCCAAACCAGAAATCCATATTAAAAGACCATGTAAACAAAATAAAACAAAAAGCACTTGTAACTACGCTACAGAAAGACACAACATCAGATCTATCTTTCTTTTTCTAAACAGCTATGGAAACAATGAAAGAAGAACGATTTATAAGTTAGAAGTACTGTGTAATGAATCTGTTCTAACTCTGGCTTCTCAAATGTATAAAGTCTTAGAAATGCTCAAAAAAGTTCATTGTAATCTACTTTAATTTTTATAAAGGTTGTATTTACTTACACATTCTCTCTCTTCCAACATATAAATTTCTTCTCAGCTCCTGGCTACTTCCCTAGTATTTCTCCAATTATAAAGAATTATATGCTATTATTTTCTCTATATTATATCCCAAACAGAACCTCGTTACCAACAGCGGAGATCAAAAAGGCTATATGATACCGTTCATTATAAATAAAAAATGGTTATGCTTACATTTTCTACCACTTGGTTCATTAGAAGGAGGTAGTGGTCCCATATATTTCATGACATCTGTATCAGTCACACAAAAGTTAAAGAAGGTTATTTAGTTAAACTGTTATAATCAGAGATCTAGGAGAGAAAACAGGAATCATGGTACTTGGGCTAGATTTCTGGAAACAGCTGGTTGGTTAGATGTGAATAAGTACAACATCCCCTAACACTTCAGATGTAAAATGTTAGCTAAAGAAGAGAGAGTTTATATGTTGAGAATGGCCATATTTAGGTGTTGGAAATATTAGAGATAAGCCAGTAATGCCCTGGGGGTGGCTTGTCCTGGCTCATGAGAGAAATTTTAAGAAATTTTAAAGTAATATGTGAGCTGGCTGACGGTGATGCTGGCAGCCTGAAACTGGCTATGGTGGGAGAATTTACACCATGGAAAATGGCAAATGCTACAAATCAGCCCTCCTTCACACTGTCCCTGGAGAGATCGTTGTTAAACATATATCAGCACGTCACTATAGAAGACTGAGAATAGTTCTACGAATCAGCCCATATTAGGTGGAGTAGAAGATCATTGCCATGAAATTTTAAAATAGCATATTATATATTTTTTAAAAGATACAATGCAGGTCATGAAGACAATTGTTTAAAATAAGATAAAGTCCATCTCTATACTTGAAGAATTCCTTCAAGATTGCATAGGTCTAGCTTTCTATTTAGAAATACATTCATAAAACCAATCACTGCTCTGTTCTCTCATTCAAAAAGGTACACTGCTCAAGAAACATTCTTTACATTTGCCTTTTGTCTATATTTATGCCATTTTAAAAAAAATCTAACACCATTTTACCACCTTAAAAATGAGCAAGAGATTGTCTAAAAACCAAGTGCTATGTCCATACATTTAGAATTTAGTTCCATCTCCACCTGGATTGCTGTGTAACTTGAAGTGATTAAACCAAGTAACCACTGCAAAGAGATTTTACTTGTTTCAAAGCAATTAAAGAGATGTGCCACAAAAATAATAAATGTAGTGATCAAATTGACCAAAAAAGAAAAACTCTGTATTTTTCAAAGTACAGAACTTATCCTGCTAAGAGACTTTTGGTATTCACTAGAGACCTCTAAAAAATAAGTTGCATTTTACTCATTGAGATGAACCTGACCCAATAAATTGTGGCATCATCTTCATAGGGGATTTAAATGAGATTCTATATCATCGCCAGCACAACTTCTGCAGCCACACAGGCTATTAGAGAATCCTCAAGTAGGTTCAGACTGTGATAACTTTCACTGTACAAACATTTGTTCTCTTTTAAAAATCTATCCTCATAACCATAAGTGCCACTTGCCATGGTCACCAAGACCCCCGATCTGACATCCAAAGTCACAAACCCCTATAGTTACAAAGTTTGGATATAGAAATGGATGTTAGTTTAGCTGGGCGATATGATAGCGTAAGATTTTTATAAGGAAAAACATAAGAAACTATGGGAAAGGGCATCTCATTTTACAATATGGAGATGGTTACCGTTTTCATTTTTATTAAAAAAAGAAAACATGAAGTTTATCATATGTCATTTTTAAAGCTCAAAGTTTCTTAGTATTTTAATTTAGGCCCAAGTAGAAAGAGCTGGGGAAAACACCCTGTGTTAATATTGTTTGAGAGTATAAAATAAAGAGGCAGGAAAAAAAAAAGTTATTCCATTCTTAACATCTGAAAGGGGAATCAAAAATAACACTTTTTCTAAAAATTAAATCAAATTATAACCAATTATGTAAGTTTAAGAAATAACAAACTTAACAGTATTTTTCTAATTATCCGTGTCGTTTTGCATCACTCTCTGTCATCCTTAACCCTCTGCATGGTGCACATTACAAATGAGAGGCCTAAGGGTAAGACAGTCTGAGGAGGGGTGCTTAATGGCTTTACATAGGATGTACATGATGCTGTGCAAATGTCTAGATCTGTTTTCAGGTCCCATTCTAAGGAGGAAATTATCTTGCTAAGCATGTTTTAAAAACTCTACTTCCATGACCATAGCTGATAGAGAATGTAACCACCAGAGCAGAAGGCCACTGATCCAGCAGGGGAACAAACCTACCAGAATGATCACAATGAGAGCACTCGTGGTAAAGAACCAGAGGCCGCTCTGGGTTGTTATACGGTTTTAAGGTGGGAGCAAACATCTGAGCACGGACTATCCTGCGGTGTTATGAACAACATGGATAACAAAGAATAAGACAACAGAAGGAAGTCTGCTTTGAAAAAGCCATGGATCGCCATGGTTAAAGGAGATCAGTAGTTTGTTAAGAAGAGGAATAGGACATTTGCTAATCCTACAGTATATCCTTTATAAAACCATTATGTCTCTCCCATTAGAGTAAGGATTTAGCCATTAACAACAAATTAACACTTTCACAAAACTCTAACTAGATGAAACTCTTTAGTTACTGTTCTTTATATATCCTTACTTCTACCCAACCATTCAAATCAAGATTTTGGTAAGCTGGGTAGCAATAACTCCTGGCTAAAAATAAAGAAAATACAAAATGTAAAATAAAATAAAATGGCCTATTTTATTTTGTAGATATTTTGTATATTCCATACCTTTGCTTTCTCCAAACTAAACTATAAACCTGTATAAGTTTAAAATTATACAGCTGTTATCTTTTACACCGTAACTCAAGTCATATTAAGTCAATTACTGAGTAAGTTGCGATAATTATAACACTAATAGTTTTCTTCCATTTCTTCCATTTTCTTCCATTTGTAACCCCACTGTTATTAAAGTTGATGTTCACTGCAGCTCCAGGAGCCAGAAAGGTTACTAATCCTCACAGTAGGAAAAACTGAGGTTCACAGAGGTCAGATCAGATAGTGATGGATCCAGAAATCATGACACCACTGCAGCATTATTTTCTCAAATCCATTCAGTTAATAATGGCATGAAAGAAAAGAAAAAAAGAAGGAAGGAAAGGAAAAAAGAGAAGGAAGGAAAGAAGGATGAAAGGAAGGAAAGAAGGATGGAAGGAAGGAAGGAAGGAAGGAAGGAAGGAAGGAAGGAAGGAAGGAAGGAAGGAAGGAAGGAAGGAAAGAAAGAAAGAAGGGGAAAGGAGAAAAGGGAAGGGAGGGAAGAAGAAGGAGAGAGAGAGAGAGAGACTCCTAAGTTAAATAACATTTGGTTTTCTTTATTAAAGCTCATATTCATCTTCCAGATACATTATCCCCGTGAGCACATACTAATGATCAAACCCAGCCAAGAACCATAAGCATTTTTAACTCATATTTTAATACTACTGATGCTATTTCTTATAAAAATATAGTCTATATCAACACTGTAACCCAGATCCCAAATTACCCTTGATTTTCATACTCCTGAGAGTGTACAAAAATTTAAAAGTTATTACAATAAGAAGCAAGCTGAAAAATTTTTCTGTATGGGGCTGCTTTCTTTGCTTACATGTTTTATTTCAAAATAAGGCAAGTCAAATGTGTCCTCTATGTTAGGTGAAAATTCTAGGCCTTCGACTTAACAAATATACACAGATGTTGATCACAGTACAGTCTCAAAAGGACAATCCTGCATGAAATGAAAACTGGCTTAATTGCCAGTTCCGCTATTACAGAATCAAAATAATTAAGGAAATCAAGAAATGGAACAAAATATTGATTAAAACACACTATCGAATTTGAAGGAGACCTTTCCAAATGTAATTAAAAGCCAAAAGTATTACATATTTGATAGCGAATCCAGTTGGGAACCATACTATTCAAACATCAAGACTGCAGAATCAGAGATCTATGGAATCTAGGAGCTAAAAAGGGAATGCTGACCTTTCTCTTATCCCACCTATTAATTTTTTAAACAGCTTTATTGAGTGTAATTTAAATACGACACAATTCACCCATTTTAAGCTTGCAATTCATTGTTTCATATATATATACACAGGATTGTGCAACCATCACCATAATTTCAGAACATCTCCACCCCTCAAGAAACTCTATAGTCATTAGCATTTACTCCCCAGTCCCTGTGCAACACAAAGAAACCACAAATCTACTTCACATCTCTATAGATTTATCTATTCTGGACATTTCAAATAAATGGAATATTACAATATGTGATTTTTGTGACTAGTTTTTTCACTCAGTGAATATTTTTAAGGTTCCTCTATGGTGTATCAGCAGTACCTCATTCCTTCGTATTGTCAAATATCGTTCCATTGTATGAATCTATCACATTTATCCATTTACCAGTTAATGGACATTTGGGTTGTTTCTACTCTTTGGCTATTATGAACAATGCTACTGTGAGCATTTGTGTACATGTTTCTGTGTGGAAGTATATTTTCATTTCTCTTGCATATATGCCTACTTGTGAAATTGCTGGATCACGTAGCAACTCTTTGTATAACATTTTTTTTAGGAACTGTCAAACCATTTCCAAGCGGCTGCACTATATTACCACCAGCAATAGATGAGGGTTCCAATTTCTCCACATCCTTGCAAACATTTACCATTTTCTACTGTTTTGTTTTGTTTTGTTTTGTTTTGTTTTGTTTTGTTTTATGGCCGATTAAATGAGTCTCACTGTGCCTTTGATTTGGATTTTCCTAATAACTAATAAGATCAATGGGAAAGAACAGTCTTTAACAAACGTGTTGGGGCAACTAGATATCTACAGGCAAAAAAAGTTGAATCCCTTACCTGACACCATACAAAAAAATTAACCCAAAATGAATCCTAGATCTAAATGTAAGAGCTAAAACTATAAAACTTAGAAGAAAACACAGGGGTAAATCTTTGTGCCCTTGAGTTAGATAATGCTTGCTTAGAAATAACTCCAAAAGCGCAAGCTACAGAAGGAAATACAAATTAACTGGGCTACATCAAAATTAAATTTTTGTGCTATAAAAAATACCATCAAGACAGTGAAAAGACAATTCACAGGACAGGAGAAAATATTTGCAAAGCATACATCTGATAAGGGACTAATATTCAAAAAATATAAAAAACTCTTACAACTCAGTAAAACAAATAAATAACCCAATGGGCAAAGACTTCGAACACACATTTTTCCAAGGAAGATTTACAAATGGTCAATGAGCACATGAAAAGATGATCAACCTACTAATTTGTAGAGATAAGGAAACTCGGATCCAGTAAATTTAAATGACATTATTTCAAGTTAGGTGGTTAATGGCCAGTGAGCTCTAGACTTATGTTGCCTAGAAAAATTATTACGGGTTTTGAATAAAGACATGGATTTGTATCTAAGAGTTTACTTGCACACTTAACCTCTTTGAGCTTTGTTTTCTTTCATCTATAATAAAAGCTATTCCATAGGATTATTGTGAAAATTAAATGAACTAATATCCTTAGCATGGAGCCTGGCATCTAATACAGAGCCTGACATCTCATAAGCCATCAGTGTGTGTGAACTCCATGTGCCCTTAGTATGTAAGAATGCCATAAAGACTTTGTGATATTTAAGCATGGAGCCAAGTATGTGTTTCTGGTGATATGGTCTTTGCCAGAGCACCAGTGATTTAATCAATACCTTTACATGTCATTCAGCCTTCAAGGATACCAGTAATCTCAGCATCTGGCCTGAAACTCTTCTTCCTTGGGATGATAAAGCATCTCTCATTTCCAAAGGGAATCCCTCCCAGTACAGTGCAGTGCTTAAGAGTCACACTACTAGAGTCTGAATCCTGGATTCCTTCCTTGCCTGCTAATACACACATCATTTAATATCCCTAAATTTCAGTAAAATGTGGATAATAATAATAATAATACCCACCTCATAAAGTGCCATTAAGTATAAATAAGATGATCCATAGAAAAGTATCTAGTACAGTGCCTGGCACATAGTACGAGTTGAATAAATGCAGGTATCATCATTATCATTGTCATCACCATCATCACCATATTACCTAGCAAGGCCCAATATTCTGTTCTTATTCTTTAATTAATGGTTAATTTTTAAAAATTTTACTTCTTCTATGTGAGTCGAGGATGTTTTTCACCCTAAAACTCCCCAAAAGAGCATACCAGATCTAGAATCCTGTGAAATCTCACCCAATTTAAACCCTTGCACTTAAGTAATTAGAAAAAATTGAAGACAGCTAAACTGCAAGCATAATCACTACCTTGTTCAAACATGTAATGTGAAAAATCCAAGATAACTTTAAGTGAAGACAAATGGGGCAAATCTAGGTGCTACTTCTGGTGAGAGCACAGGAGGGAGTTGGAGTGGGGAGGGAGGCTGGCAGCCGCTTCATTTGTCCAAAGCAAAGATTATTGAATAACAGTGAAACTACTGGTGACGAGTTACAGTCATTCATCAAACTTGTTCTGAGCACCTTCTATGTGAAAAGCACTGGAGTAGAAAAGGGGGTAATTAAAAAATAAATATAATAACTCCCGAGAAGGGGATCATCTGTTTGGGAAGAACTATACCATGAGACAGATGGGGACAGATGTCATGAAACCATGCAAGTAAAATTATATGGGATTCAAGAAAGGACCGATCGCTTACACCTGGAAAGTTAGGAGCAACCCATCCAATGCACTACCCTTCGAGGATGTGTCCGAAAGCCCCCACCTTCTCCACAGCACCTTTTACTACCTTCATTATAATTGCTGAAGATATCCATTCACCCAACTCACTGGAGAAAGGCAGTATAAGAGCACAGACTCTGGAGCTAGACTTCTTGGGTTCAAATTCAATTCTATCGCTTGCTAATTGTGGGATGCTGGTCAATTCACTTAACTATGCTGTGCCTCAGTTTCTTCTATGAAATGTGGATAAACCTAGCAGCTATCTATAAGGCTGCTATGAGCATGAAAGGAACTAATCTAAGTGCTTATAACATCATCTAGTACATAGTCAATGTTACATGTTACATAATGCTACATTAAGTGTTAGCTTTTATCATTGTTATCACAGTGGCATGCACACAGCAGGCATTCGAAAGTATGTTGAATGACTAAATGAAACATGAAAGGAAGATGTTGCACTTGAGAAGAGGACATAGAACCAAATTTCATAAGCCTGAAAGACTAAATCTGAGAACATTCCTTTTAAGAATCATTTCATGCAGATGAAGATTTGGACATCTTATTCCATGTCGATTCTAGAAATCACTCATCATTGTAGAAAATAACTTAATAATATTTAAAAGCTTTTGTTATTATAGTAAATAAAAAAAAAGTTCACCCCTTTAAATTTTCTGGAAGCAAAGCAATTCATTGATAAAAGGGAAGCTAGGACATGGTTCCATAGTGCAGCGGTTAGCACATCTGCTTTACATGCAGAAAGTCCTGGGTTTGTGCCCCAGTGGAGAGATGGTCCATGGTCTATGGCCATGCCACCATGAACAAGCCCAATGTCTGATCTCGGAAGCTAAGCAGGGTCGGGCCTGGTTAGTACTTGGATGAGAGACCACCTAGGAAGACCAGGTGCTGTAGGCATAAATAATAATAATAAAATAAGTAAATAAATAAAAGGGAGGCTAAAATTTCAGGGCATGGAAGAAAACCTATTAGCTGCCTGGAAGATGGAAGCTACAACTTCTAAAGTGCAGTCAAAAGCAGCGCAACCAAACACAGACACAGCGCGAGCCTCTCCCAAATGTTCTTTTAAGTTATTTTAGTTCATCAGAAGCCAGTCATTTGTAAAGGAAGGATAGGAAGAAGTCACAGGGAGGTATATCTGTTTTAGTTAAGGTGTCCCACTTAGTTAGAAATCTTGTTAAAATCCTAAGTCATGAAGCAGAGAGGTCAGGCTAAAGTGATAAGCTTTCAGGCCTGTCTGATAATCAATTTTGACCATAAGACAGGGGTCCTTGCACACCAAACAGCATTCAACTGCAAATCTACCAGTAGATTATGAGGTCAGCTATCTACCAGCCCACTTTCAGGGTTCTTTACAATGCCTGCAACTTTAGGTTAAAACCCCCACATGAGTCCAAAGCCCTCAGGGAATAAGATGGATAGCTGTGTTACCCACGGAGGTGAGATAATGTTTACCACTGTTTAACTATCAACACTTTTATAAAAGCTATGAGACAAATCTTGTTCTTAATAATTCATCATAATTCATCTTAAACAGTATCCTAAATGCAATTTAAACTTTTCTCAAGGTCCAGAGGTTATTAATAAGCTCTCTCCTGAAGCGTGTCTAGCAAATTATGACTGGTAGAAAGAGACTATCTCCTCCACTTCTAGTGTACACTACAAGTTCCCAATCCCCTTTAGCTAAAGATACAAAATGATGTAGCAAGTTAAGTCTCTACACAAAGTAGAAATATATGTAGTATTATAGCAACTTGGTTTTCTTTGGACATAGTTCTCTAATGAGTACAGTTCTTCATGACACCAGGTAAATGTCAGAGTTGAGAACAGAACTGAATTCTAGGTATGCTATTGCTCTTGTATACCCAGGGATAACTCCATCAGTGTTTTTTTCAAAGTCCTTAATTGCCATGCCCACCTGACTGATACAGTGCCATTTTACCTGCGATCGAGGGACATAATCACAAAACCATTCTCTTTCACCTATCCTAACTTTCATGCTTGCCACATCTAATCTTTTCTGGGCTGGGAATTAGAGGTTTATTAAAAAGATTTACAGAAAAAAAATTAATAGTTTCAATGAGAATCTGAGCGCTCCTCTCATGCATTAAAATACATGCACTTTGTAACACCTATTTTGACTGTTTATAGGTTCTCAGATGAGATTGTTGGAAGCTGAGTTCAGGATAAATAAGATGCTACTGTGGCAGTATTGCTAGAGGGTACTTTGGAGGAGAATGGCATTTACTGAGTACTTTACACATATCATTCACCTTGAATGCTCTTCCTCCGATATGGTTTTCTCCTCACTTCGTTCAGGTCTCTGTTCACGTATAGCCTTGTCTGTGAGGCCTTCCCCAGCCACCCTATATAAAATAAGTCTCCACTTCTGCCTTTTCTTAGATCCCTGCTTTCTTTTAAATCATGGCATTAACAGGCTCTTGGCATGCTATGTATTTATTTGTTTACTGCCCATCTCTTTCCAGGAGAATGGCAGTTGTATGAAGTAGTTGGCTTATTAGTAATTTGCATAGGTACTCAATAAATATTTATTGAATGAATGAGTCAAGCACAGTTACCTTAAATATCGTATTATTTTAATCCTCCTCACCTTACGAACCACATATTTCAAGTTTCTTTACAGACAGGGAAACTGAGGTTGGTTACTACTTGGAGAGCATAATGTCATGGTTAAAAGCATGGACCCTTAAACCAGACTGCCTGGGTTAGAGCACAGCTCAGTCGCTGCCCATCTCTGTGACACTCGGCAAGTCACTGAACCACTCTGGACCTAAAGCTCCTTGCCAATAATTATAATAGTACTGCCTTATGGAGTTGTTGTTAAGAGCTTAAATATATAAAAGCTTAAACAGTTCATGGCTCATAGTTAGTGCTAAACAAGAGCTAAGTAAATAAAGGAACACCTTATAAAAATTACTAAATTTCTCATTCTGATTTCATACTTATCTAACAACCTTCTGATTATAACCCAGCTTCATCTGTCTACAAAAGAAATACACATGTGGTTACTCTGGCCTGTGAGAAACAGCTACATATGTCTCATCATAAATTAATCAATTTATGAGTCTTATTTAATGTGCTAACAAAATCAGGTTTTAAACCAACAAGACTGAGGCTCAAGCCCAGACAGCGTCACAAAGACACACCTTGGGCAGTTGCTTAGCAACCTCCTAGCCACCTTCGCCAAACAATACAACTTTTATTCAACTACTCATAACACAAGCTATTTAGCAAGGGAGAAGGAAGTGTCATTTCCTACAAAATCTTTTCTCTAATCAGCAGAAAATGGTGAGAGATTACAGAGAGAAGAATATCCAGGCAAAAGTGAGTGTATGGTGAACAAGTGCCCTCACACCTGTCCACTGCATGCACTACTTCAAAACAGTGTAATTTAACTGTTTGTAATAACAATCTGCTTGTCCAAGTTTCACTCAAACCAGGAGATGGACTGTTTCACCACACAAAGGGCTTTCAGCCCTCTCTTGAAGGGCAGAGCCAAGTGTCAAGGTCACAGGCAGCCCCCAGTCACTCAACAGCTTCCCCCCCAGTAATTCATGTTACCTTGCCCTGATGATCGTGTTTCATTTCCCAGCCCCTCGGCAGCTCCAGCTGTTTGTTTGCAAACATGTTGAGGAATCCCACAAGGTCCCGGTTATGCTGGTAGCGTTCAAAGTGGTGGGTGTCCCGCCGGACTTTGGTGATCATGTGCTTCAAACACGTGTTGTTTGTAAACATGCGGTAGGCACTCTGGCGAAAAGGATGGAGAGCTAATGTTAAACCAATTGTGACATGCAAAAGCAACATGTATACTATACGTGGGTATATCTAGTCTACTTATGGGTATGTAGGCTTCAACATAACTCTAGATATACACATGGAAACAGCAGACAGAGCAAAATATTTTAATCAAAATAATATAGACAGACTACAGAAAGTAAGGTCTGTCTATATTCGCCAATGACGAATATAGACAGACCTTACTTTCTGTAGTCTGTCTATATTATTTTGTAAGGTCAGAAAGTAAGGTCTGTCTATATTCGCCAATGACGTCTAGGTCTCTGATGAATAAGAATGCTGTGGAGTCTCATTTTATAGGGGATGTTAGGTCCTAAAGTTGCTTTTAGGCAAACAGACACACATACATACAGTCAAAATCACACCATGCTGGAGACAAACAGACCACCTCACAGCGAGCCCCAACATAGCCAGTTTTCCCTCCAGCATTGGTACAGATTATTGGTTATTTGAGTGAATGCCACATGAAGCAGTGGGCATACATTTAGAAGTCAAATTGTAGGGAAAAATGCTTGGCCATATATTTGGATATCAGAAGTACATGCAATGGGCTCAGTTGCTCTCACAGTTGAGTCGTGTTCAACTGAGACCATGGTAGATTGAGGTTCTTCATCTCACACTTTCAGTGGATGGAATGGTAAATAGAACTTCCTGAACTACATATCTTGTTTTTTTTTTTTTCTTTCTCTCTCTATTGTTCCTATGTATTTATATGGCTGGACTATATGATCAAAGTGCACATTTAATAAAATTCCACTTAAACAACCACATAAAAAAGTGATTGTTTTGTCAAAGATGCTAAGACTTCATCTCTGATGCTTAAAGAAGATTCTAAAAACTGACCATAAGCCATGGTCTGTCCACATATAAGTCAGTCAACAAATATTCACTGCACAATACCATGCACCAAGGAGTACAAAAGTAATAACTGTGTGGAGCTATTTCCATGAATCATCAGAAGAAATATGATATTTATGAAACTGACCTGGCCCTGAATGATATAAGCCTGGAATTCTATTCTTCTCAGATAGATTCAAAGGGCTTTGAATTCCTCCTACCTTTAGTGTCCCAGGGACACTACACTGAATCTGGAGGCCTTCAGGTTTTACATCATAGGTTCTGTTATTTATTTCAGTTTAAGACAAACAAAGCCAAACCCAAAAGGAACCAGAATCCCTGAAAATCACTTCATTTTAATAAACATTCATTGTCTTTGCTGTGCCCAGTACTGTGGTAGCCATTGACAATAAAAGATGAACGAGTATGAGGACCGTCAACATTGCTCCTAATTTTCTGGGGTCCCTCAAGATGTGTCATGTCTAGGTCAGAACATTTATTGCCGGTGTGAGTCCTTCTACAGCTTTCTTTCCTTTGGCACAACAACTGGCAAAGTTTGAAATGGTGGCTGCTCCCCAGGCTGGGCCCAATTTGGAATGTAAAACAAACATTTGTTAGCTTAAGTCACTGAGATGTGTTATTTGCCATTATTGACATGTAACCTAAAGTACATAAAATAACCATTATATAGTTATTCTGATTGATTCACCATCATTACATACTTTTCACTTTGCATTAAAATATTTTTTCCCTATTAAAACAAAACGGAAGGAGAGAGGAAGAGCACATTGAACTTTCCTCAAATACTAGTATACTAGTTCCTTAATACGCCGAGTATAAAATATTTTGGGGTTATATTTCAACCTGAAGAAAAGGAGGTTTTGATGGCTGTGAGAAATTGTGAGGTTCAGAGCACAGAGTACTGCCAAACCAAGCAGGCCTAAGCAGGGGTTCTGGGCAATTAGAGATCATGAGAGAATAAGAAGGTGATACCATGAAAGCAAAGGAGACTAATAAAAGAGGTCGCAGGTTTGTCAGAGACAAACATAAGCTAATTAATAGTTTAGCCTGTGGCTGACCCTACCTTGGAGTTTAACATACAATCAGCAAGACATGTGTTTTTTGCATTTGGCTTTGTGCTGCTAGTATATTTTCACATAAGCCATCGCAAGCTTAGAGACCTGAGATCACACTAACGTGTGTGGAGGTGATGGTAATGAGCTTTCAATTCATATTCCCTAATAAGTCTCTTTGGGGACAATTTAGAGTGGAATAATTCTGTCAGATAAATCATTAGATTAACTGTTGTTCTAAATAGGTATATCTCTTGACCCCCACCCCCACTCCTCCCTCCCTGATTAAAATAAATTAATAGGCCACATCCTGATTCTTTATCCAAAGCACCAGAAATGCTCTTCACTTCGCTAAAGAAAAGAAGCAGAATTTCATTAGGGCAAGAAGTAATGATAATTAGGCGAGGGAATCCATCCAAGCCTCAGGCTTGAAGTAATTCTCTGGGGTTGGACAGCTCTTTAAGCATCGAAGGCTTTAGACTCGTCTTATAATTAATTATGTCCTTTCATCTTCCTCCTCTCTACTCAATGAGACATGTAATATAGTGCCACATTCGAGTGATCTTTGCAAAAAAATATCTACCAAAGTAAATTAAGTGCAAGAAAGATTTCTCTCATTAGTAACTAGCAAACAACCTTTAGAATTATAGGTTTTTCAAGTCTGAATAACATGCACATGACTATTAGGGGCTATAAAAAACACTTATTGCAAACAGGAACATCCCTCTAGACCTCTAAATTTTTATTAAGAAACTATACATAATTTGTTTACATATACATGTTAATTTATGTTTACATATGTATATACACGTAACATATAGTTACACCTGTTTATATACACATGCTTATTCTATTTTGAATATATTTTATATATGTTTATTCAATATGTATACTATTTATAAACATATATTTATATTGCAGTTTATGTATATATATGAACTGGAGTATAAATATCCTTTCTGTGAAATTTGGTTCAGAAAGGATATTTATACTCCAGTTCATACAAAACTGTGGTAAAGATTCTAGTCACAGCCCTATCATTCATTGACAGAGAGAAAGAAGTCATTTAACCTCTGCCTCAATTTACTCAACTGTAAGATGGGGTAATAATAACTATCCTGCCTTCTTCACAAGTGTGTAGGATTCAAATCCAATCAAACAAAGGATATAAATGTGATTTGTAGAAGTAAAAATCACTATAAAAATATAGAATAGAAGTAAGTAAAAGAACACATAAGGGATTATAACTACCATACCTATGTTATAACATGAATGATAGTAATAAAATTGTTTTCTACTTTTGAGGTCTTTGAAGATCTTGGGCCAGAATTCTTATCTAAAGAAGGGTACATAACTTTTGATAAATTGGGTGCTAAGCCCTACTCTAAACCCCGAAGATACTGAAATGAGCACGGCCTGATCACTCAAACGGATGGAGAAGGAAAATTATAGGGGGAGGTGGGAGGAAGAAAGTAGAGTTTGGAAATTGAAGGCAGAAAGTAGAGTTTGGAAACCAAAGGCCACAATGGCAGTACAAATACTGAAATACAGTGATAGAACTAGCAGAGCTAAGGATGAGAGTGGTCCAAGGAGTCGAGAAACACTAAACAGGTGAGATCAGATTGAAAGAATTTAGTCTTCATATAAACTGCCATCGACAGAGGTGTGAGTTAAGAGAAAAAAGTTATTTATTCTGTCTCTGGGGTTCAGTGATTCTAACTGGGTGAGAATCCTTTTCTTTGTTTGAACTGATGTTTTGTTTTGTTTTAATATTCTAGAAAAAGGTGCAATAAAGGGGTGTGATTTTCTACTTGAAATAAAAGTAGATTCGAGAAGGGCAAAATGGGGCTTACTTCAGAGCACAGACTCATGATATTGCACAGAATGGTGTCACCTGTGAAGCTGTCATGTGTGAACACAAGCAGTTAAGTCCAGTTGGCAGTTGGTAATAGTGGACAGAGCCCCTCTGAATGAACTCTAAACAGCACAGGTTTTGTTTTCCTTTGATGTGATTTAAAATAATATCCTTTTCAGTTAGTCTTTCTCTATTCCAAAACTGCTTTTCTCAAACTTCTTGGTTGATTCTTGTCTTCCTAGCAAGAAATAAACACTTGACAGCTGAGTGAGTGATCAACTGAATGATCAACTGAATTTCTCTAGTGAAATTTTGTTAAAATAGCACTCCTTAGAGCTTAATGTGTTTTGTTTGGTTAAGTGTTTGAGATGTTACAAATGAAAAATATTTAAAGGAGTTGAGGAAAATGTTTCTGCCATTTGGCAGCAGAGTAAGAAAATTACGTGTAAACATTCAGTTCTTATCAAACAACCAATGCAAATAATAATCCTTTTTTTCTTTTTGTGGCAGGGTTTTTGTTTTTGTTTTTAGTTTTATGGTGACCATATGTCCTGGATTACTTGACCTGGTGTTGATTTCATCTAATTCTGTTCTGTTCCATAATACAGGTAAGCACATTACTGCTAAATAAAATATATCACTCATATTTAGAAAATCCTTCATTAAGAATAGGTATTCTGAATTTATGCTTGGAAGATATCATCACTGCATCTATAACAAATGTCTCTCATATGTGGGAACAGATGTGATCATCTGTATATATTATTCACTAAACAGAATTTATTATAAACAAAATCAAATAACATTGTTTCCATACCATGTATGCTAGGATGTGGAAATAGTCCTGTCTTACACAGTCTGTTTTTATTTTTATCTTACAGTTTGTCTATATTCTTAATCACAGGGATTTTACATTCTTATCATCGACCTAAACAGTAAAATGGAGAGGAATTTTAATATATTGACCAAACTAACTGTAAATTATCAATTCATTTATTTTGCAATAGCAGGAATCCCTGATTTATAAGAATAAGTTTATGTATTTTGGGACAATATTTTTCTTCGTTAAGTACTAAAGAGTTTTTATGATGGAATTAATGTATTTCTGGAGCTTATTAAAATGACAGTAATAACTATTTGGCATATATGTTGAAAACATTATTCAGTTGCATATAATAAATACATTTATATATGACAATTATTAGACAAACACAGGCATGCCAACTATAAAAGGCATGACACTAATAACTAAATTTTGAGTTATCATGGGAAATGTTTTATCAAGACAATTTTGGAAGAAATCTAATCACAACCAATAGAGGGCAGTAGAATATATCTTAAAGCAACTATAATGCAAAACAGAAAAAAAAACCCAATATTTTATTTCTCCAGTTTTCCTTAATTTTGTTCTTTTCAATAAAGATGATGAGGTAAATTACTGCTACATGAAATCTATTTTTCATGACTAGCTTACAACATAAACTGATATCTTCAAGTCATAAAAAAAGAGAATTAGGAAAGCTTTTAAATTAATATACTCCTTTTGTATGCTGAACATTTTCAGTAATATAAAAAGAGAATCTAGTGAAACAGTTATAGATCATAAACAATTCAAGAAAAAAAGGCTAGATAATAAATCTTAAAATAAGGAAAGTAAATTAAAGTTGGTTTTGTAACATATTCTGCTACTCTAGGAAAAGAAATTCCAGTAAGTAATGCCCTTTACAAAAAATTGGCCAACTTATCCCCATAAATTCATACCTTGAGACCATCAGCGAGAAAAATCCAGCAACTTTAATTCCTGCCATACATAAATCAGGGAAATAAACCTTCTAAAACCCAACGGAATTTAAATCTTATAGATATGCACAGGTGCACAGAATGGATGATCTTTTAAGCCGGTAATGACTACAATTCAAGTAGGAGGAAGAAAACAATTAAAATGCTTTAGAAAGAATATTTTAAAATTAAGATGGGTTGTCCAGCAAAATAAGTTTTAAACTCATGCCCGAGGAAAGAAATGGGAAAACCAAAGAAAACAGGAAAATAAACTAAACAAAAAATGAATAAGCTACTGAGTATTTTTACACAGTTTAAGTAAGTCGGTTGTCATGAGTCCTGATGAATCATGGTTGTGACAAAGGTAGTGAGGTCATTTAATGCAACATCTCTTTATACTAGAGAATCTGCAATTACAGGTCACAGACTACAAATATCAGAATCACTTAAGGGGCCTTAAAAAAAGACAGAATCCTGGGATCCACTCTATACCTAGCGAACCAGAATCTCTAATGTTTGAAAACCAAGAATATCCATTTATTTATAAAAGCCTACCAAGTTTAAAAACCACAGCCTTATACCACAACCCAATGACTAAGAATCCAGCCTTTAATTGAAACTCTACCATGATGAGAAACTTGTATAAAAAAAGGCAGCCCATATAGAGAAGATAGAACTCGGTGCTTAGTGAGGTCATATTGGTAGCTTGAAATTGGCCGTAGTGGGAGTATTAACACTACAGAAATCGGTAATTGCAAATCAGGCCTTCTATTATTTGGTGGGTTCTAGACTAGCAGTGGTAAACTACAGACTGGCTGGCTATGTTTGCAAAGTTTTGTTGGAGTACAGCCAATCTGTTCATTCACATGTTGTCCTTGGCCCGAAAACTGAATATATGTACTCTGGCCCTTTACAGGAAAAGCTTGCTGTCTTTTTCTAGACATAAGGTCTGGACTAAAGAAATTGGTGGAGAAAATAAAGTGCTAAAAATAATATAGATTACACTTCAAACTGTGCTGTTACATTGCAAATAGCACACACATTAAAAAATGAAAAAAATACATGTCTGGTATTCGAAAACTCTTATCTGGCTCAACAAAGAAGTGCTGGCCTCATTGACAGAGAAGTGTAAAGTTCTGACACGTGTCTCCCCTGTTTCACTGTTGTCTTGCTTTGTGAACATAAACAAACAGGAACATTCATATTGGAACTATACTTGTTCATCAGTTACAAATGCAGATTGACTACTGATAAACAGTTTGGCAAAAATCAACAAAAGTATTCAACGTATTTTATAATTTATAAATTATGTGCTTTACATTGGTAAAATATGTATATTTTATACATACACGCACACACACACGCACACACGCACACACTTTTCTTTCAGAGAGCAGATTGGTTAAACATTTACCAGCAAACCACCACCCCCAATCCCAAACACTACAATTCAATCAGTAGCTCTTTATTAAAGTTTTTCTCTCTTATCCCCACATTCTAATCTATTAGCAAAAATTTCAGCTCTCCCTACCAACTATGTCCCATATTCATCCACTTGTCACCATCTCCATTGCCACTGCACTAGTCCAAGCCCTTTGCATGTTTCACTACAGGGTGTTTTCACTTATCTCCTTGATGCCTATTTTCCCTCTAAAACCCATTCTCGACAGCTGGAAGGAGCTTTTAAAAATTGAAACTACATCCCTATAGGAAATCCCTTTAGAATAAATTCCATTTAGAATAAAGCCCAAACCCCTTGCCAAATCATACAAGCCCCGCTTCCTAAAGTCCCGCTCACGCCTTTGACTGTACTGTGTATCACGATAAACTCATTCGTGCCCTCGTACCTTTGCTCTTTTTTCCTTGGCAAGGAAGGTTCTGCTCCCGGATTTTTAACTCACTTGACATTTTACAACAGCTTGAATATATAGCTCCCTTGGAGAGATCTTCCCATCCATCCGATCTAAAGCCAGCACTCCCAGTAACTTATCTGCAAGTCACCCTAGCCCGGTCACCTATACTGTTTCAGTTGCCTCATGCTACATTGCACTATCTGAATTATCTTTTCTTGTTCACTAGTTTGTTATCTTTACTCCATTCTATCTATCTTATTTACCACTCTATCCCCAGAGTCTAGAATGTACCAGGCAATCATAAATGTTTAATAAATATTGGTTGAGCAAATGCATGACAAATGAACAAACATCAAAGGAAAACTTGTGTTATCTGACTGCAAGTCCAAAGCTATTCCCACCACGCCATGACACTTTCTGTTTTAGAGTCACATTTCTCAATGTTAGCCCATTCTTCCGTGCATGACAGCCTACCATATCCTAAAATTGCCCACACACAAGTTTAGATTCATGTAACTTGGCTTCTGCTTACCTTTCCAGGCTCAAATTTGACTTTCACTAATGTCCTATGCTCTCAACACACCAAGAACATCAAACTACTGTACTAAGAATCTAGTTTCAGTACTAAAAAACTACTATATTGAGAATTTAGTAATTATCGAGATAGCCCTACAACTTCATAAATTGAATCCCTTATTTTGCGAATGATGCCCCTTCTACCTAGAATGCACTGGCCCTTCTCATTTCTAGGGCAAGTTCCTATTCAGCCTTTGAAACTTATCTCAAATGCAAACCCTCTACGGCTGCTCCCATGGGCCTTTCCCAGAGTTAATTACTCATTCCAGCAGCGTGTTTTTTTATGGCCTTCCATTTTCATTGCATTCCTAACTCTACTCATTACACCAGAATGTGTTTTCAAGTCTGAGACTCCAAGACCCACAGTTGCTATCATTTTTTTTTATCTCAAGCACTTAGCACAGTGCCTAGGACATAATAAGAAATCAACAAACTGTCGCTAAGTTGAATGCATGGCAAGTCTAATTCCTCTTGCATGAAATCCAACAGCTAGCATGCTATTCACTGTTCACCCTCCTCCCACATCTTCTCTGTTCCAAGCTAAACCTGTAAACCAGAAGATAATGAGCAGTAAAGCCAGATTGATGCTTATACATATAAAGCAAAGCTAATGAAAGAAGACAGAAATATATTAATGTCAATAAACATGTACACACTAATAATCTCACCAACAACTGGTGATAGGACTATGCTGACTTCTACTTTTCCCTGTAGTCTACTTTATTTTTCCTAAGGCATATAATCTATTTCGTTAAATTCAATATGTTCTTCCATTCTTTTAACAGGACTCTAATTCCAGTTTTCCTCTTATTATTCATTAATCATGTATTCTCATTTATTATTTATATGTTATTATTATTAACACTCAGAGTCATCATCAGATTCTGGTCTATCTATTTACCCTCCAAATCTTGACAACGTCTGCCTGTGACTCCTTTAGTGCTTGATCCTTCTCTATTTCCTTATCTCCCAGTCTAGGTTCTTATCAACTCATATCATGATGAACAGATTACATCTAGCTCGACTTCTAAGGCCAGTGTTTCCCTCATTCTAAATCAGTCCATGTGCAGCTACAACCTTCCTCTGATTAATATCTTCAGCAAGCCATTCCCTCAGCCTCAGAGACTTGTGGAGCAATCCCCCTTTGCCCATTGTGTTATACCCAAAATCCTTCCTGAAACACAAAACCTCTTTCTTTGTGTCTCCCTCATACCTAGTCAAATGTAGCGCTGTTTACTCCCACATCAGCATGACTGATCCAACAAGATTAAACCCTTTGTCAAACCAAAGCTCTGGAAGTATTTCTTGTTTCTTCCCTAACAACCAATTTTCCACCAAGTCTTATTGATTCTGCTTTCAAAATATCTCTCAAATCCATGCACTTCTCTCTAGCTGCATATCAACATCATGGTTCCAGTCATCATTGTCTTTCCCCTGGGCCATGGAAAAGCCTTTGTGTTCACTATCTGTTTTCACTCCTGCCTTTCTATAGTTTCGAAATTGGAGCATGTCACACTAAGTGCATAAGGGCTTCCCACTGATCGCAGAATAAAATTCGAATTCCTTGCCATATCCTGCAGCCAGATCCATGATCTGTATCTTGCTGACTTTCCAATCCAGTATCACATCACTGCCTCTTCCTATCACTACACAGCAGTCCCTCTGCTTTTTTCAGATTGTTGGGGTCCCTTCACTTGCTGTTCCAGTTGCTTGGACTGAGCTTCCCTGGGCTTTTCCCATGGCTGATGATTTCTCATCTTTCAGCTTTCAACTCAAAACTATTTCTTCAGAGAGGCATTCTATAACCATCTTTCTAAAGTTACCCTTATTATTTGTCTACCCTAGGGTAAGAAGCTCATCGAATTCCCTATCTACCATAATTTCTAGCATAAATCATGTTTTCAGTAACATTTATTGGATGAGTAAAATAATTCATCATGCATATAGGATACATTTTTTCACTTCTACTTTTGCTCATGTAGGTGCTCCACCTAGAAGGCTCTCTTACTCCATTTTTACCAACCGATGTCTGTTATTTATTTTGTGATCCAACTTAAGATTCACATCATAAAGAAATGCTTTCTAATTTTTCCTATCACACTATAATGTTTTTCTTCACAAAAGTTTTAGCATAAGTTATATAATATTCAAAAAGCCTCTTTTTTTTCCTAGAAACATTTTTGTTAAATGCCATGCTTCATGACCAGAAAACAGGTGTACAACGTTTTTCAGTCATTCCATGGACCTCACATGCCTTAGTGCCTCCAGGAGGTCAATATTTTCTGAGTAAAATAAAAAATTTCCTAGTCCCAGTTGTAATTCCAAAATAATGTGGGAAATGGGCATGTGAGTAGAGTTAGAGAAGCTGGTTGTCATGAGAATTTAATTGGGGGTGTGGGGGTGGGTTGTCAGGGATTTCTTGGTTAAGGAATTAAGATCACGAAAGAGGTAGAATTTTGGCTAAAGGTCAGGACTAGAAGAAATGAAAGCAAATAGGTAAAGGAGAGAGACAAATGATTTCTATTTAGAACACTGATTAAAAATTGGAAGTTTCTTACCATCTTCTGGTTAACAAAAGATTTATTCTTTTAGATGATACTAACATTTTTAGGCAACTACTGAAATCACAGAGGTAGGGCTTCTAAAGAATAGACACATTAGTAAAAGGAGGGAAATGTAAATGTACTTCATCCTAAACAAATCACCATACCTCCCCCACCAAACATAACAAACAAAAAACCTGATCTTCCAAACAAACTTCATGTATCTTTAAAATATTCCTCTCTTTATTGATTTATTTTTCAGATTGCAGCAATGTATTTCTTTTGGAGAACCTGTACCACAATCTCAAAGCCCAATCTGACCACTGCCTGCTGTCAATGCTCAGATATTTAGTTATATTTGTGCTGGCAAAATAGGTGGTCATTAAGAGCATAGACTCTGGAGTCAGTATCTCTGGGATTTTAACCCCAATGATACTATTTAGTAGTTAAATAACCTTGAGAAGGCTATTTAACCTTTCTGGGTCCCAGTTTCTTCATCTAGAAAAACATAGCTTTATTTGATCTAAATGAGTTAAAACATATATAAGTGCTTAACATAGAGCTTGGCACACACAGTGCTCAGTAAACATTCGCTGTTATCATTCTTATTATTATTACATACACAAGGATAATTTCCTTTGGATCTGTTACTTTTCCCATCACATACTTTCCGATTTGGTACTCACAGGGTTAGAATGCAGCACAGTGAAGAACTCTGGGCTGATGAGGAACTTCACAGGGGGAGACTGTAAGAGCAACGTGAGCCTGGATCTGGAGGTAGAGTGGGGCAGGACATTCTCCCGGCGGAAATCTACATGGAGCAGACCACAAGGCTTTCAGGGAGAGCTTTCCATGTGAAAGAAACACACCTATTCACTTCCATCCATGTAGACCTACATCATTTGCTATTATTTTATTCTCCAAATACTTTTTCCTTTGATGTAAATTCATACATAAAACCTGACTGCTCTTAATTACACTAAAATGAAATAGAATATTTCTAGTCACTATTAACATTTTAATGCATCCTTAGATGTTTTAAGTGATCCGATTCAATCTTTTTCCACACTCCCACAGATCCAGAGATTAAAGTAATTTATATTCTCTTTGGTTTTATGATTCTTTTCTTAGTACTAATAAAAAGTCAAAGATTAGAAGAGGTCTCTGGAGAACTCTACTTTTTGAACTGGATTACCAGATCTCATTGAAGATCAAAAGTTCTCTGGAAGAAAAGCCTCATTTCTTGGAAATCCTTACTTGTTTTCTACTTTTATGAGATTACAAAACAAAGCGACCCAAAGGCTCTCTTACCTGCACTGGCTTGGTGAAAGTCAGCTTCCTCCCCTGCCCCATCAATAGCATTGGTATTTTCTTCAGGCCTCTCATTAGTCATGGTTCTGCGGATACTCTGATATCTAAAATCATGAATCTACAGTTATATCACAGTAGCCTCTAAAATGTGGGACTCAACTGCTTCCCTAGAGCCCAGAAGTTTTCGCTATCTTCCTAGCTTCAATCATTTCTTTCCAAACCCTCATTCCTGAACTCCCATCTCTGAACCCCCATTCCCAAACCCTATTCCCAAACCCCATCCCCAAACTCCTCCCTTCCGAATCCCCATCCCCAAACCCCCCACCCCGAACCTCCACCCCAAATCTCCATTCCAAACCCCCATTCCCAGACCTTCTAGGCCATCTGTTTAAGTACATTCCATTCCATTGAATTTCCTCTCTCTATTGTTTGTGGAACATTCATTTAATATTTTTTTTTTAAAGAAATTGTGGCTCTTTACTAAAGAAAATTAAATTCCTCTATTGCTAAAGAAAAAAACAACTTTGTCCTATAGCAATTAGTTCTTGAAAAAGAGCGACAGATTTTAAAAACTTAAGTTGATATAATAAAGATGCATGCTGAATGAAGATTCTAGATATTTAAAATGATATTTGGCTTCAAATTATAAATGTATGTACTCTGTTTTATTAAAGATCAATGCCTTGGGCTGACTAAAGGAGTCATTTTTACTAATTTCCTTTCCAGTTTCCACACCAGCAGTGCAGTATGTGTGTGTATGTGTGTGTGTGTGTGTGTGTGTGTTTATTATTTTTTAACCAAGAGAAGTTCAATGAAGCTTATGAATCAAAAAGAGGGAACGGCTATATCTTAATAACAGGGCTTCCAAAGAGAGACAACCATGTTCTCTACTTTGCACTATGTAAAAATTAGCCCAACCACAAAACAGAACAGCCATAGCAAAAATACCCATCCTCACCTCCGGTTCAGCTGCTCCATTTGCTGTATGGAGTTGGACCTCTGCAGCACCTGCGGGGCGGGGGGAGCTGTGGGCCGCTGCCACGTTGTGGTTCTGTTTACATGATCCACGTAGAAGATCCTGCCGTGGCTGTCGATGCGCGCCTCCCAGTCTAAAGAGTAGTAATGCATCCAGAGGGGTTAGGAGAGGGGCTGAGGCCCTTAACGTGCTTCATTAAGTTCGGCATGTGTTTTCCCTCTCTGACATGCTGTAACGTGGGGCTAATAACATATACCTCACAGCATAACCCAGCATTTCCCCTCAGTCCATACCAGACTTTGTTGTGGCTGGTTAGTAAACACATCCTCTGTGTGTAATGCCAATCCCTTAAATATTCTGAATGTAGAGAATCCTTCCAGATCTGCCCACAATGCTCATCCTTTATATATGAGCACCAGTATTTAAAAAATACAAATAGTATATTATAATTCTTGAGACAGTCCCATCAAAATTGGTATTGATGTTTGTTTTCACTAAAAAATGGATTTTTTCTATTTTTTCCAGTTTAGATGATAGACTCATAATTGGAAACTTGCACATGCACATTTTTATACAATTTTAGTAAATGTAGTCATCAGCAGAAAATAATGCTAGCCTAGTCGTTAAACACTATCATCATCTACACACTTATCTGTACTTCCCCAAAGATGAATACATTTTCAGAGCAAGGGTAATCACTTGCATCTAACCTCAAATAAATACAATGTTTTAAAAGATTATTTAATTTTATGTTTAAGCAATCTCATTGATTAAGTAAACAAATATATATGTGCATGTTTAACAAATCTTTGTAAACAAATATATAAGTGCATATTCAGTAAAAACATCAAGCAGACTGGTCCACAAACCCAGAAGTTTCACCCCTGTGACTTTATAAAAGGCTATGCCACAATAAAGTACACAGAGCATGTGCTAATGCTTTTAAAAGGCAAAAATTTTAAACTTATTGCAGCTGGGAAAGGTAATTTATATAGAAACATATGAAAATAGCAGAGATCTATTCTTTAATCAGAAAAGTTCTTTCTTTTCTTTCCTTCTTACTTTTTTTGTCATACACACCTCTTATTTATTTATTATTGGGGATAACTGGTTAATAAGGTCATATAAGTTTCATGTGTACAATATTATAATACATCATCTGTACATTGCATTGTGAATTCATCATCTGAAGTTTCGTCTCCTTCTGTCACCATACAGTTGAAGAAAGTTCTTATATATTTCTATTTCTATGTAAACTATTTTTTGAAATAAGGGCCTTTCTCCTGAGCAGCTTGATTATTTCAAAATTCTCCATGTGATCACACAGCTTATCAACAGATATCACAGGTCTAATCTTGGAGAACAGGAGGAAGGCATGTTTGCTCCTGACTACCCACAGAGCAAGTATTCTAACGAAGTCTTTGGGTTGGAGAGAACTGCACAGTAGATTCCAGCGAACACCAGATGATCACTGAGAGCTGCCTCAGTAGGGAGTGGAAAGATCTTTTTTTGTTCATCTCAGTACAACGTAATTTACGACAAATGGCAAGAAAGAAAAATTGGGCTGAGGAAAAGCACTACACAATCACAATACAACTCAGTGTCTCTCACACTCCAAGGTAACATAGACTCACAAGGAACCAGCTTGCCAAATTGGAATTTTGGGGGGACAGCTATAATTCCATCAATAGAACATTTCCAAAAGACCTTGTGTTTAGCCTGCCATATGCTGACAAATAGTAACTACATTAAAGTATTTTCAGGAACCATTTTCCAAAACCCTTTGATCTGCTTCTTACACAACTTTCCCATCTCAAAAATTGAAGAACTAATTATTCTCATCTCTTTCCTTTCTCATTAGAGCTAGGATGATTCAAACATATACTACACATCAAATCAAATGTACATGAAAACAAATGGCCATTCCTTCTTCAAGAATTATCACAGTAGCTTCCAACTTTTAAAAAATGTAGAATAGGTCAATTAGGGATATAAACAGAGCAGAAACCAACTAAAGGAAGCAGAAAGAAAGATGTTGCCAAACACCCAAGATAAGGTTATAACTATAATTTGGCTCAATTTTTTGGCAGCTAAGGCAGAAAAGAAAACACATTGTTGCATGCTTTCCATGTGCTGACAAAATAAAGTAAAAAAATTATCTTCGATGATAGAACTTTTTCCTTGAACAAACTAAATGAGAATTAACCTCATGAAATGGGACCTATTTGACAGCCACATGGGTAGCAAAATAGGGGTAGGGTAGAAAATCTCCAAATGTATTCACCACTGTACCCTGCACATAGCAGGTAATGAATGAATAAATAATTTAGATAACATACAGCCATAAAAAAGAATTATTCTTGTATTCACTTTCCACGAAGACCAGGAATAACTTTAATTTGTATTCAAATCAAGGCATTTCTATGAGCAGTGAGGAGAATAAGAAAACAAGTTCCAAGGATTTTCTTTCTAAGAACATAGGACATTGGATGCACATTAAAATTATCCCATCGAATCTCATATCTTAAAATTGAGGTCGTTACTCAAGTTCCCAAAAAGAGAAATGCTATATTGCTGGTTTCAAATGAGCACCTGGCATTGGATTGGTAAAGACTATTAGGCTGTTGACGGATTCATGAAATACGTATCCACTCTTACCCAAGTGGTGAGCAGATGAAGATGTGAACACATCTCTGTGAATGCTGAGGTTGAGAAGAAGGTCAGTGACTAGACAGAATAAATTATGTATCAGGAGAAGCCAGAATTAGACTCTCTACATGACTCAAAAGAGTGAGGGAACTATGAGTGGGGGCTTGAATTTGTTATAATTGGATTTACAAAAGTCAAATACCTGAATTTTATAAATTTATAAACCCACTATATAAAAAATTATAATAACCATGGTATCTTCACCAAAATGATGAGATGTTGAAGTTATAATGAACTAAGGGTACTTTTTTGGGGGGAAGGGGGGACCAGTTTGTGATAGATGCTAGACATCAGTGTTAAAAAGTTTTTTGCTTTTCTCATTTTGACATGAGGAAGTACGATTCCATTTATATAAGTACAAAAGTAAGTGGAACTTATACGTGATTTTGGAGTCAGGATGGTAGGCCTCCTTCAGGAGTGGGGCTTAGTGATTGAAGTGGGGCACAAAGAGACTTCTGGGTGTCAGTGACGTGGTATTGGTTGCATGGGTGTGTTCGGTTCCAGAGAATTCAGCAGGCTGAATGTGCTCTTTTCTATATGTATATTATATTTGAATAAAAAGTTTTTAAAAATTTCAAATAGTTGCAAATTTTGTACCTTAATCTTCAATTTTGAAGGTAGTAACTTTTTAGATTAAAAGTATCCTTTCTGTTTTCAAAACTTTCAAGTTTTAGAAAATAAGAGCCCCTAGCCTTAAACATAATAGAAACTCTAAGATTAATTATATTTTTCAGATTCACTGCCTACTTTCAGGCCTTCATTTCAAAGGATGCCTTAAAAATGAAAGTGCATGACCACGAAAAAAATGATAAACATTCCTCTGTATTTTTCCAGAGCTATCCATAGAAACCCACTACATATACTATGCATTTGTCCTAACAATATGACAACAATTCTGGGGTCCTAGAAGAGTCCACTAATAGTTTATCCTGAATCTATTTCTATTTCTACCCTTTTGAGGAAAAAACATTTATTCAACAATTCCCTATTTTCTCCAGTACAGCAATGGGTTAAGTCGCAATTACATTGGAGTCAATAAGAGAAAGGTAAAATAGTTTTTTAGAAGGAGCTGAGCTGGCCATTCTTTTTTCATTTATCTTAATGCTAAAAAGAAACCAAGATCTGTCATGCTGATGAATTCTGGTAGGCTTCAGCCCTGAACTGCCTCCAGCTGCCAGTGTCATCAATCATCTTAGGATAAGATACAGCAAATTCTTAAAGCACTCAGTGCATATTCAGGTTCAAGCTGCTTCCCTGGAAGGCTCTCAGCAGTGCCATGTTGCTCTCAAGACCTGGAGCTTTCTTATTTTTTATGGATAACTTCGTTTTCAAACAAGTGGTTGAAGTTACACAGCCCACAAGTTCACAACACAAGGTCCTAAAGCAAGAGTAAGATTTTGAGAACCAATTGGTAGATCATCATTACATCTGAGCAATCTTTGTACTAAATCCAAGATAATGTTCCTTAACCCTAAGATAGAAGGAATAAGACTGAAAGAAGCAAACAAACAAAGAAAACTGCTTTATATAAAGAGATCAAATAGGTATTCAGAGATTAGTCATAACACTGCTATGTAGACTATCATATGACCAGCTATAAGAGTAATGTGGCAGAGCGAGGATACCACTGAATCCTCTTAACTAAGTTTGTAATCTTCGGAGAGGAGCATAAGTTTGCTGGATAATTTTTTCACTATATGTTAGCACCCAAGTATTTTATAAGGTGAAAATAAGCTCAAACAATAACAGTGATAATAATCATGAAAAAGAAAAGAATCATGTGGCGGGGGGGCATCAAAGCCAAGGTACAAAAAGCTTCAGCAGCCAGTGCTATGGGTCTGGAGATAGTGACCTATACAGAGAGGAAAGGCAGTTCTGAGTCTGAATCAAATACATATGGGCCATGAGACAGTCGCTCATACTGTCATGTCACTGCAACCACTTCTCTTGAGGAGCAGGGAAGGTCCTGCTGAGTAAACTTAACCCAGAAGAAGAAAAAGAAAGTACTTTTTGAACCTTCCTGGGTCTGACCTCAAAACATTATAGTATATAAAGCTTCAGTAAAACCTCCAAATCCTCTGACTTGAGGAGTTGCTTACACCTAATAGAAAATATAGCACACTATAAGCCACCACTCTGCTAGCTTCAGAATTTACATTCATCTATCCACACATTAGTCCCTTCCCTTCTAATCTTAGATCGGAATGCCTGATAGAGAAGGAATGTCTGAGACTCTGTCTCAACTTTTACTAGTATGGTATCTTAAACAAGTTACCAATTTATCTGAGCTCCAGTTTTTCATCTTTAAAATGGGAAAATCAGATTAGTTAATTTCTACTCACCAATCTATAAATTACAGATAAGACCAGTTTGACCTACCTCACAAAACTTACAAAGAATTTTTTTAAAACAAGGAAAGCATGTAAAAGTGCTTTGTAAACTGTAAAGCACTTTACAAGTTTCAGGTATTATCATTTTAATAGTGTTAAAAGTATAACTGTTAGCCCTAAAATAATTGAGCCAGGTCATTTAAGAGATGAAACAATCCTGTTCATCATTCGCTCCTCAAATTGGATACAAGATTAAATTGCTTTTTTACTTTTGAATAAATCAACTTATTAAAATGAACTACCACTTGTTTATATTTTTAAAATCCCAAAATATATTCTATCTGTGTAACGCAAATATCAGTGTTTAAACAAATGCAATGAAATAGTGGTCATAATTTCATTAAAAAAGTGTCTGTCGTTATTAAATCTATTCTAGAGACCGAAATCATGGTCCAACAAAAATCAGAGCAATTGGATGTGGCCAGGGAGATGTCATCTATCCATACATGGATGAAATACTGTGCCTCTTGTCCAGGCCTCTGTAACTCTTATTTACTGTTAATCCACATATGCATATAATCAAAGCTCTCTCAGAATTCTCTTCTGGTGTTTCTAATTCATTTTTCTCCAATTATATTTAAATATCTTCCAGGAATATGTTTTCCTTTTCTGACTCTAATCTTTTCTCCAAGGGTAAACAATAAGGAAGCTATTTACCTCCTTGATTAAGATGACACAATGGTTAATTCATTTAAAAAAAAAACTGCTTAAAATATGTTTCCTATGATAAACCACCCTCCATTATCCAAATGTATGAACAAGGGGAGGATCTGTGCACAACAGAATTTCGAAAGGATCAAGCCAATATTTTAAATTGTACATAGTATCATTCAGCTTTTTTGTCAGCACTCACCAAAACTAACCAATCAGACTTTTAGCTTTTTAAATGTATATTCCTCCTACCCCTTTATGTCTCACCATTTTTAAAACACAGAGGGCCAACGACATCAGCCTCTTGCCATGATCACATATCAGATGAGTAAGTAAGGAGGGTGAATAAGAAGGGAAAGCAATAAGATAGAAAGGTATATTTTCCAATGTATTCTTAAAAGCAGTATTTACTCAACTTTATCCAAATGCTTTGCTTTCACAAAGCAATATTATTTTCAGGGATTCTAGAAACTTAAATAGAGTTTAAATTATATCCAGAGTATAACTGGCTATGGGCATCACTCAGACCTTTGAATGCAGATGAATAACTATTTCTCAGCATCCCTAATCCTCAACCATCTCTCCTTTAAGTGCTACGTATTTCTTTAAAGTGAAAGAAATGAAATATTTTTCAAATCCCCAGATAATTATCATGCTCCGAATAAATGGTAGGCTAATTTCCAAAATTAATAACACTTCTCTGTATATCCCTAAGAAAAATACCAGAACCTTGTACTTAATTATTTAAAATGTTGTAAGTGAATAAAAAAAAAAGCAGCGTATTACAGAGTAAGGCTTTTCTAAGAGATTTACCAATTTGTCTAGTAACTGAAAATCTGTGCTGCCATTAGGCATATTTTAAAAAAAAAAAATCCTATTATACATCCTATTGTCTAAAATATCTGGAATTATTTCCCTGATTACACTATTTGCTCCACAGGCATCACAGTATTTACTTTTCCCCCTGCTGCCCTTTCATTCACCAGAAAGGAGTCCTCAGCAGAGCACTTTCCAGACTACATCTGCCCTGTCAGGTGGCAGGCCCCAGGTCCCTCCCTCTTGGGTACCAGTCTTCCATCCTTTAGGTTCCTGGGCCCTGTCACCCTTATACCCTTTGATCAAGGTGAGCCCTTTAGTCAACAAGTCCTCACTTGGTGGGAGAGCCTCGTCCACCCTCTGGTACCGGCTAACATCCTGGCGCACTGAAGGCAGCGATCGCAGTGGCTGGTGGCCGTTGGCTTGAGAACCTAAGAGTAAAGGTAGAAGTTATCCAGATATTGTTTTCCTTTTCAGTGTCAAAACAGTCTTAAAAACAAACAAACAAACAAAAAACACTAACACGTACACCTGAAACTAATACAATATTGTATACTTTAATAAGAAAAAAATTTCTTAATCCAACAGAAAAAACAGCTAGTGTTTTTTCTCTCTTTAGCCTCATTTTCCGTATGAAGACTCAGAAATAAGAGAAAACAGAAAGTGAATGCTTAGTCAAAAAAGGGTCTTCTAGAGAGATGCCCATCTGCTCCCATCCCTCCCCCTCCCTCACCTTTTCCCACCCTAGCCTCTGTCCTGGTCATGTACTAATGCTTTAGAGCCACACAACGGCCACAAGACAATGAAGGAAACAAAAACAACTAGAGGAGGAAGAAAAGAAGGGACATAATTTAACTTTAAGCAGAAAAATAAATTACAAAATAAGAAAATCATTCCTATTTCTGAGTCTATGCTATTTAGGCATATGAAATTATCCTTAGATTTTTTGATGCATCTATAACTGAACATTTTAAAGGGATCATTCAACTGAGCTGCATTCATTAAGACATAATACAAATTTTATGTGTAAGTTTGCATCCTCAGACACACAAACAGAATGCAAAAATATTACATTTGATGCAAAGCACATATTAACTTTCTGTTTTGAAAGTTTTATGCAATAAGTGACCTTAAGGTGTCCGCAAAAACTTCTACAGTTTACACTAACGCTGAACTGCTGGCCTGTTTGGTTTTGTATCTACGAATGCAGCTTCCCCCAGAGAGTTATTACTTAAGTTTGTTTTTGTTTTGTTTTCATACTGCCCAGACAAGGGGACTGGGCCCTGGGTGCCCGGGTGCGCCCTGGATGCCTTGTCGCGGCATGCACATGCGCAGTTCGATCCTTCAACCTAACCTCAGGTATCCCGGTCCTCCAGGCCTGTGTGGACAGGGCACCCACCCCTCCACCTCATGGGCTGTTCCAGGGGAGAGCGGGTCCCCAAACAGCACTCCTGATACGGAGCTTCGAGAGTCATTATTTTAGTCTGAAGACTGTTATTCGACAGGCCTCTTATCTCAGCAATAGAAGATCTATTAAAAAATAATAAAGCTAAAATTGAAACCCAAGGTGAAGAATTCAGATAATAGTCAACCTGTAGTATAATTTACATTAAGGGACAAAACCATAAAACTTCTCTTTGAGCAGGTATGCTTGAGCCAACAGCCATGCTGTCTTCTACATCCTACCTCCAGTAGCGCCCTCTTCTTGGGCAGTGGCCCCTTCACAAGCCCCCTGGGCATCCCCAGCATCACCCTCTTCTTGGGGCTGGCTCTCAGTAGCAGCAGCAGCTCCCTCTAGGCTGCCCCTCCGCTGCCAGACCTCCCCCACCTCGTCCTGGTCAGGTAAAGCAGCCATTTCTGCCCCTGGCCCTTCCTCCTCTCCGCTGGGCACTTGCACCACAGGTAAAGAACCAGGAGTGCATATGGAATCCTGTGACCCTCCTGCGGGGCCGCTGCTCGTGGGCTCTGCTGCACAGGCTCCGTCTTCCTCCTCCTGGGAAGAAAAGGCTGGGGTTTCGGGAAACCGCGCACTCTCAAGAGATGAGCACCGTGTCTCCACTGAGGACAGCTGCGTGGTAACGCTCTCATTGCAGGAGCTGTCAGCGCCTTCCAGGTCACTCTCTCCCTCAGGCCTGGTGCTCGCCTCACTCACACTCTCTGTCCTGGCGGGGTCACTGGGTTCTGTTTCAGAGGACACCTGTGAAGGCTCAGACCCCTGATCAAGGGACTCAGTCTCACTGATGGCTCTTCGGCTTCCTCCCGATGTGTCAGAAGTCCCTGTGTCTGCCCCACTCGTGGGCTGATCTACCTCTTGAGAGCCACACAATTCGGTGCTGTCCTGGTCAGCACGGGGTTGAGACTCCGGGCCATTTTCACTTTCATCTGGAACTGAGCCCAAGGGTACAGAGTTCTCTGCAAGATCTGGAAGATTTTCCGGCTTATCCTCAAAGGAAGCAGCTTCATTTGTGGAGGCTTCCTCAATCTCCATTGGGCTGTCTTCTGGCTTTGTCTGAGACGTCAGGCTCACATCATCAGTTCTTGATGTCCTGCTAAACATTATTAACCCTCCTTCCTCCTCCAAAGAAGAGGGATAACCCAGGTCTTGCTGGAACTCGTGGTCTTCTTCATCTGAGTCAATATGAAGCATGGCATTGAGTCTTGTGTCGGTGGGAAAACTACTCCTCAGTTTTGGAGAGGCTCCCATGGACCTCTCCGAGCAGGTAGCTGAGCCAGGCCTGGAATGGCCACTGTGCTCAATAGCATCTAAATAATCATTGAGTGAATCCTGACGTCCTCTGGGAGGTGAGGCCCTTGAAGAAGTAGAGGTTAAATCCTCTGTGTCTATTTCCAGAGTTGAGCTAGTCCTGAAAGAATGCTTGGGGGTCCCATTGGCACTCTCCTCAGACACTGGTCCATTAGAGCAAACAGGGCTGTCATGATGCCCCCCTGGCATGTCTTCCTCATCAGAAGGGCTTCCTAGGTCTCCGTTCACAGTATTGACTCCGAGTATTGTGCCAACAGCTTCTGGAGAAGCATCTGAAGGAGAAAAATAGCATTTACAAAAAAATGAAGTAGTAACAACCAATGTACTTTTAATGTCCTATTGCTTTGCCACCAATTAGTTCAAAAAATTCAGTCATCCCAGTGAGGCCTCTTTACAGTATTACCAACTTGCTAAGATTCTTTACTCACTACTAAATGAGTATATTGCTGGTCAATCTGACATGTGGGGTACATTTGCTCACTACTGCTGGAAATTCTACAGCCCAGTTTCCAAATGCAGGCATAAACCTAAGAAATATTTTTTGATAAACAGGCTTTTTCATATCTGCTTGGAGAACTCCAGCAGGTAATCATTTCATAGCTATTTTGTTTTCAGAACAGGGCACAAATTTGATTCTATTGAAATGCACACTGACAACTGAGTAAGATTTAACAAGTTTTCCTACAGTGATTTATTTATACAGATATCTCACCTTCATGCACAGAAGATGTAACCTCCACTTTAAACTGGAGGTACCCACTCACGTGGTCAGCTGGGAGCCTTCTGCCAAGGTTGTAGCTGAGCATTTGGTCACTGCAAGAAGAGAAATGATTTTCACTTTTAGTAGACTGGTGTCAGCCTTTGTCTTCTTCCCATAAGCCATCCCCCCAAATCACACATATTTCTTTTAAAACTTTCAGATTCATAAGAAAATAAAAGGCTCAAAGCCATGTTAGAGTCCAGTGTAATATTATTCATTTGCACAAGTGAATACTTACAAATCCAGGGATAAAGAGAAATCTCGTCATAAGGGAAATTATTAGTAAAAGCAGAAAATGCAATATAGTATTATTATATGATTTTTTTAAGGGCACTAATTCACTCTCTTACTGCTAAGGGTGACCAGGTAAAGGGCATTTTGAGTCATCAAGGAGCTGTGAAAGTCCTAAAATTATAGGTGTTTTTGGGCTCAGGTGCAAAAGTATAGAGGGCCTGGTTCCTTAGCATTGAGCTCAATAGGAAGCTAGCTTTCAAAAGATATGCACAGGTAAGGGTTATCACATGCTGGCATGGAGGGCACTGTGCTGCCATATTCTGAAGAATGGGAGCTAGGAGTTAAGAGAGAGCAGCATGAAAACAGGCCACACCCCGAAAGCTGTGTGAACAGCAGGGAGCTGCTGAACCTCACCTTCCTCACCTGTAAATTAAGGGGGCTGGAGCTGCTGGCTGTCACTGTAGGGGAGCCTGGCCATCACTGATTCTCAGGCTGGCTTGTTAGTGATACTGATGGGACAGTTGGAGAAGCTAGATGAGTCACTTGGAGATGTGCTAGAGGGGACCACAAGTGGGCCTGCCCAATTCCTGCCCCACCTTGGCCCCAGGCTCAAGCTATCAGCCTCAAGGACAAAGTCGTCCATCTTTTTCAATTCCATGTTTATTTATCAAAGTCAAATGCAATTACATCATTTCTTTGCAGCAAGCAACGTTTTTTTCTGAATCTGATTTACATTTAATTAAGGAGAATAACCGAAGGTGTAGTACCATCTCTGCTCCCACACTGCCCTCTACTGTCAACTTCAGGAGGAAGACAATGCCTTTACCCAGTGTTTGCACACAGTACAATTTAGAGCCTCTTGTCAGCTATTATTAATCTTCCTAATTATTTGTTTCTTCTTTTCTCCCTCCTCAGTACAATTATAAAGAGATGTTATCTGTTTAAAATTGCACATGCTAATAAAAAATCCCTGTTCAGTTCTTACGAATTTTTTTGACTTCATAGGAAATTTTTAATGATTATATCCTTTACCTTTTTTCCCCCTAGAAACACTGCAATAATTTTTTTCTTGATTGATGCTTCTAAAATGCTTTTTTCCCCCAAATTTATGTTTATTGCGTGTCACTTACTCTCTGCTAAAAGCTTTGCATGCATCATCTCTTTTAATCCTCCTAGCAACCCTGGGAGGGTAGCGGGTAGCCCTGTTCTCTAGAGAAGGAAAAAAAGGCATAGGGAGGCTAAGTAACTTGCCCAAGGCCAGACAACAATTAAGAAACAGAACCAGGATTAGAACATAGCTTCAAATGATACAGAAGCCCCTGCTCTGCTGTCACCATATCACAATCTCCTTTATGTACATTCTCAGTGATTCTAGGCTGCTTTCAATAGTATGCATTCTAATGACATATATCTACTCGTGGCTCACCTCAATGTGACTGCTATCATAATACTTTTTCTACTTAAACAGGTACTTAATATTTTTTTTCTGTAAAGGAATACATAGGCATCTGTAACCTGTCTTAGACAGTACAGGTATGTTAAATGCTTTCACATTAGTATTCAAATAATATTATATAATGGCCATAATCTGCATAATAACAGAGGTGTCTTTTTCTATTACCCCTGTCTTTCTAACATTAAAACAGTGCCTGACACACACAGGTGCTCCATCTTTGTCCACTACAGCATGAACCCAGCAGCAAATTACGTGGATCTGCTCTCAATACTGTGGTTCCTCACCCATCTCTTTGGACATTCAGTCCTGGAATAATAAAATCTTTATTTCTTTGTTAAAAATAAACTGATCCTCCTCCTTGACCAATAAATCATTGCTGTTGACAAGGAAGCTTTATAAAAATGATAGATTTTAGCTAGGAAATAAATGTTTAGTGGGAATTGTAAGGAAAAAAAACTGCATCTATTTGTTTTGCTCACTATCATATCCCCAATACCCAACACAGTGCTAAACATTTAGTAGACACTATATGTATAACACACACACACACACACACACACACACTTGAATAAATTAATTACAAATAAGACTCTTTACTTAAAAAAAACATTTTAACAGGTATTTGTGCTGTTTATTAACCAGACAAAATACTCAATTCAACTAATCAACCTACAAATACCAAAAATCCTCTGTATTTGGAGACTCAGAGTCAAAGTCTTTCTCCTTTGCCAAGTGCCTGTTAAAGGATTCACCTGCTTTCTTGTTCTTACCCAGTCACATCTGACTCCCCCTGCCTCTTGCAGTGATATATTATTGTGAACAATATGTTATATACTATTATGATATATAATTATAAAGAATAAGTACCAAAGAACTCTCACTACCTGAGACTTTTTCTCACTGATGTAATCAGAGCAATTGACAAAGCATGGGAAAGTGATGTGCGTTTTTGGATAGAATGCAGGCCACTCTGAAAAATGTCAAATTCAAACAAATGCTCTCAAAATAGGTAATTCAGAAGGAGTTCTAGCTCACCCTATAAAACCACATCCTGTAAAACCTCAACTACTTCAGATAGTTGTAGTCTACGAAACACATAAGTAATGAAAACTCAGAATTTTTCAAGATGTATCAGTTATTAGATGGAAAGCAATAATCAGATCAGAAATATATACTTAGATGCTAATGTCTGATATACAAATATATAGTATGTATTATTCTTATTTAACAAAGCAAATCCCTAAGTATCTATATCAGAAAATGCCTTTAATGTACTTATACAGAAATATTTTTTAATGTTGATATTTATGAATTCATACTGGACTTCTTTCCAGTACATGGAATCCATGACTGGCAGTTCTCTATGTGTCCAGTTCTTTAAAAGACTAAATGAAAAGCCAGCAAGTCAACAACAGTTTGAAGCACTGACAAGGTTTTATTTTTCATTGATCATTCTTACTGGCATACAAAAATTGACACTTCTACCAAATATCATACATATTGTGTAAATTATATAATTATATAAATTAATTGGCAGATATGTTTCCCATAGTTATTTCTCACTCTTTATAAATCTTCACTTTCTATAAATCCTAAACATAATTTTTAAAAACCTCCCATAGTACATTATCTCTACTGGAAGCAGTAATTGTTATCCTTAAAAATAATTGTGATTTCCTAGCTTTTATCAGATAAGACAGGCTGCTAGAATTTCAGGACAATATTTATACTTCATGTGGGCTGGATCAAACACAAATTCCATGGTCTCTAATGGCCAGAAAATTAGAATCCATTAGAATTTTTTATTTTCAGATTTTTACAGAGCCTTAGGGATCATTTGGTCTAAATGCTATATTTTTCAGGTGAGGAAACTAATGCTCAAGGAAACCATGATGAATAGTTAATTAGCTGCAGAGTGAATATGGATGATGCCCTTCGCTCAGCTCCAGCTATATCACATTATTGTCGGTCCTTGAGATGTTTCAGAGAAGCCAAGATTCTAGACCAGACTGATCTGAACTCAAATCTCAGCTCCACCCCTTGCTTGTTAGCCTCAGATTCCTCATCTCTGAAATGGGTATAATCGTATTATTTACCTTCCAGAGTTTTTGAGAAGATTACATGAGCTAATGAGTATAATGTACTTAACTCCCGGTATAAAGTAAGTTCTTGGAATCTTTTTTGTTTACTACTACTGTAATTACTACTATTGTTATAACTGCTACTGCTGCTGCTACTACTGTTACCCTATGTTTATAATGTTCTCCTACAATGGAAAAGATCCAAGAAGTTGCCCCCTAGTGTCACCTCAGAGCACCAGTGATACTGAGTTTTCTGGTACCTACCATGTAAAAATATATACACCATTTATAATAAGGGAGAGAGGCATGTTTTGATTTCTTAACTACTTTATTCGCAACTTACAAAAAGCTCACAGAAAGAAAACAGACATCATAAGTAAATTTTAGTTGCTTGATTGAATGCATATGTCTCACAGCTCTACTATAATATATAATACCCCCTTAGAGTCTAGGTTTTGTTTTAAATGGCCCCAAAACACCATGGTTTTTGTTTTTCAGGAATAACAAGTTTTCCAGATGGGACTGACCAAGGATTAAGGTGGTGTCGACCTGACACTAGCATTCTGATCTAGGAAGAGGATTTTATAGCAAGATTTCAATATACTCAAAAAAAAAAAAAAAAAAAAGAACACTATGACATTTGATGTTGAAATGCGAGTGGTAGGTATATCTTAGAAAAGATAGATACCAAAAAAAAAGGTATATAATTAAAACAAAGTGCTTTTTGTCCTGAATATTATAATGAGTCTACAAGCACCCTCATTTTTAAAAGAATTATGTTATCACTTCTTATAAGTAAGAAAGTCCTAGGACTGAAAATGAAAGTATCATTTCATTTGCTTCTATACAAACTAATCTCACCAAGATCCCTGCAAGTGAGGGCTTATTACCCGATGGCTTGCCGCTCCAGCAGCCTCTGGACTGGAATGGTTAGTTTCCCCAGAAAACGCTTGATGATAGGACGGCTCTTGGCAAATTTGTCTTTAATTTCAATTTCTAAGACATCAGTAAGAAGAGCAAAAAAGGAATATTTCTGAAAACAAAAACAAATAACATGTTGATTCAAAAAAAGATAAATATGAAATTATATCATTTATTATAGAAAATGGTGTCTCTTAAATCCAAATGACACACAGAGTCCACATTGCTAGAAATATCTGCAGCTATTGTCAACCCTTTATTCACTTAGAATCATTAACATTCACAACAATAAAAAGCAACAGTTAAGGATCTACATGACAAAGGAAGCCCCTTCAATCATCCAATCCTTCATGGTTCAACAGTTTTAGGAGATGCTATCAAATATTATATTGTGCACAATACAGTTTTAATACTCACTACATTTATTGTGTTTTAATTATTTTAAATTTAATATCTTATTATAGAATGGTTTAGAATTAATCAATATATTTGACTAAAGGCAATCTTAATTCTGATCCCATGGTATTTTGAGTTGCACAACATAGATTAAAACACTGCTTCACTTAGTGGTTAAAGTGGGAACATCTATGGAATATGATGGTTTCCCTGGTAAATATTAAAATAAAACAATGTTTAAATGGAAATTACTTAATTTAAAAGGCACTCAGGGTCGTTTCCTCTTATACAGGACGGAAAGATAAAAGTATGAGGTTAAGATAAATTATTTGTTTAAGAATATCATTGGAGAAAATAGCACTGGATATTAATAGGATATAAAATAAATATAAAGAGGTTTATCTATTTACAAAGACTTTCAGATATATTACCTCCATTTTGTCTTTACAAAGGTAAAATTTTCTTTTTAACAATGAGGATCTCAGGAAAAGTAAGTGATGGAGCCTAGAATCTAACCCAAATAATTTCCCTTCTTTTCTGACAGTATCCACACAACAACAGTGATGGGAAAGGGTGAGCCAGCTTTACATCTAAGGATCACTAAGTTTATTTAGTTGTAACAATTAAAGTTCTCCAAAGGGCCATACAGTTTAGTTATTTGCTTAATGAGAAAACCACTTGCTTAGAATAAGAGAGATAAATTTAAGCACTATTTCTACCTTGATTAGTAGTACATAAACACTTTAAGCTTCGGTTTCTTAATTATAAAAATGGAGAAATGATAATCTCATCCCTTACACTCCAACTTATCAGGCTTTCCCTGGTAACATGGTTAAGAATTTTGCAAATATTACATACGAAGGAAATAAAGTTACTGCTAGTGTCATTACTATATCTACTATATGCCTTCTAGAGCTCATGCTGAGAAAATATTGTTGTCTTCTAGGCTTCTAAATTAGGTGGTACACCTTTAAATGTTATTTACAATTTGGAGATAGTAGATACTAGTCTTTAAAACCAGGAGCATTCATAAAACCAGATGAATGTGCATTTAACTATTTAAACAACCGTAAGAACTGCCTAGGAGAAACATCCTATGTCGGCTAGTCTCAAATAACCACATCTTTTCTCCAATTGGTTTTAGATCCCCTGAATTATCTCCCTCTCCAATGAAATATATCTACAACATTGTTAGAACATATTATTGTCATTAAACATTTAGGAGATAATTTAATTAATTGTGTAACTCCTATGCTAATAAAGCTTTACCCAGAAACACTCTAATACTAGTATGTGAAATGTGTCTTGGAGCCCCAAGAAGTGGCGGAAGAGCTCATGCTTTGTTCACTAGGTGAGAAACGACGTCTCTTTGTTCATTCTTTGACTTTCTGTAGTGCTAATGAGAAAACCCTTTGCTTGATTTCACTGATATGGTTCACTAAGATGACTGGTAGCATAATGTAGCTATTATGGAGATTAAAGTACCATCAACACAATCTGGCTTCACTAGAGGTGACAACTGTTTGAATGGCTCGCTTAATTAACTGAAATCTAGAAATCCAAGAAACATTTGCAAAAGCCTATAGGCAGAGAAATTCCTCTAATTTGTACTGAATATATGCTTTAACAAAATATCAAAATTTTAAAGAAAGACAGATTTTTCTGATTTTTACCACTGATTTTTCCTTCTGTCTCAAGGTTCGATACGGCTCCACAAGGCACTATTACTGATCCTGTCCTTACTTCAAATTTTGATATTTTGTTCATCGTGAACTTTTTGCATTGATTTTGATTTTTAAAAAATATTGCATTAAAGTATTTATTGTGATCGTTGAGCCTTCTGGCATCCTTTATATTGTATACCTGAGGTGAGTGCCTCACATGCCTCATCCTAGATCGGCCACTGCTGGAAGGAAATATCTCATTCTCAGTGTACCCTCTTCCTAACCTCAACCATCTTGCCTATACCCATAAACAGCTCAGTGATGCACAGAGTCTAGAGGAAAGAGACAGAGCTGGCCGACTTCCTAATTGACAAGTAGAAGACCCATGAGGATCACCTTACCTCCCGGTGCCAAATTGGATTAGTGGTGTTACTGATGATAGTAGACCTTCTCTCCTGTCCGTGGTGGGCACAAGTGGGGAAACTGCTCTTCTTCCCTGGCTGAATGGACATCTTAAGGTAAGGGTCAGGATTGAAGAACATCCCTTTCTTTAGCCCAACTGCTCTTAGATCTTTAAAGAAAGAGAAAGACAGAGAGGAGGGAGGGAAGAGAGACAGGGAGGAAAAGGGACAGAAGGACAAGCAGCTCAATGACAATTTGTTCTTAAATAATCACACAGGAAGGTCTAAACAGAAACTATTTGGCAAAACAATAACAAAGTTATTCATACCATGATTGACAAATGAAGAAAAGTGGGTTATGACTAATCCCAGCAGAAGGGTCTCCTAACAGGCTGCAAAAACGAAGCCAAACTTTTACTACCACCTTACACATCTAAAGTGACTTCCTGGGAACCATTTTGATTCTAACATGTATGTCTTCACCAGCTTTTTCTATGTGGTTTGGCAACCGGCATTTCAAACATTGTCTTGAGAGAGATCCTTAGTAAACAGTTCATTCGAAAAAAGAAAACCAATATGATCCTTCATAAAAGAAAAATGAATCTTCTATGTATGTATATGAAATTGACCCAAGTTTAATTGGGGATGAAATTTCAATGCACACAGTCAGTTGTACCACATTTAAAATGTCGTATATGCTCTATAAATATAATGAATGTTAGGGAAAAAAGAAAGACTGGAAATATTTTTAAAATTTGAATGCTACCTGCTCGCTATATTAAATAATTGTTAGGTTACTTTTTCAATAGCCTCTTAAGTAACTTAAATATCTGATGAATGTCCCTTAACTCATCTGAGATTCACCAGCTGTTATTTCACACTACACAAGCTGATGAAAGTTCTGGCTAAAGTCTAGTTAGTGAAGAGATGGACACTTTTTAAATGGCCAGACCAGTGAATATAAAATGTCAGGAAATAAAGCTGGCTTTACTGAGTCCTCAATGCCTTACTGAGAACGTCAGTTTGAATTAGGACAGCCTAAGAGCCAAGTGATCTTGAAAGCTTCTGGAAGAATAGACTGTTTCTAGGTAACTTTATGCAGTTATGATCAGTCTAGGGAGGTCCTGACCTGGGGTTCAGACAGAAATTCTGCAGTTGGCCTCTGAACCTTCAAAGATCTTTGGATTACCCAGATCATCTGGGAAGAGACCCTGTGGAGCAGGGGTCCCCACGGAATCACTAGGAACCTGGCTGCACAGCAGGAGGTGAGCTGCTGGCAAGCCAGTGAAGCTTCATCTGTATTTGCAGCCGCTCCCCAATGCTAGCATTACCACCTCAGCTCCACCTCAGATCATCAGGCATTAGAATCTCATAGGAGCACCAGTCCCCAGTGCCAAAAAGGTTGGGAACAGCTGCTATAGACTGACCCTAAATTATGGGAGGTCACCAAGGTTATCCTACTCAATCTCGTTTCTGAAATACAAAGTCTTTCTTAGAAGGACAGAACTGGCCTGGGGCTGCCCATAGAACCATATTCCCTAGAGAGTGCTCCCTGGAGGGGGCTCACCTCCTCGTCTAGGCCAACAAGAACTTATGGCCTAGATATCTGCATGATGCAAACAAACCAGGTCTGTCTAATGACGCATAACAGGCAGTAGAGGGAAGCAGTTAATATGTTGACAAAGATTGAAAATTTAACCAAGATGACCTTATGTTAAGAATACTGCATAAAAGAGAATAAGGTCTTTGATCTGAAAACCAGTGGGAGAAGGGAAAGATGAGAAAAGATCTAACAGGCACTTCAGAGAAGCCACTGTCATTTCATTAGCCGTAGAGTTCCCATTCCTGGCACTTACTAAACAGTCATTATTAATACAGCACTTGCATCAGACGATCAATTTAATAATGCTACATGTTTTCACTTGGCTTTATTTAGCATAAATGGCCTGGAGAGGAAAAATGAAATTTACTTATTTATTTTCCTACCTCTCTTAATTATGCTGGCCTCAGACTCAAAGACAGAAGAATCATATTCTTCAGATATTAAATCTACTTCTAAAAAGAGATTTCTTTGCAGTAAATGAGAAGAGTAACATGAACAGAAATGGCTGCCACAAAGTCTGACAGAGCTAAATTATTCATGTAAAACATTCCTTTGAACAAAAAGAATTCCACCAGAAGATTAAGCCACTATGATGAAAGAAGCCACTGTTAGTCAACCCTCATATCAAACTTCTCCACAAGGGACCCTGTACAAATAAATCTTCATTAATAAATACAATAAACTACGAATTATCTGTAGTCCGATTATTCAATCCTCTTTAGCCATCTCATTTCTGTTCTTGTTTCTCTCTTTTGTCTTCAATATATTTTATTGCTCATCAATATCTACATCTTTGAAAAGACCAATGAAGGACTCAAAGTCACTAAGGTATAACATGTTAAATATCTAGTTTAAAGTCTTACCTGGAAGAGAAGTTTAATAATCAAAACACAGTTTTGGTTCTGCTGTTGAGTTTGATTATTTGTGTTCCTACTTATCCGTAGATAATCAAAAGTAGAGCATTTGCAGACAGCCATTCCACAGTGCTTAAATACTCTTAGATACATATTATCATTTACTATCAATATGCTACAACCAGATAATTTTTTTTAGAATTACCATTATAAGACTGCTTTCATTTTCTATGATTTTAGCCATTTCTGTATACCATCTGCAAATATCTGACTATATGGTAGGAAATAGATTTTTAGCTAGCTGCTATGTGTATTAAGGTGGAATGCTGAAAGAGTTGTATTTACAGAAGAAATATGTGGCTGTGCCCCAAAGCATATTTCCTGCTATGTCCTGGGATTTTCATCTTCTAGATGGTCACTCTCCCACGGTGAGTTAATTAACACCCCTATGAAGTCAAAATCAATATGTGTGTCATATTTAGAATGATACTGCTCGCTTGGAAGAACAGGAAATGCATCACAGGAAAACCATGATGTTTGTGGTCAAATTAAATTTCTGGGCCATGGAGGTTGGCTAATTCTCCCCAAGCTATAAAGGAAGGATATGTGCACCTGCAGCCCCTCAGGACTGTGAAGGCCTAAGGCACAGGTGGCCAACTGAAATGTTTTCAGGAGACAGACAGATAAGGCAGGTAGGGCAGTAGTGTCACAGGTAGAAGCACTTCTAAGTGCCTTTCTAAATACTTTTTAAACCTTGGGGGGTCCAACCAAAACACAGTTATTGGCCAAATTTGAACCAAAAGCCACAAGTTTACCATCTCTGAGATTTACCAAAGAAAGAAAACAAAAAAGGCTTGCATAATAAGTAATCTCATAGCGGGGAGAAGGAACATGCTAGACTAGACATGGATACTCAGAAGGCCATCGGCCGACAATGAACTACTGTGCACGCTTCTGTCTTATGTGATAATTATGCATCATTGCAATGTCTGTTTTCAAGATTAGCCTTTTAACTCTCACTCTTGAGAATGTCTATTTCCATTCACATTTTTTTGCAACCAAGAAAGTAAATCTAAATTAAATTTCAGAAGCACTACACTGATGGAAAAATGGAAACAAAACATCTTACAGTGACAGACATCTGTTAGACTTTTTTTGGTATGTATTGTAGTACAGTTGTCTGTTTTAAAAGTCCATTTCAAATACTGATTTTCTTGGAGTATTCTTGACTTTATGACTGACAATTTTTAAAAACCAGTGGCTTTCAAACTTTTTTTGACAGTGACCTACATGTAAAATACATTTCACATTAAAACCTAGTATACACATACATAGGTGTATGTATTTTGTGTGTAAAAATTTTCAGGTTGTATAAACCGATGATCTATGAAAAAATCTTTCCTTTTGGTGGTAAATGCTGATTTTTTTCTGTTCTTTTTTTAATTGCTAGTTTCAACTAAATTAATCTTAGAAACCATGAAACGGTTCCAGTCACAACCTGAAAAGCTTTGGTTCTATGATAAACAAAAAAGCAATCAGAATATTTTACTAGCCAAAAAAAAGTCTCATCCACTTTCCAATTTTTCTGTGTATTCCTCCACAGAAATAGGAGTATTCCTTGGCTTTTTTTTCTCCTACTCTCCTAATTTTTCCAATCTCTAGATGAGGTAAGTACAAATTACTTCCAACTAACTATCAAAGCCCTGCAGTGAGTTTAGCACCTTATATTACAGGTTTTTAAAACACATGTTACATTACAGTTTTTTAAAGTAACTATATGTAGCTATAGTCTTTTTATCACCAGAACACTTGGTAGAAGAAATAATTTCTGAGTTTATATCGATAATCTAATTTTATCAAGGTAGAGATATACTTGAATTTCACAGGCATTACCGCCCCCCAAGTAACTAAATAACTCGTTTACATATCATATATGATAATGTGTAGAAAGAAGTGATTATTTATGCCTGTGAAACTGCACACTTTCAAACTAGACGTCATGCTTAAAGCATCCTTACCTGACAACGTAAAGCTAACGAGCTTCCGAGAATGCTGACTGCCCGAAGCACCTCCTTCCATGCCTTCTGCCCCCATCTGTAGAAAGAAAACATGAATCTGCACTTTCACAGGAGTATGATGCTACTCAACCATCCTAGGGAACCATGTATGTTTGCAAATAGGATGATTTTTGTATCAAACATGTATTTAGTATACACCTTTTCCTATGCTACGAATCTTGGAATTGAGACACAAATGCAGATTCTTAGAGATGAGAGAAAAGATTATACTCAAACTTAATCTCTACCCAAAATGAAACCAACGTGAGCTTCCAAATTCCTTGGGCTATGAATCAACTTAATTTATGTCCTTTTATTTCTTTGATAAGAACATAGTTAATATGTAATAAATATGTTATATTACTATTACTATATTAAAACATTATTTAATTTAAAAATTAAACATCAAATTCCTTCAGATTTGTTGGGAAAACCTGGAATAAACTAAATAGATGATTTATATCAGAGTCATCCATGTATATGTAAAATTATCCTCTCACCAAATATTTCTGAGTGACCACGTGGATGTCCCATTGCCCTACACAGATTCCTATTTGATTATGCTACAGGTACCTGGCACATGCTATTATAATTAGTTATAATAAAACTCTCCAATGCTATTGTACTAATTATTGTATTGTGAAGCTTCTTCCTAAAACCCTTTGAGTAAATTATGTTTCACTTGAATCCACTTATAGCAGATTTAACCACATAGCAGATGTAACCTCTAAATTTATGTACAATTAGTGCTCAATTTATGGTACACTAGTAAAAAAGACTTTCATGGTTCTCTAAAAAACAAAGTCCACAATACTGTAAGGGACAGAATTGAAAGCAGAATATATTTTGAATAGTTGGGAAATAGAAACTACATTTTAATTCTAACGTTTAGGTTAAGCTCTTCTATCTTATCTTTGTGGCACTCTCACACTCCAATTAAAATCATATGCCACAAAGAAATAAAACTTTCACTAATACAAGAAAAGTTGAAAATTTTTCAAAATAAATTCCATTCCATTCTTTTCAAATATAAATTTCTACTTCCTTCTCTACTTCCTGTAACTTAGTCAAACTATTTCCTGTGACACTTCTTCCTGATTGTTTCACATGTCATTTGCAAATATGCTAGGGTACCATCTGGGTCTCCTATTTCATTCTATCCAAAAAACCAATTCCTTGGTGACATTGAGTTGGCACTCAACAGATATGTATGGTGTACTATATTGTGTGATATCCCTCTGCCTCATCACCTCCAGGTTAACTAAAGCAGGGATAACAGCAAACTGGTCAGACAACTGATCACTGTCACAATCTAATCCTGCTTTAACCACACAAAACCCCAGATTATAGAGTGGTAAATAGCGACATAGTACAGACCCTCAGCAGCCTGCCCCTCCTGTGCTCTGGGTAAGCCAGACATCTGATAAACCATGGCCTCCCTTTAAATGGATACTGCTCCATGAGTTGTACCACCCCCAAAGACACGACATCTCCTCCTGCTAAGGGATACTCAAGCTAAATGAGCTAAATGAGACCAAAAAGACTCTAGTCCGTCTTTATTTAAAACCTATTTAAAATATTATAAGATATTATAGAAACAAAAGAAAATGTCCCTGAATTCTCTTTTTTAAATGTAATTCATTCTGGAAAAAAGCTAATGTGAAACAATTCTCACAGAATTCGGAGATAAAGTTTCCTTTACTACAACTGTGGCAAAACGCTCATCTGAAATAATACTGAAAGAATTCAATTTCATCACTGATGACAAAAAAGCCAGGAAAGACCAAACATTACCACTAGATATAGGGACATCAGTGATAATAAACACATCTGCACTCACTGTTTAGAGAGTTTTTTAAATAAACTCATTCCATAGATTCATTCCAGGAAAACCCAGAAGCAACACTGTCAACCAAGTATGGAAACAATACATGGTAGTGAGTGATGGTAGCCTTTATCTGTCCCTGAAGCCAAAGGATTTCCTGTTCCAAGTGTCTGAGATACGTATCACTGTGTACTCTGATAAATGATAATGACGTCAAAGTGCCAATGACAGAGAAGACACAATGTTTTTTATCTTTGACTCACTGCAAAAGGATATGTGAGAAAGGAGACCATATGATTAGGATGGTAGCTTATTTCCTACCCTATAGAGTTACTCAGTTATTTCTTCCGGGACTATTCTTTGCAACTGGTCATGGAATAATCATACTAAATGGGCTTTGTGAATATCAATGTTGTTATTCGGTCTCAATAACTCAACACATGTTATATTCCTGAGTAAAATACAAATATAGCACTCACCCCCCACAATGAAGTGTTCATATGACACGACCTCTCAATTTTGGATGCTAAGACTCAAGCTTGGTCAGAAATGTACTGGCCACTAATTCTATTAGCCTTTGAACCACAATATTCTATTCTGATTGCCAGTGCTGTATCAATGAAACTTTTAAGGTGCTCTAAAACCTGTCTGAAGGAAATTAATTATCTCCAAACTATCCACAGGATTTGACAGAGTAATATCAATGCAAAAAATCAATGGAATGAGATCAATGGTCACCAAGATGTGAATGCTGGCTCACTTCTGTGATATCTGATCACTGAAATTGCTTAAGTCTCAAAAAAACATAAATCCAGAAAATCATGTTTGAAAGCTATTGTCTAATCTCACACACAGTTAATTTTTCAAAGGTTTTATTACAACCCCACACTTGTAGTTTCATAATTTTTCTTTATACAATGTTAATCAACGCACGTTCCACTGCTTACTATGTGACACGGCAGAGTCTGAAGTCCAAAATTGTTATTCTCCTTGTGGCCTCCAAAGTCTTTATATAGTAAATGTGGCTTATTTTTTTATATCCTATACCAGGTTTAATACAATGTGTATTCAAATATAATTCAAATGTGAGAAGAGTACTTAGATATTTAAGATTTTGCACATATTGTTCCCTCTACCTAAAATGCTCTTCCTTCTCTCTCTTCACCTAAGTAGCTCCTATTTATCCTTTAGATTGTCTTGCAAACACTTTCTTCAGGGAAGCCTTCTAAGTCCTTCCTGATCAGGATAAATCCTAGTAGCATGTGCTCTGATAGTCCCATTTTACTTCCTCTCCTAGTAATTTCCTCTCAAATAAATGTATTTTAATTGATGTCTCTCTCCCCTAGCTGACCAGTGTGAACAAAGACTGAGTTTTTGCTTATCATTTCATCCCTAGTGGTGGGCAAAATGTCTGCTACTTAGCTGGCACCCAGAAAATATTTGTTTGAATGAACAAACGAAAGGGAAAGACTGCATGATACAGCATTTGTGGGTCTGGACAATTGTAAAATGCTATCTGCAAAGATTACTTTCTGAATTTCAGGGTGTCAACCTGGCCACTTGCCTATATCTAAAAATGCATGCATCTATAAATGTACATACACACACATACACACACACAATATTATGAACATTTCATATTATGGCAGGCAATATTTTTCTTCTCTAATTTCACAACATAATTTTTATTGACTTATAAAAACTGCAATGATTTATGTATCTTACACTCTTAGACTCTCTCCAACCATCTGAGTCCAACCACCCATGTACAATGGAGCACATCTTGTGAAACTCTAAGAACCTAACGTTAGTGGATAGAGCAAAAAATCACAAAATCGTGAAAAGTAATCCTTAGGAAAGTACCATGTTGGAAATGGACATACTTTCCTTCAAAAGTCCAACAAAACCGATATCCTCCAAAACTAAATTAAATATCTCTTTCTTTCTGCTGAGGACCTGGTGAAGAGGTTTGGCCTTCACTGAGTGGCCATGTTATACCAAAAAAATGGCATTTTTAGGCACTAGGCCCTAACTCAGCATTGAGAGGGATCTAGCCTAAAGGTTTCCTGAGGAAATAGCATATTCATGATCCCCATCTCATTCTTTCTTTGGGTAAAAGCTTAAGTTGACCTGGCAGGTAGAATCCACACTATTTAAATCATTATTTTTCTCCCTTTACCCACTGAGCTCATGTAAATTAAATTCACATAAGCTGCAGCGTCATGATTTCCTACCAACTTGTCACCCAAAGTTTAAAAACCTTCCCATGGTGGGGCCCTCACTAATTTGCTTCATTGGTGGTTTCTCTGAAGAGTTGACTACATAAAGAATTGTTATAAATCAAATCATATTTTCCCACTGATTTATATTGTAAATGCAGGTAAACCAGCCTGTAAGTTATTTCCTTTACTAAAGCGGCGCCCACGCTGTCTTGCACTTCCTTTTTCATTGTTCCCATAACCCAGCCAGAGCTGCACAGGCAAAAATAGAAATCGCGGCCCTGGAGACTTCATGCGGAAGCCCCACAACCAGGGGCACTCACCATCACAGCAGGGTTCTTCACGGTGATGCAGGGCGTGGTGGCTCGCAGGGCTCCACTAATGCCGTGGTAGTATTTAAAACAGATTTTTATCTCCGCTGCAAATCGATTGGAGAAAAGCAATAATTTAAACATAGAAACAAGTCATTTAGGAATAAACTGAAGAAACTAGCCACACCACCTCTCAGAAAATCCCGCTCATGGATGGCTCTTTAAACTATCCCTTCTTTTCCGATCAGAAACAACAGATTGATCATGCCATTTCCTATTTCATTTTATATACGTCTCTGGAATGTTCTAAGAATGATCTCAAATATATTAGAAAAATAATGCACAAAAACAACATGCCAAAATTTAAATAGTGTAGAAATGAGTAAGACTAGCCATGATTTACTGAGGTGCTCCTCGATGTACCAGACACAGTGCTATGTCTCGGCTCATGTTGTTATTTAACCTTCACACCAACTTTGGGAGGCAGAAATTCCTGTCCCCATGTTGCAGATTAAGTGCTGAAGATTGCAGAAGGTCAAACAAACAGGAAATGACAGAGTCAGGACTCAAACTCAATCTGTTCAATTCCAAAACCTTCACTCCTAACCCCTACAATGTAGGTAGGTTGTAGCTGTCCGTGGAAATAGCAGCTTAACAAGTATGATAAAATACTGTCATAGACTATGCAGTGATAGGGTCTACATTATTTTAAATTTCCAAGTGACAAATGCAGCCACTAGACAGAGATCAAATTTAGGAACTATAAAAACTGCAATGATTTATGTATATTTATACCAGTATGTGGATAGATGGATAGATATAGGTAAAGGTGTAGGTGCAGGTGTAGGTGTAGGTGTAGGGATAGATAGATAGATAGATATAGATATAGGTAGATATAGATATACATGGATATATATCCTGTGGATACAGACACATATACATACCAAAATACACACAAATCTGTAGATATGTATTTTTGTGTATATTATATGTTTGTATTTTATGTATGTTATACATGTATAGTGTGTGTGTGTATAATTTGAACTTGATAAAAAGCAATACGAATGTCAGTTGTTGATTTTGAAAAGGAACTACAGGTTCAAAGGCAATGAAGCCAGAATGTGTCAAAGATAAAACACATGGACACTGGAATTTCTCTATATAGAGAGCGTCTGAGACACTGAAGTGCCACTACAAAATGCTTTTTTCCCAAAGTGTCATTCAATATAGGCAATGACACTCAGGGGCAGCCCCAGGGAGTCCTAGCCTATGAGAATCACCTGGATTATTAAAGTCACTGTATTTTCCCAAAGAAGTTAATCTTCCACTGACTGTACCAAACAAGGTCCTACAGTGTATTTAGTTCTCTTATTTTAAAAGAAAAAGATAATGATGAAAAAAATCCTTTTTTAGGGATTTTTATTATTACACATTTCTTATCAATAATGAAACACTAAAAAAAGTCTGTCATGAGGTAAAATATTGAGTCTTTCCATTATGTATGTTAATCACTAAGCAGTGATTCAAAATTTAGTTAGCAACATCAGGCAAAAGATTTTTACCATGTATCCACCACAACACACATGACCAACACTATGCCAGACAGTGTGAGGGAATCAAAGAAAGATTTCTGGAGTAGCACGTGATTTATAGTGTAGCTGTTGAGATGAGAATCACAGGACTGACAAAATACCGAAGACAAACACTAAAAAGGAAAGGTAGAAGGCTGTGGAGACCACAGAGAAGATGGGTGAGGACACGGCAGAGTCAGAAAGCCTCACAAACAAACAGGGCAGGACTCAAACCTACAGATGAGAGAGATGGGGGTAGAGAGGTTAGAGCAATGAGTGGCAAAAGCAGGGAAGCAGGAATTATTAGCACGCTGCATTTGAAGAAGAGCAAGATGACCTATGCGGGAATTCTAGCTTTACGATTACTTCATTTCCCTGAGACTACTCCATAAATGACTTTCCTGAATACTAACACAGGTTTTTAATTACTACTGAAATAGCCATAGCTGTGTAGATGTGAGTAAACCTTACTTTTCCAATTGCTTTCTTCCAAGACCAATAGCACATTTTCTGCAAGAACATTCACAAGGCCTGTCAAAGCAGAACAAGCTCAGTGATGAGCATGAATGTGGCGTTCTGTGGGCATGAGTTTGTTAGTATCACACTCTAAATGCTGGAGACGAGCAGTCTGTGAATCTGCTTTTAACGGTGCCTCAAAGATCAAATCAATGGTTAAGGAGGAGGAGCTCATTTTCAATAAGACATCTTCCCTGGACTCTTTCAAGTTAGGATGCCATTTCTTCTTTTCTAAGGTTCTAAATAGTCAACTAGGTAACAGACTATGAGAGAAAAAATGACTGCTTATTTTTATTTGTAGGATATTGATAGCGAGGCCAACTTTGCTAGCTGACTCATTTTGGGTGTTATTTCATTCCTTACTATAACAAAAATCTTCAATCCCTGTGACAAATTAGAACCCCCAAAACTATAAAATAAACTTATTCTGAATTGTGCAAAGCAGATTTTATGGACACCAAAAACAATGCAGAGCTGACAGATATAAATATAGATGACAGACATAAACATAGATGCTGTCTAACTTACCCCACCCGACCTCTCAATTTTTTTAAAGTTCCACACCATAAGCTCAGAGAATCAAGCAAAATTTCATTATGCTGTGAAGTCCCCTTAGGTCTGCTCTAAACAGACATGGGGTTAAAAAAAAAAAAAAAAAGATGTCTAAAAAAACATGGACTATATATACTTCTTAGCACTGATATAAATACCACCTGAGGTTTTTCCATTGAATGGACGTTGAAAGGATAGAGATGTATGTTGGGGGAGGCCTCATTCCGATTAATGAAGATAAATATTTTATAAAGCCAAATCTTTCTATAATTCCTATTCACTATCTAGGACATTGACTTTTACAAATTTTCTCAGTCCCTAAAAAAATACATTACTAAATATTTCTAGTTTTGAAATCATGTAACACAATACCTCTAATTTTGTTAAGGAAGAATTAAGGTGGAAATGCTAAATTAGAGGAGAAAAGAAAAGGAAACCCTACTTTTTTCTTCATTTCCAATTCCTAGCTTCAACGTCAAGCCCATTTCTATTAAATACTAGAGTGAGTAGTAAAGAAAAACATTTGTTGAGACAGTGATAGTTTCTATACTCTAATCAGCCAGGACATTACAAACATCTAACACTTTTGAGGGGAGAAAGAAAATCAACTGTGGCAAATGAAATACTCGTAAATGTTTTTTGGTTTTTGTTTTTTTTCCCCCACACATAATGTTCCAGATTATAGCAGCATATGATACTGACTTCTTCCCAGGTGATTATATGAGCCTCATAATATGAATCTGCACACTCTATCAAGAGGCAATCCTTCCGAGCAGTCTTCAGCATTTGGGAGCGAATAGGAAGGTTGTTTTATCTCTCCCTCTGAAGTTCAGTTGGCAATATTTCTCTGCTAGATCAACCTCTTAAACTCTGGGATTCTTTCAAAGGAGGAATCACACTGAGAGTAAACCTGGCCATTTCCTATTCGATTTTCCCCCATACTCTTTTATCACTTATTTTCTCATAACTTAGATAGTTATGACTGCTGGGCCAATGCTGGAAACTAAAGAAAAGTAGAAAAAGGCAAGAAAAAACAAACCGCTTGAAATCTCGCCCCCAGAAACAACCCTTGTTCACATTTTGGATAATATCCTTCCTTTTTTTTTCCCTATATGCTATGATTTTAGTTAGAATTGTGCTGTGTGTAACTGCTTTCTCCTCATCACTTATTGACATTCCGTGAGCATTTTCTCTTAAAAACTACATTCCATTTAAGGTTTAAAGAAAGAATCTAGCAAGGAATTGAACTATGAAAAGAAAATATTCCTTAGGGGGCAGAAACAGGATAAAGCTCTAGAATGCTGACCTATCAGAAAAATGTGGAAGAAATTATCTGATGCCTTTAATGACAATTCAAAGTAATAGATGTTAATTTTTTAAAATAACTTTTTATATTATATAAGTTTTATATGCTTCCATGAAGATATGCTTACAACAGGTTTCTATTTTATCAAATCTAACCTTTTATTTTAAGGTTCAGTAAGTACCATCCTTGGTATCCACACATTCTCTCTAACATTAAATATCCTGCATATAAAACTTAATTCTTACACAGAGCTAAACAACTCAGAAAATTTTTAAAGAGCCTATTTTTTTCTACATTAAAGAAAAATTCAATGAATGCAGCAGTTAACCTGGACCAACCAGTAAATCACTTATTTATTCATGCTGCTAGTTACATCACAAAAGTGTATTTATTATATTCTCGATAATATTAGTGGCAAATATAAATGCTCCCTTTATCCAAAATAAAAAGGGATGAGATATTTCTGTGAACCATGTACTATATATGAGTTCATATTTACAAATAAATGTAACATCAGATCAAATGCATAATTGTTGAATTATCTGCAGCCCATTTCCGTTTCCTAGTAAACTGACCTCTATGGCAACCCAAGACTATCTTATCTACACTTGTAAAGGCCAGGATCCAAATACTAAAGTTATTCTGCTACTGAGAAAAATAATAGCAAAGTTACCAAATAAAATTTTTAAGTTAAGTTAAATTCTTAAATTTAACTTCAATCTTGAATTATTTTTCCTGCTCCCTAAAACTAATATAATTACATATTAACTACAAATGTAGATATAAGGCTATACAAAAATATGCAAAGTATTAATATAACCATACATAATTTATATATCATAAATTCATAATGTAAATGTAATATATGAGCATTTTCTAAAACAATATATTTTCCAGTTTGGGGCCACAAGGCATAAATATGTAAATCAAAGCCAAAAACTTTTAAAATAACATTCAGAAAAGACTCCATAGATTTTTATGTATTTATGCAATGTTCAGTAACAAACTTATATTTCACACTTAGTTACTTACGTTCCATGAAATAAGGCCCAGGCTCAATTCTCCATACAATTTGCCCTTTTTGTGTTCCAGTCACACCCCTATTTTTAGAATCCCAGAAGTTGGCTGGAGAATTCTCATCTGAAAAACAAACAAAGAAACACTTTTCAGCTTAATTATAATCTCTTTGTTCTTCCTTAGCTCAAAGACACAGTTCTAAAATAAATGCAAAAAAAGATAAAAGGAAAATATTAATAAACACTATTATTAATGACTACCTTCCCAGCAGATTATTACCCTGAATTTCTATATTTGCATTTATATGGGAGAATTGGGGAGAAGGATAGGGTGTGGGGTGGAAAGATAGCATCTGGGCTTGGCCAGATTGGCCGATGTTGCCAAAAGATAAAACTGCAAAGAACCATGGGTACAGCTGCTGCAGCTTCAGTGATGGGCTGATATTATAAGAAAGGGGTTGAACTCCCATCTATAAAATCCTTGATGAAAAGGAAAAGAATAGTGAAGCTGGGATAAAATAAGAAAGAAGATAGGATGACAAAACGGGACATTAAGCTATGAAACTGAGTCAAGACATAGTCCAGGTTTGCCATGAACAATGTCCAGGAGATACCAATCAAGTCATCAGGTCTGCTAGGAAAATCTTTACAAAATGCCTAAGGCACTAGACCTTGAGCTAATACAAGAAAAGGAAAGAGGCAAGTTTAGGCTTTTGTCTGGAGAGACAGGACAGATCTGAAGAATAGGCCTGAAAGCATCACTTTCCAAGCTTTCCAAACTCATGGCACAGAGAAAATCGTAATATTTGTAGGCATATCGGGGTAAATGGAAGAGACGCTTACAACTTCCGATGGCAGGCAGGGATGTTCTGGCTGCCCAGGTTCTGATTCCCACCCTGAGGCTGAAGGGAGTCATATTCTTTGTAACTTGTTCACATCTCTTTAGTTTGAAGCTCTTTTAGAGCACTAGAATAAGAAATGAAACTAAAAACATGAAAAAGAGACCATTTAGGGTTTTACAGGCACTCAAATATGTGTATAGTGACACTGGCTCTTAAGTCCGGTGTACCTCAGTTGTTTTCCCAGGAGGAAAGATTAGAGATACAATTTAACTGAGAGCTGGAATAAACCAGACAAGGTGAAGCAAGAGCTACACTTAAAATGAAAAAATAGAGAAAAGGTCCCAAGTCCAAGGGAATAGTCTTGAGAAGAAAAATCTCTCTTCTTTTGAGTATAAAAGAAACAGAAAGTGAGGCAAAATAAGGGGTCGGATAATCCAGCTCGGAGGGATTTCTGTCTGTGGTCATCCTTGGGGCCCACTGGCTTCATCATATTGATAAGCCAAAGCATTTTGGGAGAAATGATCCTTTTGTGCCATTTGCATTCAGCATATTATAAGTCAAAGGTTCTTTTTGTGAAAGGCCAAGAAGCAGTGACTGCTCTTCATAGGAATGGAAAGGCACCACCCACCATGTCACCACCTCTACTCCTAGACACACGATGCAAGGACACAACTTTACTTCATCACAAAAATATAACTGCAATGCTGTTGAGATTTAGAAGGCACTCAGGCAATCACCTAAAACTGGACTCGAAAGATGTCATGTGACTGGCTGGCTCCTCAGGGCAGATCCCGCGCACTGCCTATGCTCTGAGCTTCTTCCATGCCAACTAAAACCCCAATTTTGCCCAAGCCACAATCTGCCCAGTAAAAAAAACTCACCTCTCCAGAATCCCTGGTAGCTAAGGGTGGCATGTGACCTAGTTCTGGCCAGTGAAACTGAAAGTCTACTGGGTAGGACTTCTGGAAAAGCTATTATTTTTCTAATTAATAAGAGGACAGACTCAGTAATCCTTTTGTTCTTTCTCTACCTTTCTTTTTGGAGGGGAACCACATGCTAAGTAAAGACAGCAGAGCAAGAAGCTAGAAGCAACCATGATGAATTTTTGAGTCCTGAATGACCCTCAGGCTCCTTGCTACCTAGGCAAAAATAAATTCCTGTGAATTTATTTGATGAAATTTCTGTGGTTGGGTCTCTGTTACTTGCAGCTGAACACAATTAATAATAACAGATATACCCAGAATCCTCAATGATTTAGACTTATCATACCTGTCTTGACCTAGAATCCTCAAAACTGTGCCACTGCTCCCGGTTAGAAAACCTGGTTGTTGCTTCTCTTTTAAAAGATACTGTAATTCTCAGAGCTGCTTGGATGGGGAGAGGGATTCTTATGTTTTCACAAGTAAATGTTCTCTATTAGCTATTGGTCACTTAGAAGGCAGGGAAAGTTGGACCCTACAGGAAACAAAATTTAGGCATATGAGTAGAAGGTGTCTAGCTATTCAAAATGTTTTTTAAAAATGTCGCTATGCACATGGGACATTTTCTAAAAATATTGTGACAGTTTCCTCTTGAGGCCTCAGGAAAGATGAGGCAGCAGCAAATCTTGCTTTAAGGAGCAAGTACTCAGATCACAATGATAAAAATTAACAGTAAGAAAATTGTTCTTGTTAATGTGACCTCACTGTAAAAAGGTTTGCATTTCTGTTATTACTAAACTTTTTCACTCTAAACCATCAATTAAGACAAACTTAGTACACACTTCTGACAAATAACCTTGGGAAATGGGCCACTGAAGAGCAGAACTAGAATGTGAGGGCAGTAACGGGATGAGGAGAAATACTGTAAGAGGTATGAGCACCAAAGAGAATTGGCACCTACACCCTTAATTGCAAATACGAAGTCCCTAGAAATAAACCACTTTAGGGGCACAGAGTTCAAATTATTTTGATATGACCATCTCCACAACTACTACTGCTCCTACTGCTGCTAGTTTGCAGAGCCCAGGCCAGCCTTGGGCACACCATGCTAAAGAACGCTTAAAACGACCCATTCCTTTTCTTTGTTTCAAGACCAATTTTAATTGGTCCTTCGGAGTAAAACTTTTTTCTTTAAGTAGGTTAACACCTTCATTTAGTTGCAGTGAATTTTCATCTAGCCCAGGAACTCCTTTGTGGTGACAGCATTTCTCTGCTCAGATCTACTTTCCATGGATATTCGAGGACAGAATATTTTTTTCCCAGAATGTATGAGTTACGTTTCCTTTACTCTCATTTAACATCTATATTAGATAATTCAGTCTTTTAAAAATGCCCCTAATCCAAATAAAAAAATAACAACTGAGTATAAAATGCTATACCAAAGAAATGTTTTTAAATCCTCTACAAATAACATATAGATGTAATTATAAATCTATTTTTTTCCTCTAACTGAATAAAGGTTTTGATAGATCAAAGAAGTATAATCAATCTTTAAAAACAATTACCAATTGTTCCATTTATATTTAATCACTTCTCTTCCCTTCTCTCTCTCT